>NW_024038985.1:1522500-2122500 GCF_016077235.1 Cyprinodon tularosa | reverse complement strand
GTTAAAGAGATGTATTGCAATCTTTAAAGAGCATATCTTAGTATTTTTTAGAAACACAGAATCTAAAAATCTTGAAAGCTTGGAAGATGAATCAATCACACTTGGTTTTCTTCTGGCATTGCAAATGGAAAAGGTTGCAAAAGGAACTTTTCTTGAATAAGAAGAGGCTTTTGGTCAAGCCCAAAAAGACAGGTCTACATGCGGACGAACGGACAGACGGACAGACAGACGGTTGGACCCTCAATAATAGAGTTTTTTTTTTTTTTTTAAGTATCCAAAGAGCAGCAATAAACCAACACTTTTTTCATTGCTTACTATATGGAGGTTGATGCTTTGTCCTCTAAACATAGTGTCAAAAACCCCTGGGTACCTAAAAGATCAGGTTTTTGTTTCTGACATGCAAGTTCATAAGCTACTAAGATGAGCTACAAGCTTGAACACAAACTACTGGTACTGTTACATACCATCTTAGTATTTGATCAAATGACTTGTTTTTCAGACTGCTTACAGAGCACATGTAAGATATGCATGCGTAGTTGTCGAATATGCAAAGTTTTACATAGTAAGGGAAGCAGAACTCTTAGCAGATGGTACAAAAAAAGAAGAAAGAAAGAAACGGACGCTGCTGTGGTCTCTCACTCTCACAATAATGAAATCTCATTACTAAAGTGAAAGTTGTCCAGGCAGACTTAATGATGTCCCACATGGTTGAAGTTGACCCCCTTACGACGAGCCAAGGGAGGTAGAGGTAAAGGAAACACACTGGACTGAAAAAGAGTGAGTGCAGAAGAGACACCAGATCTATAAGTAGGAGGAGATATGTCAAATCTAAATAAATACAGAAAAAGACGGCAAGAGATGAAAGGGCAAAGTGGCAACAAGAGGTATAGAAATTGGGGAGAAAAGGAAGTATGAGAATCAATTTCAGGATAAATGAGGCAGGAAGTAGTAGAGAGAAAAAGTGGCTCAAAAAAGGACTTTAGGAAACATTAAAGAGAATCTCAACTACCTAGACCTTTTTCTGCTAAATGACAGTTACTGAACGTTATCGTCTGTGCTCTGTCCAAATCTACAGTTTTCTTTTTTTTGCCTCTTTCAAGCACGTTCCATAGGTCAATCACTCTGTGCTAATTGGCTAGCAGAGCCAGTGGGCCACATGGTCCCACTGTCCATCTCTGATGTGTTGTCATCCTGCTGCTGCCTACGCACACAGCTAGTTTTCCTCCATGCTAGGATGGTGCACGGCAGCTGCCGGAGAAAACGGGAGCTGCCACCTCCCCAAGGACAAGTCAAGAGATGGAGTGCAACCATGCTTCCATCAAGGCCACCAAAAATACCCGGCACTGTCACTTTAAGCTGCGTAAGGAGGTCGCTGTTGATTGTAGGGAGGAAAAGGTCAGGAAGATTATGAGTATTTCAGGAATATAGGAGAAATCATTGAGGTTTAAATTCTACTTGTATAGATGCATAAATAAATAAAAATGTACAACACGGTTTTAAAAGCTTATTTCACTGGTTTTAATATATTAACATACAGAAAATATAATTAAATCTCTAGAATCCAGGAATATGCTCCGAGTCCAAACTTGTCTATACTTGTTCAGCTAAATTAAAAAAATTTTGGCTGTTAATATGTCTTAATAAACTTTTGCAGTAGGTACTTTTCTATTTCTATTAAACTATGGTTGAAATAGGTGGAGTGAAACACACCAGGTGACATGGAAAATTTTACTCGTACTCGTACTCGTCGTCTCCCGCTTTATCCGGAACCGGGTCGCGGGGGCAGCAGACTAAGCAGAGACTCCCAGACTTCCCTCTCCGCAGACACCTCCTCCAGCTCTGTTGGGGGAAGCCCTAGACGCTCCCAGGCCAGCCGAGAGACATAGTCTCTCCAGCGTGTCCTGGGCCGTCCCCTGGGCCTCCTCCCGGTGGGACGTGCCTGGAACACCTCCCGAGGGAGGCGTCCAGGGGGCATCCGAAGAAGATGTCCGAGCCACCTCAACTGACTCCTCTCGATGTGGAGGAGAACCGGCTCTACACTGAGCCTCTCCCGAATGACCGAGCTCCTCACCCTATCTCTAAGGGAGAGCCCAGCCACCCTGCGGAGAAAGCTCATTTCAGCCGCTTGTATCCGGGATCTCGTTCTTTCGGTCATGATCCAAATTGCATGACCATAGGTGAGGGTAGGAACGTAGACCGACCGGTAAATTGAGAGCTTTGCCTTTTCGCTCAGCTCTCTCTTCACCAGGACAGACCGGTGCAGCGTCCGCATTATTGCAGCAGCCGCACCGATCCGTCATTCGATCTCCCGCTCCATTCTTCCCTCACTCGTGAACAGGACCCCAAGATACTTGAACTCCTCCACTTGAGGCAAGGACTCCCCTCCAACCCGAAGGGGACATGCCACCTTTTTCCGGTCGAGAACCATGGCCTCGGATTTGGAGGAGCTGATTCTCATCCCAGCCGCTTCACACTCGGCTGCGAACCGCCCCAGCGCACGCTGTAGGTCTTGGCAGGAGGGAGCCAGCAGAACTACGTCATCCGCAAAAAGCAGGGACGAGATAAAAAATTGCAAAAAAGGTAGGTAGTATTTTCTTTTACTGAATGTAAATGTTTGTGGTAAATGATAGAAAAGATGATAAAAAAAAAATGCTTCCAACATAAAGAATACTAAAATATCAAAGCAAAATTAGTGGAACGTTAAAATTCATTCTGTTGTGAAAATTCAATGTAATTAATCAGTTTCTGCTTTATCAACCATCAGGGTCCATGTGCTGAAGCACTTACTTGGAAGAAATCAGTCACATGAAAATAGAGGATCTGTCTAATATGCTTCAGTTCATTATGTCTGTATTTTCAGACACCAAGAAATTGACAGACTGAAAACATTAGCAGACCAAATCAGTCTGAAATATGTTAAAGAGCAAAGCATAATAGTCATATTTCAAAAAACATCAAAAAACACCATGAAAACTGGGTCACTTGTTTTGTCTAATCCTCAATAAGAAAAGCTCTTCAGCTTAAAGCTCCCTCTGCCTCCATTATCAATTTATAGCACTGACGTTTTTTTCCCAAAATAGCTGCTAAACCAAAACTTTACTTCTAGAAAGACAGAATTGAGGGTGCAGGACTCCAAACGATGGAGCAGTGAAAATGAAGGTACTCAGCAGTGGGAGAAATCCTTTTGTCCCTACTGATCTGTATGTTTTTCTATTTAAAAAGAAATGAACAGCCCCTACTCTTTGTGGTAGATTTATTTATGCATCAAAAGATAAGAGACAAGAATGTTACGTTAAGGTAAACAGTAGTTTTCTAGTCTTTGAATGAAATAAGGGTTTTATTCCAACCTGCAAGAGAGAAGTTGGGCTCCCTAAAGGTCAAATAAGGGATGCTCAGGATCTCAACCCATTAGTGCAAACAGCACATCTACACAGAATCATTTCTTCCATTTCAACTTCTCAACCAACACGAGGGAGTCTGAAGAGCTGTCAAAAATGTGTCGCTTACTAGGTCTTGCAAAGAAGGTGACAGATGTTGGTGAAAAAATATACAATGACCATGGTCTGGCCTCACACTCAAGATCCAATCAAAATCCCTGCAAGAGGCCTCACCATGAGGTTATGAGTAAGGAGGGAGATTCACCTACGGTTTCAATGATCGAAGAGCTTGTTAATGAGTTGGACGCAGTCACCAGGAACACCTGTAGGTGGCACACTACCCTGTGACTGTAAATTATCTTGCAGCACCACGCACAGAGGGAAGACAGTCATGTAAAAAATTAGGAGCCCCTACAATAGCCTGTATTTTACTAGCATGTCCAGTAGGATGGATGTCGAACATCAGTATGAAAAATAAATCAATAAATTCAAGTTAAATAAATTAAAACAATTTGTGGAAAACAAAACGAATTGGTGCTCCATTCAGGATGACGACTAGAAGATAAGGAGTCCAGGTAGGAACTCAGGTTACCTGCAAGGTATGGAAGTGAAGAAAAATCGAAGCTGTTTCTTTCCACTCAGGTTTAGACCTAAACACACAGCAAGATAAAATAAAAAGATGCTAAAAGTCTTCAAGATCCCCAGTTTTTTAATGCAGGACCTACTGCATGATATTACAAGAGTTGATAAGGACATTTATCTCTATCGAAAGAGAGACTGACCTAGTTTACTGTCAATGGAAAGTGAGAAAGGATCAGACATTTGATTAGAAAGAACAACATGAAGGACAGACTGAAAATTGTCATTAAGAACGCAGTCAATAAGTTATGGAATAATGGTCTGTGAATAGATAGCTCTTAAAACAAAAACACAAGAACATAGACAATATTGGGGATGAAGGAACCAGAAAGCTCAACACTAGAAGAGCTTTTCAGTCATGCACAAAGATGGAAACATCATGCTTTAGACTGTCTTTACCTAAAGCCGCAAAACAATGTGATTACAATGAAGGCCATTTGTATTATTGAGCCTTCCTTCTCGAGACAGAACATTAAAACTGGATCTAGCTACAGGAAAATGACCCAAAACAAAACAATGAGGAAACAAAGCACTATTCCAAGATAAAATACACTGAGGTCAATGATGACTTAGCCATCCCTGGAAGAAAATGAGGCTTTTAGTTGCCAAACAAGATCATTGAGGCCAAAAGGATACAGATTTCTGTGAAGAAGAGTTGACCAAAACCCCACAAGGTTATTGCAAACTTCTACCACAGAGCGAGTCATACAAATGTCAAAACAACTGTGATTGGTAGCACAATATCTCAAACAACTTCTATCACAAGATTATATATTTATTTAATCTTTGCCATTTGGTTAAATTTTTTTTTTCTTTTCATTTCATTTTTTTCATATAAATAAAACAAATCTACTATTGGCTGCTACTCCCCCCCCCCCCCCACTATATCATTGTTATACTTTCTTTCATTTTTATTTCAGCTTTTCAAAGAAACTTAATGTCCTGTTTGTTTGAGTTTACTCACTGGATTCAACATATCACACGCAGCCTCATTTAAAAGGCCTAATATAGACCCTTGGCATAGATCCTACTTTGCATGACAGCTTGACAGTTTGAGGATGCACACCCAGGATGCCAAAAAAAAAAAGAAAGAATAAATTGCATAGCCTCAGGGCTAATACAGCAGCACCTAGTTAGTACATCAGATGTTTATTTTGAGCCAGAAGAAATGTATTTGCTTATAATCCACACGCAGAGAAAAACAATTGGTCATCTGCTATTTCTCCGATAAATTCTGACACCATGGCACCTTGAAAGGTATAGATTTTCACAAATCTTTAAAAAAAAGACCCACCCTCTCCACAACGCTTATTAAACTTGCGCGAGAACATGCTCGAGCCCATTTCTCTGCTGTTTAAAAGTTGCTGTTTTCATCGCCCATAGAGCTTACTTTCCTTAAGAAAATTTGCAATTTTTCCACAATATCAGACTCACCATCTGTAAGTGAAAATAGGGATGAACACATAAGACGGCCAGAATGATAGACAATTAGGAGGACCACTTATTTTGATGATGCACCTGGAAGAAGAACATCCTCCATTATACCTTTACATCTGAGCAATGCAGGACTAAGTCAAGCCCACATCTGTTCTCTAATCACAAGAGTTAGGGAGGATGACAAATTATCTGCATGAGTGTGTCCATGTCCCATATAGTTGCAGAAAGACAACTTCAACCAGGAGGCCATTTTTACCTGGAGTCAGCACTCCTGTAAGGCCTGATTGCCCAAGAATAATGGCCACTTTGGCAACTGTCAATTTTCCTCTAAAAGGAAATTGTCGATGCCCCGTGATTGGGTGAAGCTGTCATTTCCTGACCGACTATTTCAATCAGGGCCACCCTGTTTACTTCATTACAAAGATGAGCCTGACAGCTCAATGGTACTTTCATTCAATAAGCCAAAGTTTAACTTTGAACTCCTGATCTAAAACCTAGACAATTCACAAGTCAGTCTTATAGAGAAGGTGCAGTTTATTCATTTATCAAATATCTAATCTGTTGCCTTGTTTGTTTTTTGTTGTTGTTATGGTTTTTATTCAAGTAATAAGCATATGTATGTCCTTTTAGAGTTAAAAAAGTATGAAGATTATGGACTACAGTATAATAGAAGGCATTAAAAATAGATCCTTGCAGGAAGAACCTTGAGGCTTTTCATAAAATCTGCCTTTGAAAATAAAGGCTGAATGATATTTGGGACGGCTAAACTTTCCATGGGCCCAGCAGCTAAATATGTATGTATTAAACCAAAAGGTCAGTGCTAATGTTATTGTTCGGGGGCAGGCAGGAGCACCAATAAACCGTAGCTGAAGAATGGTGGGTATTATGAGCTTATTTGCCTCCTCCATCTCCTATCAGAGCTATTTCAGACATAATATGAGTGCCAGAAAACAGCAAATCCAAAGAGAGAGGCATCTAAAGCACTGCCAACAGAGAAAATCACAAATGTATGTATATATTCTCTTTTCTTTTAGCCATACCTTGTCTTCACAGTCCAGGGTTGTACTTCTTTATCAAATCTTAGTTGTATAGTTATCTTATTAAATTACATATTAAATGCTCAAAACAGCTAAACACAAATTCTATTATTTTCATTGGAAGTTGGTGTGCAGAACTTCGTTTGATCATTTTCTTTACTGCGATAAAATGCAGAAGAAAAAGTGATCGAGATGCTAAGATGCAGAACAAGAGAAAGGCAGAGGGGGAGTTTCGGTCTTAAATTGGATTAATGCAGAGAACAGATGCAGGATTAAGAAGCTTGAAACAAACAAAAGACAACAGTGGAAAACTGCTCATCCTTTTGAGTGTTTAATCAGAAGGAACGCTTTTGTCATGCCAATAAAAGACACATCTGTTCTCAGTCATCTTGTTTATCCAGTCCATCTCAATGTAACTAATGTTATAAGCTCAAGGTCAAGATAGAAAAACAAATTTTAATCCTGCATAAAATCATCGGGTAACACCAACTCTTTCTTTATTAAAGAAGTATATGTAAGTTTGAATCTTTTCCGTGATAGTAAACTGTGTGGGTGGGGGGGGGGTGTTTGGAGTGTGTGTGTGTCTGTGTGTGACTATGTATTCGTGACATTATGGGGACAATTTCCCAAAGACACACTACTATGTGGGGACTTTAAGTCCTTGGGAGGACCACAAGGAAATGTTCTCTTCTTGGGGTGGGGGTTAGGTTTAGGACTAAGGTGTGAATTGAGTTTAGGTTAGGCTTAGTGTTAGGTATGCGTTGGCAATGGTTAGGGGTTAGACACTCTCTTGATGACCCCCCCCCAGTCCGACGACTAGAGCAGTTGGTTAGGGGATCAAAGGCATTGCACGGGCCGGCGCACGTTTGTTGGTATCTCTCTATAGCCAAGCCAGTTTGTTGAACTTGGAGAATTAGGGTTAGCTTTTAGAGTAATGGCTAGGTTTTAGGGTTAGGGCAAGGCTTAAAATTAGGTTTAGGGAAAGTGTCAGGGTTAGGGATCGGCTAAGTGTAATTTGAGTTAAGGGTCAGGTGTTAGGTTTAGGTATGGATTCCACTAATATTAGGGTCAGTAGCTAATTGATCTGGTAAGCTGATAGTAAGGGCTAAAGTTAGGTTTAGGGCAAGTGTCAGGGTTAGGGATTGGCTAAGTGTGATTAAAGGCAAGGGTCAGGTGTTAGGTTTAGGTATGGATTCCACTAATATTAGGGTCAGTAGCTAATTGGTCTGGTAAGTTGATAAACATGAGAATTAGGTTAATATGTGGGTTACATAGGTTAGGGCCAGGGTCACAGTTAGGCCATAAAAATTAGTGAGAAATGAATGGAATTCAATGGAAGGTCCCCACAATGATAGTGTGACGCAACATGTGTGTTAGTGTGTTTACCTGCTAGGCATCAGAGTAGGGCCCATTTTACAATTTCACCATCTCAATGAGAACCAGTTCTTGTAAAGTCAGGACATTTTGCTCTTCCTCACAAGGTATTTTGCTAATGGTTATGTTTAGGGATAAGGTTTCAATTGGGTTAGAGTTAGGGTGACATATGCATTGGTTAAGTTTAGGGTTAGGGCATAGAAAGGGTTACTGGGAAAGTTCTGCACATACACATTTTTTCACCTTGTCAATGCTTAATATGATACTTTAGATACCTTTTCTCAATTAACACATGACAAGTAAGTAGGGTCATCTGTAGGTTATTACCTTGCATGATTCAAGCAGCAACTATCCTGCTTTACGGAATTAAATAAAACAACGTTTCTGTTTGTTAATACTCCAAGCTCCATGAGGAGCACAAGGCTGCCATTCTAAATTCCCATCCCATTGTTCTAAATTTGTCTCCCTATTTGTTGTCTTTTAGTAGGACACTTGAGTTTAGCTTCCTTGGGTGCTCTACATAAGTTGGACTTTAAACAGCTTTATTATAGAGGTACAAAGAGAACACAATGTTTGTTCCATAAGTTCTAGCATTAAAAGACTACAAAAATTGAAGAAAATCTAACTTCTAATATCTATCAGAAGTGGATTTGCTTGGTGAAAATAGAAACTGGATGAAATGTGTTAAAACCTTGGGTTTTCAGGTTCTACACAGACATGAGAAATACATGCAGACAAGAATATTATGGAGACATTTTTCAGACACATCAATAAAATGAATACATTCTAAAAAAAAAAAAAAAAAGTCAAAGGAAGAATTTTTCCTCACTGATTTAGCCCCTCCTCCTTGAGGTTGAGGAGGACGGGTGTGACAGTCACCTACAGAACCTGTTGCTCCAAGGCTTTTTAATGGTTTGTTTATCTTGGCCTAGAACTCCCCCATTTTGGTTTGCTTCAGAACATAATTTTCAATAAAAGTCAGTAAATATGTTTCTACTGCCATGGACTCTATATGTCATATGTCCTTTGAACCACTTCATTAATTTTTGCACCACTAAAAGCTGCAGGTCAAACTAAGTCTACTGGATGGAGGTATGAGGCTATGATCAGAGGCATTGCAAATAGGATAATATGATCATAAGTTATGCCAGAGAAAACCCTATTTCATAAATAAAGATGAGTAAGCAAGAACATATGCTAACACATATGTTAACGAAGAGAAGCAATCACTAATTTCCCCTGTCAGCTTGTTTCCTTCACTGTACTGTCAGTTTGCAGCTGGAAATATGAACTCAAGGCCACAGCTTTCAGACTGCATTAACAGCTGCAGATAAAGAGGCAAGTGCAACAAGACAATAGCAGAGAATGTAATAGAAACCATGTCCCTACAGTCAGACCAATACAATGAAAAAGCTTTTATTTCAATTACCTAAAGATAAAATAAGATGCTAATAAAAAGTAGTCTGGCCTTTCTAATGTTTCTAATGCATTTGTAAATATTCAATCAAATACATGTTCCTACTAAAATGTGTGTCACATGTAAAATGGTGGTGGTTAAAGGCTCCACTGCTGTCTCCCTAATTACCGTATTATCGTAACTATAAGGTGCATATAAACGTCTTTTTTCCCTCAAAATGTGCGGCGCGCCCTATAGGGCGACAGTGGCGTTGGATGTACGAGTTTGCCCTGAAATCGAAGGATTGACGGTTCAAGCCGCGACTCCGACTTTCAGTGTCGTTGTGTCCTTGGGCAAGACACTTCACCTGCATTGTCTACTGATGGTGGTCAGAGGGCCCGGTGGCGCCAGTGTACGGCAGCCCCGCTTCTGTCAGTGAGCCCCAGGACAGCTGTGGCTACAATGTAGCTTGCCACCATCAGTGTGTGAGTGTGTGCGTGAATGAATTTAGTGCAAAGCGCTTTGGTCAAGTCTTCTGACTTGAATAAAGGCACTATATAAGTACATGCCATTTACCATAGTGCGGTGCGCCCTATGTGTGTTGTTACTGCGGACGTTGTTGAGACCACCATGAGAACGTTAAAGGGGGAAGTGTGGGCGTAGATTGTGTATTGTGTGGATTGTGTTCAGGACTACATAGCCAAGTGTCCTGGGTCGCAATGGAAAAAAAAATCACATCTGTGTTGCTCAGACTGTCACATACAGGTCGCATATGTGCACAAAAAAAAAAAAAAAAAGGGTTTTGGGTCACTTCAGGCTGCTGGGTGAAAGTAGCCTAAATGTTTTTTTGTAAATTAGAGACTCATCTTTGTGTTCTTGAGTCAGCAGTGGATCTCTCTTTGGCACCATCCCATGGAGGCCGCTGTCGCCCAGTCCCTGTTTTTTGTCAAATCATGAACTCTGAGCTTATCTGAAACACTGCGGCCCTGGAAGATTTACATGCACTTAATAAAACTCCCCCAGATATGATTAATCAAAGGTAATTCATGATTTTCAACTGGTCACAAATACTAATATAAATTGTATTTTTTTAAACAAAGGGTCAGATGCACTTTTTAGGTCAATTTTATTTTCTGCTGTATTTATTTCATATATTAAAGAATTTATACTTATGAACATTATCTTTGATATGGTAACTAGTTTAATTATCTATATAAGGCAGCAGTACTTTTTGCTGAACCATAGCTCTAGGAATATCCTACTAGAATAAATGACATGAGAAAGGGTATTTATACTGTCATAAGCAGGGTGATTGGTGTTTAGGATGTCAGCAGTTTGTTGGTCAGCTGCTAGTTATGTTGTAAAAAAAAGTTAGGTTTAAGCTGAAGGAGGCAAAAACAGAGGTGCTGATGAAGAAGCTGCAATGCAATTCTGTCGTTAGGTACCAACAGGTATCTGAAAATGGATTTATTTTGGGACAAAGGATTATAAAACTGTCAACGATATAATCTTAAGATAACTTCTTTAAGGGAGCTTCCAAACTTCCACAGAATGGTAGACTGTATGTACTTGAAATTCAATTCAGTTTATTTATATAGTACCAATTCACAACACGTCATCTCAAGGAGCTTTACAGTTCACCAGATCATACAGTCAAATTTATTTAAAGTTTTCTATCTAAGGAAAACCAGTTGATTGCATTGACTTTTTGACTCGAATGCAATCCCTCACACTAAGCATGCTTGTAGCGACAGTGGAGAGGAAAAACTCTCTTTTAACAGGAAGAAACCTCCAGCAGAACTAGGCTCAGTGTGAGCGGCCATCTGCCATGGCCGACTGGGGTTCAAGGAGACAGAAGCAGAGATACAAAAAGAAGCAGAGATACAAAAGGCAACCGTAAAAGGCGGCCCTGTCCAGATAACACTGGAATAAAGTCAAAGATCTGATTTACAAAAGTTTGTGTAAATTACGCAAACTTGGCAGCATGAGCAAAGCGGATCTATAAATGGGTGAAAACAGGTGCGTGTGAACAATGACTGGAACAATAGGCACAAATGTTGTAACGTACCTCCAATTACAGGATATGCAAATGTTACTAACTACCATCCAGAAGCGATTTATTAATCACCAAAGTCAGCTTCTCCAGTTTAATGGTGGATATTTATGGATATCTTTTTTTTTTTTTACCTTTGTAGCACACTGAGATACATCTGTGTGAATTTTTTTATTAATAATATTCATTGTTATTTTATTAGTATTTGATTTCTTGATTTTTATTTAGCATTTTCTTTGCTTTAGCAATTGAGTGCTCCTTGTTTAAAATCTTTGAAGACCAGACTTGAATAGAGTAACAAAAAACAAGTTGATAAGAAAAGAACTGAAAGAACAGCACTGCAGTGTTGGTTGGTTTATTCTTCTGCTGCTTTCGTCTTTTCACTTCCGTTTGTTTTCACCCAGAGCTTGAAACCGAGGAACTTGTTTAGTGATCCAACATGTGTGTAAATGTAGTCTTAGTTCGCCTCACTGCTTGATTCTTTTAAAAGGCAGCAGCAACGGCCTGCAAATAGACAAATAGCATCCTCATCCTTTCAATGCAGCATCTGCCGGGGATGTGCTTTCAGCAAACCCCTTTTTTGTCTTCTGTTTTTGTTTTCTTTTGCGACTGAATGCACAAGATAACTGATATTAAAGGCAGGAGAAAACAGTTTCATCTGGAGCAAAGATAAGACCATTGGTGCACAACCGCAAGAGACGATAACAGACTCTTCAAACGTAAAGTTTCATTTTTAGATTAGAGACCAGCTGTGTAAAGGCCTCTATAACAGAGCTTCCTTTCCATATGCCTTTTTTTTTGCTGTGCAAATCCTTGATTTGATTAGCTTTTTAAATGCTTTTTAAAAAGCCTGCACAGCGGAGTACACAATTAGATTTAAAGTGATCCCCTTTATGGCTTTATACACTATATTGCCAAAAGTATTTGCTCACCCATCCAAATTATTGGAATCAGGTGTTCCAATCACTTCCATGGCCACAGGTGTATAAATTCAAGCACCTAGGCATGCAGACTGTTTTTACAAACATTTGTGAAAGAATGGGTCGCTCTCAGGAGCTCAGTGAATTCCAGCGTGGAACTGTGATAGGATGCCACCTGTGCAACAAATCCAGTCGTGAAATTTCCTCGCTCCTAAATATTCCACAGTCAACTGTCAGCTGTATTATAAGAAAATGGAAGTGTTTGGGAACGACAGCAACTCAGCCACGAAGTGGTAGGCCACGTAAACTGACGGAGCGGGGTCAGCGGATGCTGACGCGCATAGTGCGAAGAGGTCGCCAACTTTCTGCAGAGTCAATCACTACAGACCTCCAAACTTCATGTAGCTCAAGAACAGTGCGCAGAGAGCTTCATGGAATGGGTTTCCATGGGCGAGCAGCTGCATCCAAGCCATACATCACCAAGTGCAATGCAAAGCGTCGGATGCGGTGGTGTAAAGCACGCCGCCACTGGACTCTAGAGCAGTGGAGACGCGTTCTCTGGAGTGACGAATCGCGCTTCTCCATCTGGCAATCTGATGGACGGGTCTGGGTTTGGCGGTTGCCAGGAGAACGGTACTTGTCTGACTGCATTGTGCCAAGTGTAAAGTTTGGTGGAGGGGGGATTATGGTGTGGGGTTGTTTTTCAGGAGCTGGGCTTGGCCCCTTAGTTCCAGTGAAAGGAACTCTGAATGCTTCAGCATACCAAGACATTTTGGACAATTCCATGCTCCCAACTTTGTGGGAACAGTTTGGAGCTGGCCCCTTCCTCTTCCAACATGACTGTGCACCAGTGCACAAAGCAAGGTCCATAAAGACATGGATGACAGAGTCTGGTGTGGATGAACTTGACTGGCCTGCACAGAGTCCTGACCTCAACCCGATAGAACACCTTTGGGATGAATTAGAGCGGAGACTGAGAGCCAGGCCTTCTCGTCCAACATCAGTGTGCGACCTCACAAATGCGCTTCTGGAAGAATGGTCAAAAATTCCCATAAACACACTCCTAAACCTTGTGGACAGCCTTCCCAGAAGAGTTGAAGCTGTTCTAGCTGCAAAGGGTGGACCGACGTCATATTGAACCCTATGGATTAGGAACGGGATGTCACTTAAGCTCATATGTGAGTCAAGGCAGGTGAGCAAATACTTTTGGCAATATAGTGTATCTTCGGGCCTATTGTCTACTTTATGCCATTATCGTGGTAAAATATCACTGTCATTAAGTTGTAAATAGAGATCATAAGTGGAAGGAGGGTGGTCTAGTGAGTGAAGCTGAAAATAGGTTAGAAAAACTGAGAATGAGGAGCTGCTTGATAAGACGCAATAAGAGGTACTAGTAGAACAGCTGAGCCCCATTTTGAGGAAACTTCCAGGAACAAAAGCAGAATCTGAAGAGCAGGAAGGTAGAGAGACTGTGTTTAACACAAGGGATGTCTTACAATTAAAGATAACTTCATTTACAATTACCCAAATAAAGTCATGGGACTGTTAAACATGAAAGTGCTCACTATCATGTGAAAACCTATTTTGAGTCGGAGTGTTTAGAAGTGTGTGTTTTTTTTTTTTTTAGAAGGTATTAAAGTTCACTGAAGCGAGGCTTGTTTTTTACAATCTCCTCTAAACTGCCACAGCAACACTTCCCTTATGGTTTACTTCTGATTGTTGTAGATCTGTCATGTCCTAAAGCAAAGCAATTACACAATTTTGCTTTTACTTTAAAAGTTTATTTCGGTTGACCCCATAGAAAAGGCTAGAGCACTGGAAAAAATAGAAATCTAGATAAGCCATTTTTTTCTTAAAATAAGTGCAATTGTTCTTGAATTGTGAATGCAAAAGAGACATTTTGCCAATAGAGCAAGACAATTTACATTTAAAATACGAAAAGACAATTGCATTGTCTTATTTCAAATGCCTTTTATCTAAATATCTTATTTTAAGAGCAAAACTACCCATTACATTGGCAAATCATCTTATTTACCTACTCAATTTAAGGGTAAATACACTTAATTTAAGACATTTTTACTTATTTCTAGATTGTTTTTCCAGTGAGTGAGTCACTAAGTGTTTGAGAGATGATTTGAAAAGAAATTGTTTAACTAATCCAAAATCCTATAATTCACTTATGTCCAACAATTGGACTATAAGATGAGCCTCAATTGATAGATCATAGAAAAAAAGGGATATAAACCTGTCCTTACATCCTTGAAGCATTATTAAACATTTGAAACCTCATCTTTCAGTCCCATTAGAACCTTTTGAGAGTGAAAACACAATCATTTCATAATATTCAGCAAGTTTTCTTTTTAGAGAGATTTTTTAGAAGATTCAACTAAGCTGTGAAGCCACTAAACTACCCAGGTGTAAAATGTAATTTTGTCATCTGATGTTTGGAATATTCAGCTTACTATCCCCCCAAGATGTATTTGTAAATTTCTGAAGGACCATAGATAGTAGCATAGGCATGCAGAGTATAACTGGACAGCTTGAATGGAACTAAAGTAGAGAGGTTTTTACTCTTCTTATCTGTTTCTGGTGATTAACCTCCTCTGTTAACTCCTTAGACAAAGGCACAAAAAAATGCTGTGTTATAAATAGGTATATTTTATCTTCACCCGCTGTCTGAAATTGAAATCCCCCTCCGTCCTCATCCAGCACATCAGTGCCGGCGGCCAGTAGAGACAGCCTGAGATATTTCTCACTGTAGATAACAAAGTTAGCGGTAAGTGGAAGTCGTCAGTCATGTTGACTTTGTCCTCATTGTCCCTTCGCAGTGATCATTACCTAACGGTCCTCACTTAGCAACACTTGTAAACAGAGCAGCAGCCCCGTCAGTGTCCCCCGTTAGCACTTGAGCTTGATGATTTGTTTGTTTCATCTGAAAAGGTTAGAGCTCAACAGAATGTGGGTGGGTAAAACACACTCCTCTTAAGTCCACCACCTTCATCTGAGTGTTCCCCCTGGGACTCCTAATGAATGTAGGAGCCCCAGTCCCTGCATGCCAGGCTGGCAACTCCATCACGTGTAATGATATAAAAAAAAAACAGGTTGGAGTCAGAGGTGCAAGACAGCAGTAAGTGGGCTGGTTAGAGTTGGATTCATGGTTAATAAGGTGGTGAGATAATTATGGAAAAAGGTATGATCTACTCGGTCTACAACCCAGAGCTGAAACTATATATATATATATATATATATATATATATATATATATATATATATATATATATATATAAATAAATGAACTAAAAGCCTTATTTTAGTTCATTTCATGCTCCCAATGTTATTTTTATATGCCAAAACAGTCAAAGAGGGATTTTAGTTTGTGAAACATGAGAATAAACACCTCAAAAGCAGATGACCTTGGGAAAATTTTGCTGAAGTCAGTTAACGAATCATTATGCACCAAGAAAGCCACTCGGGAGGCAAAATCTCCAGATGCTACTGGAAAAAGACAAAGGTAGTTTGGTAGATATTAGCCTCACTGTAAGAACTTGAGAGAAGATGTAGACATCTGCAACATTCCCCGCTGAAGACCAGATTCAATAATGTGCTTCCAGTGTAGGAAAAAGTTGTTTTTTATTTCTGTCATCATTTCCTTAAAATCCAGTTAGGCCTGCCTTATCTTCTATTGTTTGCTATTCATCCCTCTTGCCATCCAGATTTCTAATAACACAAATCTGCCCGACTAAAAGCACCCCCCCCGAGCTTATTGAGGAGCACCCTCATATTTTCCCTGAATTTTAACCAGGTCACTTCAAGAAGAATTCTAAAAACACAAGGAAAAGATGCATCCATTCCATCTATGCATCCATTTTCTATCACTCTTATCCCAAGAGGAGTGCTGGTGCCTATCTCCAGCTGCCTACGGGACAGCCGGGAGGCGGGGTCCTACCTGGACATGTCACCAATCCATCACAGGGAAACACAGAGAGACAACCATTCATGCACACACTCACACCTAAGAAGAATTTAGAGACTGTGGGAGGAAGCCAGAGTACCCGGAGAGAACTAACACGGAGAACATTCAACAGAAACCTCAGCACAGAATTAGTCACATTGGGTACATTTACCTTCACCTTGGTCATTATCTTTACCTCCTTTGCAATCATCAATAAAACCCAAAAGAAATACTTTTAACAATCCAAAGGCCTGTTATCTATTTTTAAACCTCATGTCATGATATGACATCATTACAGATAACACAGCAGTGGTCACAGTGATATCATGTGATCTCCTCTTGAAAGTCAAGTAAATATCACCCCTGAGGCAACAGAGCATTAATGCCAAGAAGATCACAAAACAAGGTTCAATACTTACAGATAGCAGAATAATTAAATCCTTATCTCAGGATGAGAAAGAACCTTGATGATGGCGTTAAGGATTTACAAGATAACATCTCCATATCTCCAATAACAAGAAAATGAATTCATTATGTTGAGATAGGATTCCTTTAATAACTGTCAACGTTAATGTTAAACTGTGGATTTATTAAACAGGAAATTTATTTGGAGGAATCCAAGGTGAACATTTGGAGCCTTGCTGGTTTTTTCTCATATGGTTAAATGACATGAGGCTGGATAACAGCATGAGTCGGGAGGGTAAACAGTTTACGTCCCTGCTGCTCGGCTGCTGCCAGGCTCATCATGAAAAGCATTTCTGCTGGACACAATCATTAACACAACATTGTTGCTGGATTCCATCTATTTCTCTGTACCCCTGTCAATGGTGGGATTGTGTAGCAAGCAACCCCCATCCCTGTGGACAGCTGGTAGTCGACCTTCCTGTTAAGTTTCCGTGGTAACAAAGCTGTTGAGCCTCGAGCTCTTACATTACATTCCCATTTGCACTTTGTCAGGGTGGAGGTACAGGATTTGTCTTGACAGTAGGAAATCATGTGTGGGGCGTGGGATTTGGGAAAAAAGCAATTTTTGATAGATGATCACACTGGTGCCACATGGGATGCCCTTCAAAACTAGCATTTCTGTGAAGTTTTACGTATTTCGATTGACAGCCATTGAGATATCCAATTAATTACAGTTCTTTATCATTAATAGACACCTGGGCAGATCATCCAATATTGAATAAAAACAAAAAGATTGTATTTGCTTCTTTGGATTGGATGCAGTGAAGTTATTTTTCAGAGGTTAAGATTTGTAAGGTATGATTCTAAGATGGTAAAGCAGCAGCCATTTAAAATGGCCCTTCCCAGCCAAACGGCAGCCCCAATCCAGCCACTGGAGTGACTCTCTTGCACCCCTCTTGCATATTTTTTGTACTCTGACTCCACCGTTTCACCGAATTACAGCATCTGATCAGGAGATGAAGCTTCTCTTTAGATCTTAATGTCCTCAAATCATGATAGGAAGAATATTTTAGTACAAAGATTGACGTTTAAAAAATAATTGTAATGGACCAGCCAAGGGCCCCTCAAGGAAAGTGGGAAAATTTTGAATGGCTACTACTGTACAAGGGAAAATATTCATCAACAACTCGCATGCAACACTCCAATTAATTTTGGTTTACCTATGCAGCTCCAACAGCAAATGGTGCCTCAATGTACTTATGTAAAATATTGACTCTCAGATCATATTATCATGCTATTATATAGGCAGATTTATGGTTTGCACACATTATATGAGTCTGTGCTGCTCTACATTCCATCAACACCGGCTTATCTTTTAGGGGAAAATCATCCTGTTGAATTACCTAGTTTCTGCCATGCTTTAGCTTTCAGACAACCTAGAATATTTAAGTTAGAGTTTGTGGTCCATTTAACGATACTGAAGTTTCAACTCCTTGCAACAGTAAACCAATAACAAATCATAAGCCCTCCACCACTGTGCTTATCAGTTGGTATAAAGCGGCTTTGCCCGTATTCTTTTTGTTTTTTCTCTCTAAATAGCGTTTTTTTCATCCCTGCCAAGTCCTTTTGCTTTGTCTTTATTGACCTAGAGGAGAGTGCTTCAGATTGCTTCTGGTGCATTTAAAAGCAACCTTACCAACTTAAGTCATGCAGTCAGATTTTTCTTTTTTTATGTACTCAATTGTATTCTGCTAGTAACAGAGGCCTAAAGATTTTTTTTTTCTTTTCCTGGCATGGCACGATCTGATCTGGAGGCTAATTTGTTTTTAATTTGTAAATAGTATTTCTCTCTGCACAATGACTGATAAGCAACATTAGTTTGTCCTCTTTCTTCAATGCGGATATCTTTCTGCCCTTACATTGTGTTAACATACACCTTCATGCTACAGTCCAGCAAACAGACCAGACTCCTGTTTGTAGAGCTACACAGTGAATAGCATCTATGAGCTACTTTCCTTTCTAACTCTCTTTAATGCTGTAAAGGTGAAGTTTTTCCATTCTGTGTTTTATGATATTGGCATGATGCCATTCAATTAAACAGATTGTTGTTGTGTTTTATTTCCCTAGGAATTGGGTTCTCAGAGTAGCACCAAAATAAAAATAAAACGTTCTTCTGTGTTTGCGACTCTGTTTGACCTCCATCATTCTGAACACTACCCAACCAGGCTGTGATTTACATATCACTCACCGCATTAAGCATCTGGCTCTGACCAAACCTTTAGCCTTAAGGGGAATTGACCAAGGTCCTTACTAACAAAACAGATCTGCATGAAGTTGATAAGCTTTTGATAGAGATCAGTATTGGCAACTTAAAATGGGGGGAGATCAGTTTTGCTGATATTGAACTTTCAATTGCTCCTCTTTAACACCAAAAAACATTTATGATTTTTTTCTGCTTGCTTGCTTTAGTTTTTTCACTTTTGTTGCATTGTGAAATGAAAAAGAAAAAAGTAAAAATACTGTTTGTTGTAGTCAATTCAAGCTCCTTCAGTTGCTCTTTGAGCCATAAATGAACCCAAGGAAGCATGCAGAGGAACCAACATGCCCTTGTTCCAGAGGTTCAAGGTCCCACGAGAACACCAACGTTGTCTTTGCTAATCAGAGTGTTTAAGAAGGAGCAGGCAGAAGGAACTGAGAGAAAATGGAGCCGTCAGCACTGCTCCCCTGAGCTACACTGTGGAAGCCAACCATGTAAGAAAACACAAAACTCAGAAAAATACCAGGAATTACATAGCCACTGTATCTTGACTAAGAGTAAATATAGTCGATCTTGTGTTTGTGCTCTAATCAAGATTGTAACGGAAACACCAGTGCAGAAAGATGGTTGTTGACTCTAACAATATAGGACATTGTGCTGAGAGGTTCCTGAGAGATGAAGGAGGGAAACGCACACAGGTTTACACATTAATGTTTAATCACTCCTTCATTCACGGTATTGTTAGAATAACAAATCTAAGTAGCAAGTCAAAGACAAACAAACATTATTACAGCCCAATGTAGCGCCATAAAATCCAGAAGGCTTTCTATTAACTTGTGTGCTTTATGCTTTATGCCAAGTTGGGTTTTAAAACAGCAGTTCACGTTGACTGATTGAACTCATTAATATTTCAAAGTGCACACATGCGCAGATTGGAATTTGAAGTAAGGTGCGATCGGAGCAGTGAATTTGGGTCAGGGATTTAATTACGGCTGTGCCTTCTCTCGGTGAAGCGGCTCTGTGAGCAATGGTGTGGGTGGAGGCATAATGTGTTACTTACATTATTCTCAAAATTAAACAGAATTTAATATGAACAAATGTTTTCATAAAAATAACTGTATATTATCAAAAGTTTTCCAAACACAATTTATGGCAGAAATGTTGCTGAAGCAGAGTATTACGAGTTGCAGTAGAGCACCAGAAATATGCATGAATACTTTCAACTGAGTAACAATTCTGATGTGGCAACCTTTTTTGGATGGCTTTAACCTTAAAGTTTAGGCTGAACTTAGGGATCTTTAAGTGTTTTAGTGCAGAGAGGAATGATACCGGGTTACTTGTAAATTTAGAGAAATCTCTTTATAAATGATAACATAGAGAAGCATAGTTCCACAAGGCTTATATTTAGGTCTTAAACATTTTGATTTATTGATTTATTTTGATATGGAGCATTTAGGTGATTTCCTCAGCAGATTGGGCTTCATTTTAAAAGCTAAACAATTTAATTGGTTATGTGATGTAACGTTCCATTTCGTCAGCTTGAACACTGAGGCCATAACCTTAAACAATATTGTCCATCAATCAAGCTCCAAAAATTCTCTATTAACAGCAGACGGATTGGTTTTACAGGCTGTAGCAGCATATTATCTCAAGTTACAAAATGAAACTGCATTTATTTAGATTTGTCAGACATGGTACTGCATGTTCTTCTTTCTTAAAGACATTTTTAAGTTATCCCTCTATAGAAAAACAGATAAACTGTAAAAATATATGGCCAAAATTCAATTAATTGGATAAAACATTTAGATAATTTTCTCATTATATCTGAGGTCCAGCAATGCTGAGGTACTTATTGAAATCTGTCGTTCACCTTAACCCGTAGTACGAGCCTGCATCATCAATAAGAAAATCTGCAGTGTAGGCTTTAAACAGTGATAATACCAGACACATGTTTCAGTATAATATTTTCAGTCAATGCAAATTTAGCAAAAATCTCTGAACTTCAATTTTATCCAAAGGTCCATCGTCCATGACTGCTTTGCCTTAACCCACTCACACATTCTTTTATTTTGTTTTGTTATTAATGATGGTTCTAGATTTGCTTCTTTTCCCTTTTGTAATTTAAAATGTTTTCTTTTGTCTTTTTTTTTTTGCAAATATTCCTTTAAGTATTAGATAGATAGATAGATAGATAGATAGATAGATAGATAGATAGATAGATAGATAGATAGATAGATAGATAGATAGATAGATAGATAGATAGATAAACTTTATTCCGGACTCATGGTCCAATAAATACATACATAAAAATAAAATAAAAATAGTTAATGATAAAAACACAATACAAGTACCATTATCGATTAAATAGGATCTTTAAGAAGACAGGAATACCAGTGTCTCCACAGCTTAGACTGATATCGGATTGCACTACGTGTGGTATCAGTGAGTGACAAAATAATATCGTTTTCAGATGCATTTAACCTACAAATAAACTTATACATTAACTTTCGTAGAACAGCTTGTAGGGTATTAACTCTTGCTGTGACAAACATCTCACTTGCACTGGACCATCTTGGACGTTTCAAAAGTAACCGCATAGCATCATTATAGGCCACCTGCAGCCTTTGCAGGTTGACTTTTCTATAGGTAGTCCACAGGTGAGCAGTGTACAGAGAGGTACAATATGCATTAAACAGTTCCACTTTGACTTTATCAGTACATGAACCGAATTTACGTGCAAGGGTATTAGCTTGAGCATACAACAATCTACGCTGTCTGCAAATATCATCGTCTGACAGATTTTCTGTGATGATGTGCCCAAGATACTTGGTTTTATTTGTTACGCCCAGCACAGTATTTGACAGCAAAAAATCTGGAAACTCAGTAGATTTATCTTCCTTACTCCTACAGATCATGATCACACTTTTAGATGGATTGTACTTTATGTCGTGTTCCAGACCATACTCAGAGCAGATGTTTAGTAGTTGCTGTAACCCAGCAGTACTAGGGCTAAATATTACTAAATCATCTGCATACATCAGGTGATTAAGTACCGAGTCACCAGCCACACAACCAGTGTGACAAGCTCTCAACTTGTGTGACAGTTCATCCAGATACAAGTTAAAGAGAACTGGGGACAAAATCCCGCCCTGCCTCACCCCATTACTAACTTTGAATGGAGCAGAGACACATTCCCCCCATTTAATCTGCAGTGTTTGCTGAGTATACCAGTACTTCAAAATACGAACAATATACTCTGGTACTCCTTTTTGTGTCAGTTTTGTGAATAGTTTTCTGTGGTTTACCCTATCAAATGCTTTTGATGCATCCAGGAAACACATAAACACTGAAGAGTTCTGCTTATTATATTTATAAGTAATCTCTTTTAGAGCATATATACACATATCTGTGCCCAGCCTAGCCTTAAAACCAAACTGGTTATCTGTAGACTTGATAACCTCTAAAATCCTGTCCAGCAGGATTGATTCAATAATTTTTGAAACTATGCTGGCCAGCGCTATCGGACGGTAATTATCAGAATTGCCAATGTTTCCAGTTTTGTCTTTAATGACGGGTACTAACAGGACACTTAAAATAGAGTCAGGTAAAAGCCCATGAATAAAAAACGATGTGAAACAAATGGAAAGTAGAGGAGCTAGCCTTGCATTTGCATACTTTAAATGTTCAGCTGAGACTCCATCCAGCCCAGTGGCTTTATTGTTAGATAATTTGGAAATAGCTTTATGAACCTCATAAGGCAGGATTTCATCTATATGGTCAACATTGTTTGCAGTGCATGGTTCACTATGGATGCAATTAAATAATCTGCTGTAATGTTGGCGCCACAGCTCCACAATGTTAGCAGTGCCTGATATGCCATCAACCGAACATGGGAGGGATGTTTTGTAGGATGTCATACCTCTAACTTCTTTCCAGAAGCCTTGGGTATTGTTACAGAAGAGTTTTCTGGCCATTGAGTCAGACCTCATTGCTCTTTCATTTTTACCAATATAACGCACAGCATACTTATATTGGGCATTGGTATACTTTTTATGTTCAAAGACAGGCCCTGATCTTGGTCTACCTGCCTCAATCCATTCCTTAGAAGCCTCTCTAGCTCTATTAAAAAATTCAACCACATGGGTATTCCAACCTGGCCTGATCTTATTTTTCTTTTTTATTTGTTTATGAAAGTGTTTAGTTGATGCAATCAAAACATTAACTATTTCATTATACACAGAACAAATGGATCTTATGTGCTCAGGATTTTTACAATTAGCATCTCTACAGCTAACTGCTTCTCTGGGCAAGTAGATATTCCTGAGTGAGTTATCTGTGCACATCGAATAAGATAGCAGATCCTCCTTTGACAGTGAGCTCCAGTCTAAGTGTAATTTGTTGCTTTCAGAGTACTTTTCTGTCATTATTAGTAGTAAAGTGTCTTTTTTTCTACAAAGAAATACTTTATATATATATAACTATGCTTTTATTATCTTTTTGTTTGTTTGTAGGTTTGTGTGTTTCAATTTATTTCCCAGTCAGCTTGGACCTGCTCCAGGTTTCAGACATAGTAGCCTGGGAACAACCAGCATCTCCTCCCACACTCTTTGCTGATTTACCTCCTTGAAGGAGTTTTAGAATCCTCATTATTTTAACTGACGGGTCTCTTTTGCTGGTATCATTTTCTATATTAATGACACAGGAGCAGCAATTCATCAAGCTCTCCAAGATGTCTTTTAACTGTAGACATGTTAAGCTTTTGCAGAGTTTTAAGAATTATTAATTTTAAGGGTGATCAAATAAAGGTTTCCTCTACTTCAACTGAAAAGTGTGAGCTATCAACATAGAATCTTATTAGAGATATATGTAACAAAGCGAGAAGATTCAGCTGTCAAACAATATTTGTTACGCTTACTCTCTTAAAAGTAAATATTTAGATTGAACCCTCAAAGAAAGTCAACTGCTAACCAAAGTGCAATTTTAACATTTTCCCAACTGCAGTAAGGTAAAACATCCTGCACAACAAATACAAAGGCAGCTCTGCACATTCAGTCAGCAGTGAGATGAGTGAAATGAGACAGTCTTCACTGTGAAACGCTGAGAGTAGATCAGACCTATGCAATCTCTCATGTTAGATTAAGTGGAATATCCTGGAGTTCAGTTTAAATTGGATTTCATTTGTAAAAAAAGAAAAAAAAAGCTCAGAGCAGTGACCCGGAGCACTTTATTTTCAGATTGAACACTGAGAAAGATGAGTAACGTGAGTTGCCTCAAAATCAACTTTGACAAAATTGTTCATTTATAAAATCGTTTTTTTTTTTTTTAAGTTTAGCTACAACCTATAAGAGAAGAGGTTATTCAAGAAGTATGTGCAACCTTATCAGGTTTCATAAATTATATATTTCAATCAAAAGCATGTAAAACAATTCTTTAAATTTTTAAGCACAGTAAAACATTTTAAATAATCCAATCCCCTAGAAAGTAAAATTGATGTTTTAAAGTACCTAGTGAACAGTTTTTATGCCTCATTATCATACTAATGTGTCATAAAGAACCTGCCCAACAACTTAAAAAAGCTAATAGAACTCAGAAAGCAACAATTCTACATGATCTAATGTACTTCTATTGATTATTATCTTTATCTAAAACTAATATGTTCCAAGTGATATAATGAATTTAGCGTTAATCAGGAATAAAAATAAAAATTTTCGTTGAGAGTCAGTCCGGGAGCGGCCAATTTTGCCCAAATATAGTAACACCTCACTCCTGACATCTTCCAGCAGTGAGATCACAGTGCGGTAAGCCTAGCGCCATTATACTCACTTTACAAGCAATTCACGAGAGCTATAGTTAAACTGACAATGCCCACGGGCATGGCAGTGATCCTCCATTGACGTTTCGTCTTTGGATTGTCAACTTAAAGAGGGAGGATTTGCCATCGAACTTCTGCCCAGAGAAAAAACACGTAATATGTAGCCAACATTTGGAAGAAGAAGGTTTTCAAGCTGACTTGGATAATAGCGCGTTGTGACAAACACCAGATACAGCACTGGGACTTGATCAACAGCCGATACCGCACCACGACATCACAAACCAGTAGGTGGCAGTAGTGTTCTTTGAAAAAACATGGATGCCTCCAGTAAAGCACATTCAAATGAAAGTCACTCTTAATTAAAAAAAACTTATTTATTGAACAGTATGTAATGATTTCATATTTAAAGTACCTTCAGAAGTTTGAATTCTGAAAATAACTGGACTTTTCCTTTAAAAGAGTGGAACAGCAGGCTCTGCATCACACTGATAACACCAAACCAAAAATATTGCATATTTGCACCATATTTATGAATGCTCTGAACTTCCATATCAATGCCTGTTTTGCACCATGTTTTCATCCCACACTGTTTACATTTGATCACTGCTGCACTTTATGATTGCTGCACTTTACAGCTCTCTTATGGAATGGAAATGTTAATTCACTGTTAATTCATCTTAAAAGCTGTATTAAACCAAATTTTATTTTGGATACATTCGGTGTATACAAAATGACAATAATAGTTATCTATGTCTAAGTCAGGCAGAAATGTTGCATGTTTGCCACCACATAAATGGAAAACATATGCTAATCATGCAGTGCAAATCGCTGGAAGGACGATATACATAATTATTTAATTATGACTAGCGATAAGATTAGTCAAACCTAAAATAGATTGCGGCTGCAGTTTCTGTTGCAGTTTCTGTCAAACTCACGCATAACTTCTCTGCAAAGGAGGCATATTTTTAATGACAGACAGGGTGAACGTTCTATGACTTCTCAAAGTATTTGACCAGTAGAATATTTTTTTTATAAATGTTTTAGAGGAAAATAATTCTTGTAAAAGTTTATTTTCCTCCAGTGTACCATTGTAGTTAGTAGCATCACCCAAAAATATTTACCTTACGGTTTTTTTAGTATGTTTACAAACAGAAAAAATAAATAAAATCTGAAACAAACTGTGAGCTGATAAATTTAAATCTCAGAAAGCTTTCTGTGTTTGCCAGTGGTAAAATGTGCCATTGCATGGCCAAACTAGAAAGCAGTCAGAGAGCATAGACCTCGGCCAAGCAACTCATGTTCCTTAAAATATTAAGGGATCCTCCAGCAAATCATACATACTGGATCAGTATAAAATTTGAAAGGCTCCAAGTGCCCCATTTCAAACAGCTGGAGTGCTATGGTGGAGAAGTTACCTAGAACTTTGGTTGTTATTTTTCAAGGTATGCAGTAGGCATGATCACTGGAAGGAGAATTTTTTTATTTTTTTTTTCACTTTTGATAACAGGCCAGTGAAATTGGTTTCAGAAATTGAAACACTAACTTCTAATGGTTAAGACATTTCGAATGATACAGATGGTTAGTCCACTGTGTTTGAGCCTCTAAGTCATTATACAGGCGACGTTGTGATTATATTGTTTATTTCGTCCAAACAGATACGGTCCTTACTCTTCTGTACAGTACAGAAGGGTCATACCTGCCATCTGTGAGCTGTGTGGTTGTGAATTATAAACTGGGGCTGCATTTGAGATGCACAAAAGGAATCAGCTCTGCTCTCCAAATCCCTGGTGAGAGCAAAATCTTTGTTCAAACAAGGATTAAAATCCACCAGTCTCTAATCTGTTATGCAATGCTCACAAAAAGATCCCCAGGATCTAGCCGCTAATTTAGTACAATTTAATCTAAAACAATGCTTTGGATCTTAATAGAACAGGGCCTTTATATCTTGACTAAAAGGAACTTAACAACTCAATAATTTAAAACTGAGGAAGCCAAAGTGCATCCATGTTAAAGATGGTAGCAAAGGCAATAGGTTTAGAAACGGTGAAAAAACTCAATAAACATGTTATGTTTACAATCTGCAGCAAATATAAAACACTCCAAAAAACAAACAACTCTGCTTAAACCCAGGTGAATATTTCAAGATCAGGTTGCTGGTTCACGTTCATACATATTCAAGTGATAATCTTTATTCTATGCAGAAGTGAGATCCAATGTAACTGTCAGTTAAGTCAGCTCTTGTAAAGAAAATCTGCTAAAGTGATGCATAATGCATTTTCTGCACAATAGTGTTGCTGAAACTGTGGAGACATGATTAGAACATATATAGTCATTTCTACCACAGCTAACGCATGATTCATTATTTAGAATCACGCCTTGAAATAAATGCAGATATGCCCTTGTGCAGCCCATATTGCTATAAGTGCTAAAGTTCAGCACCACGGACAGCGTCAGAGGGGAGCACAGAGCACAAAACAAGATTTGCCAATTCTCTCACTGCAGTAATTATAGAAAGTTCAGATATAACACTGTAAAAGTCATAATCTATTTTTTTTTTTTCAATAGGGCCAAACTTGGATGCAGAGGGTTATTTTCCAACATACAACAACTAAAAATGTCTTCATTTCTAAGATGAAATGTCTAGGACTGTAACTTTACTGTAAGAAAAGATTTATTTAGATATATATTTTTTTCTTTCAACCCGAATCTATAAAAGGTGAGCTTGTGGTTCAAATACAAATCAAAATGTATTTCTATCTCTGTTACTCTAAAAGATTTCTTGTATTTTAATTCATTGTTGTTGTTTTTTTCTCTCATATTCAGCTTATCCAACCTTTAAGACTGTTGTCCACAGCATATGATACAATGACTGAAGTGGTCTCCACAGTTTTCCCCCATTTGGGAAAATAAATAAATAAATAAATGTAAGAGAGAGCGGAAGATTTTGTGGATTAATCAGAGATGGGAAGTAACGAAGTACAAATATTTGGTTACTGTACTCAAGTAGATTTTTCTGATATTTTTACTTTACTTTACTACTTATTTTTATGGTAATTTTTTATTTCTACTCCTTACATTTTACACAAATATCTGTACTTTCTACTCCTTACATTTTAAAAAATTGTCTCGTTACTTTAGTTTTGAATCATTTCAATGGAGTTACCGTTATTATTTTTCACGTCATCAATGCCAAATTCAATCTAATTGGATGGGAATCTACATTGCATTTGACGCACCACTACAAATGAATCGACAGATTCGGCGGTATTCATTCGGGGCAAATCATTGCAGCTTGGTGGCGGTGGCGTTAGCATAGTAGCATGGACGACGAGATGATTGAAAATGAACACAACGGAGATCTAGTCTATTGGCAGACATCCATTTAAAATGTAGGCAACGGCATGAAAAAAGTGGTTTCTACTTCTACTTTTATACTTTAAGTAAATTTACAAGCCTGTACTTTGTTACTTTTACTTGAGTAAAGAAGTTTAATCAGTACTTCCACTTTTACCAGAGTATTTTTTAACAGAAGTATCTGTACTTTTACTAAAGTACGGAAAGTGAGTACTTTTGCCATCTCTGGGATTAATCGAGAACTACATGATCAGTCCTGTTATTTGAATATAAATACATGCTGTTTCAAATATTTCAATGACCTAAATAAATTATGTTAGTATAAAATATGAACAAAAAAAGGACGAGACGAAAAAGAGATGAAAAAGGTTTGACTGTGAGGATTTTAATGTGTTTTACAATAACGCTGGAGGATCTCCCTTAGGGGAGGTCTTGGAGGAAACAGCTTTAGTAAAGAAACCCCAGCATCTCTCACCTCAGCTTAGTCCCTCCAGAGGGTTGTGGTCTGCCTTTGGGTCTTCTCCTAGATAGTTAAGACTGAAAAAACTCAACTGGATTGAGCAAGGATTTCTGAGCAAATCCATTGGAGATTGAAAATTTTTTTTTTTAAAACATAGCGCATTTTGATATTAATGATTTTCTCTTTGTACACAAGACAATGACTTAAGGATTTTTTGGCTAATCTATTCAACTAGTGAAAATTGTCAATTAACCAGCTGATAATCTGATGGCAAAAGGTGCTTAATTTTTATTTTTATTTCTTTTTGCTCTGTTCACCAGGTGAAAATAAACTATGCTACTTGATGACTTCTTGATACTGCAAACTTTCAGACAAAACTTTATAATTTTAAATTGAACAGCTGAATTATGGCTCTCTCTAAGTGGTTCTTTCTGAAAATCTCATCCTTTACATTCTGTCTTCTCCAGTTTAACAATTTGTCAAATACTATATTTTTTGATAATCATTTAATCTAGTACTCCTTGTTAATCAATTATTTAAGCTCTAAAGCTAATTGTTTGCAATTACTGGCTATTAAAGGTAATCTTCCTACATGGACTACGACAGACATAAAATTTAATAAATGAATAGCAATGTTTGAAAGGAGAGATTGCTCAGGAGATATAACATTTCCAATGCAGTTAGACTGAATATACATCAAAATATCCTTCTTAATGCTTTAATTCAATAAATAGAAAGATCTAAAATTCAGATTTTCTTGCTAATCCTTCACTCATCTTTATTCTTGTTATCGACATGATTTTAACACTAAAGTGTTAATGCAAATTCTCAGATCATGAACAGAGAAAATAAGAAACTACTTCACCTAAAGCCTGAATGCGCAGGTGCTCCCTGCTTTTCCAGTGCTTTCAGAACATGTCAAAGACCTTGAAAGGTTAATTATTTGGTACATGATCTGTTTACTTATTTAACCCAAACAACTTTACCTGCACTCTTATCTAGGCCTACACAGCATGTCAGGAAGTGGGCTGAATCCTAATAAATGAGATTCCAATACAGCTCCAACCTTCGCTACTAATGTAAAGTAGCACATTTGGCAAATTAGATATGACAGACAGATTCAAGGCATAAGCTGACTTAAATAGTTTATTAGACAGCAAAAACTCATTGAATACGAAATGTATAAAGTTATTCCTTTTTCTTTTTGGAACTCTATGGAGCATGGATTAACCAGGCTCTGCCCTCCACCATCCATTCCTGTCCACTACATGTCAGTTGACTGAACAAAGGCTGTAGGAATGCATAGCATTAATTTTAAACTTAAACTGCAGCCAAATAGTAGTCAGCCTTTCAAATTTAGAGACTCATAAACATGAATACAAAATAATTGCATTTATTTATCTGCATGAAAGTAACATTTTGCATAAATATATGAGGAATCTGCTGGTTAAGGATACATAAACAAAACGTTAATTTTTGCTGAAACAGCAGCAAAGAACATCAACTGCTTTTGGAACAGAAACAAAAATATTAAAATCTGAAACTAAAATGGCAAACTTTAAATTTTCAATCTGAGATGGCTCGCTAATGCATCAAATCAGAAGTGTAAGATTTGAATTTTCATGAGCTGCTCCTGTTGCTACTTAAAACACAGTGGCGTATGATCTGCTTAATATGTCTATCAAACAAGACAGAAGTTAAAATAACAGCTGAAACTGTTTGCAGTAGCGCTACAGCAAAAGTAGCTGCAACAGAAATATTGTAATAAATAAGGTAATTTGGAATTATTTAAGGAGTAGTTCATTTTATTGACTTTTTTCTGTTACAGAGATGAAAAATATATAATAGCTGAAACTGGGCCTTCACTTCGTGGTGTTTCTTTACATGGCTGGGGATAGCAAAGCTCTTGGCTAGTAAAGATAAGAAAGGTAGAACATGAAAACTCCTATAGGCCGTCACCCCAATGTCTGGGATAATGATTCCTTTACTTATTCACAGACCAACTGTCATGGGAAAAAATAGGATCTAAAAACAAATTTGATCTTTCGGTTAACAAACCATTTGCATAACCAAAGTAAGGAAACACATTCTGGACGTAATTGTTTTTGAAATTTGTCTAGCATATAATCAATTGTACTATATAATCACAACAGTGCAAAAACAAAAACAAAAAAAAACAAAAAAAAAACAAAGCCAATCTTTTTTTCCCCTGATTGAATAAATAAATCTTACATCTTTACCAAAAACCTAGAATTAACTTTTAACACACCACCAAAATAAAATAAAAATCTTTCAATTTTACTACATATGTGAGTAAAAGTGAGAGGCTTGTTTTTTTTTTCTCAAAAAATATTCAAAAGTATTTATATGACCTTTCTGAAAACAATATATATGATAATTTTATCTTCATTGTTCATCAGTAGTATAACAGTAACTGAGCTCATGTATTTGGGCAGGACTTGCTTAAAAGCACACACAAAAATGAAAATAAGCTGACATGTAAAACAACCCCACTACACATGAGGCTACTTACCATGTTTTCAAATTCATGTATTAAAAACTGATAGATATGTGACAATGAATTTGCTAACAGTGCCCTGAAGGGAAATAGTGTGGTATGGGCATAGTATGCTGCAGCATATCTAATGGGAACAAAAAACAACAAAATCCAAAGACTCTCTATAATTAAGCAGAGTGCTTGAAAACATCCCAGAGCGTTTTTTTATTTTTTATGTTTTAAAGTTGTTTCTTTTTAACAAACATTGGTCAAATAACAATAGACAATGATTACAATGGATAAAATATAACTGCTTAACTTCACTTGCTCCTTGAGTTATCTAGTGCTGTTGCAGTCTTTTTACCTCACAGATGTTTTTATTCTGCTTTGGCTTTTTTGACAGATCTTCCAGAAGATTAAGTCCGAGAAAAACCAAAGGATGAACTTCAACTGTCTACTAGATAAAGCAACACCGTTGCTTTAGTAGTAGACATTTTTATCCACTAGACCCTTAACTTCCAGGTTATGCTCAACTGAAAGAAACTAGCAACGCTGCACTGTTGCAAAATTAAACACCCTGATGTGCATTGAAAACTCAAGGCAGATCAATTTTGACAAACAGATTGAGAAGTCATTGCTTGTAAAGAATAAAAAACAGCCCTCCCTCTAGATTAAATCCTTCTTCAGAGAATAAAAAAATATCAGATGAGGTATTGTATTTGCTTTATCACCTAGCAATGATTTTTAGCTTAGTTAACTCTTGTGTTAAGGGGAGCTCAGACTCCCCAAAGAGTGGTGCTTTGTCACATTAGCAGCTTTTAGAGAAGAGCACCCCCTATAGAGCATTGATACATACTAAATCCTGTGTATTGACCTGTAAAATGCTTTCATATAACTCAAATTGAGTTAATTCTTGGGTCAAATATTGCTTTAAAGAACAAAAAAAAGTATGCTAACAAAACAAAATGAAACTGGCAAGAAAAAAGTGAGTTATATCCTATTACCGTATTTTCACGACCATAAGGCGCACCGTACTAAAAGGCGCAGTCTCAGTTATGTGTGCCATTACTGTATTTAACACACACATAAGGCGCACCGGATTATAGGGCGAGGGTTTTACATACAGGTACATGTCCTCTACTACGTTTAAATACCTCAACTGCGTATTTATAAATAGAGCGGGAGCAAAACTGAGTATGTTTGTGCTTTATTCATGTATTTATTACAAAGTATTAATCAAACCCATCGAAGTCATCCTCCTCTGTTTCTGAATTAAACAGCTGCGCTAAATCAGACATGCCAATTTCCCCTTCTTCGCTGTCAGAGTCACTTTCCGTGCCGGGCGGCTCCTCGGAAATGATGCCGGCTCTTGCGAAAGCTCGAACAACAGAGCCAGCAGACACGTTAGTCCAAGCATCAACAATCCATCCGCAAACGGTGGCGTAACTTGCCCGGCGCTGCCTTCCACTTTTCGTGAAACTGTGGTCTCAGTCTGTCATCCATCGCTCCCACGCCGCTCGCAGCCTTACTTTGAACAGCCGGTTCACACCGATGTCGAGCGGTTGAAGTTCCTTTGTCAGACCTCCCGGAATAACAGCAAGCACATTGTTCATTTTTTTCACCTTGTTTTTCACATCGGCTGTGAGATGGGCACGCATGGAGTCACAGATTAACAGTGATGGTGATGAGTGGAAAAAACCACCTGGTCTCCTTACATTCACCTCCCTCAGCCACTCTTTCATCCTCTCCTCATCCATCCAGCCCTTTTCATTTGCCTTATTACGACTCCAGCTGGAAAAGTCTCTTTAGGAAAAGTCTTTCTCTTAAAAATCACCATAGACGGCAGTTTCTGTCCACGCCCACACTTCCCCCTTTAACGTGCTCATGGCGGTCTCAACAACGTCCGCAGTAACAACACACATAGGACGCTATTGGGCACGCCGCACATTTTGAGGGAAAAAAAAGACGTTTATATGCGCCTCATAGTCGCAAAAATACAGTACAATTTGTGAAACCTGAAATTTCAGAAAAATAACATCATGCCTGCAGTTTAACATGGACATATTAATTGTAAGCGCACCAGCATGTACCAATGTATCTGTGGGTAAATAAGTCTTGGTATGACATACAGTAGTTAAAGTCTACCCAAAAGAGTGATTGAAAATCTTGCAATGTTTCTGAATCAAACAAGGACCAAAATGCCTCCAAGTTGGTTAAGAAAATGTCATTTCAAGCAACCTCAAACACTTGATGGAAGTAGCTGCTTACAAAGGTGGAACAAATAAATGGCAGGGTGAAATTTAAACTGCCTTCAGTATTTACTCGAATTATCTTTGTCAAATATAAAGGGTTAACGTCAAAAGAAATAAAAAAAGAAGTACTGAACAAAATATGAAAGGAAATAAATACTTTCTTCCAGTGTCACATAAAGCGAGACTCCATGAGGACATTGTTCTTGACAGGAAAACCCAGACAACCACTGATAAAGAAGTGGATCTCTCCAGGTTGTGGAAAATGGGTGAAAAACCTATTTTTGAGACAAGAGGAGATGGAAAGTCAACAGGGACTTTCTTACTTAAACACTGCCGGGTTCAACCTGACACATTTAATGAGAGCCGCAAACCACAAGAATACGTATTATATTTGATCTACAAAGTGCTTAAGTGTTAAGAGAGTTGTAGTTAACATCACCATTTGTAAAGACGAGCTTCGGGAGCCATTAGGCTTGTCTTGTATTTGACTTTGCGAGTAGCGGGACGTTTAACTGTGCGCAGGAGTCTGAGCAGGTGCCAGAGTGATTATCCCACTGCCCTTTTAACCACAAGCCACATTTCTCATGTTCTCTCTCTCTCTCTTATACACACACACACACGTGCACACACAGGCATGCATTCAGGCAGCAAGGCGACAGACCAACCCACGTACATCTCCTCCGATGTGATAAAATATTCTGCATGACAGCTGTGGGTAGAAAGAAGAAAAAAGATTTGTCTAGGGATTGGCGGAATCCACTCCGTTATGAGCAAAGAACACATGATAAATCCCATTGACTTTACAAAGGTGTCTTTCTTGCCTTCTTCTTCCCTAACCTTCTAAAACCACAAAAAAAGGAAAAGTATTGCAAAAAATATCTAGCCCACAGCTACTTAAAGTCAAATGTTGAGTCAGAGCTTGTGGCAGAAATTCAAGGCATCTTGGCTGAATTATTGTCTCCAAGGGTTTAAGTTAAAGCGCTGCTTGTTGCTGAGCCGCAACATTTCAAGCTACCTCAGAAGCTCTGTACGAGATGAACCCTACCTCTGGTCGACTTATAATGCTGACAGTAAATGTGTAACAGCGAAATGAACATTGGTCTTGTTGAGCTGCTTCTGCTGCTTTTATGTACATTCTAATAGATCCAGTGTGGTGCCACAGTGCAGCAAAGCAAACAAAATATAAAATGGACTTCTATCAAATAAGACAAACTACTTCATTTAAAGCTACACTTCTTGACTAATCTGGTGAATATTGAGAGACTGAACAAGCAGCACCAAGGAAACTGGCTGTAACCAGCAGACAGACAATATATTTCCTCACAATACAGTAGAGCAGGGGTCACCAACATGGTGCCCGCGGGTACCAAGGGGCCCTCAAGGACCACAAGGGGTGCCCTTAGAGTCTTCTGAAAATAGAACAACTCAACAGTGAGCTACGATTGAACTTTCATTGTATTCTGTTGCTCTTCTTTTTTAATCAGTTATAGAACACTTCATCATTTAATCATATATGGCATTTAAGCATTTATAGAGATTTCAAAATAAAAATGTCTAAATTTAAAGAAACGATAAAGATATATTTATAATGTATGAAGTTTAGGTGAACATTGACCCTTGCAATTCATAGGTCAGTATTGGTAGCCCTTCCTGTGACTCAGTACCCCTGAATTAGCCCTTAACTGTAAAAAGGTTGGTGACCGCTGCAGTAGAGGATCTCAACAGACTAAGTGAAATGATAACACTTTGAATACATGAAGGAAAAAGGTCAAATACAACCCTTATGTTCATAACTATTTTGCCCTCTGTTTTTATATAGTTTAGCATGGAATTAATTAATTCTAAAAGTCTTTAAGTACAAGATTTTGGTTTGAATATTTGAAAACATTCAAGCTTTCTTGAAACTTTCCAAAGGAAATGTTTGAATAGCTTGTAATTTAGATTTCATCTAACTTAATAGAAAATTGCAAGTATTTTCGATAAACTAAACTTTACAAACAAAAATGCTTGTTTGAAAAACACATACTGGAGGCCATGGGCAGGGGTTTTGGAAATGTTCCTCTATGTGGTGGAGTGAGGATGGTTAATAAACGTGGAGTGTACCACGTTCAAATAACTGAAGAGCAAAAAACAAAAAAAAAACTCTCTAAAGATGTTAAAACTTCTGCCTGGCTGTGTGTTTCCTGGACTTTTACAGCTGCTTTTTGTGTCTCTGCTTCTGTCTCCTTGAGCCCCAGTCGGCCTCAGCAGATGGCCGCTCACACTGAGCCTGGTTCTGCTGGAGGTTTCTTCCTGTTAAAAGGGAGTTTTTCCTCTCCACTGTCGCTACAAGCATGATTAGTGTGAGGGATTGTATTTGAGTCAATGCCTTGAGATGACTTGTGTTGGCGCTATATAACTAAACTGAATTTAATTGAATTAAAACCTCTATTTTCTCTATCTACATTTAAAACTTCTACCAAAGCTGCACCCTCAAGTTGAATTCCAGGTTTTCTAGGTTCCATTTCCAACTTATTCCAATGGAATAAGTACAGTATGCACTGAAGCTCAAGACTACTAGAGTGATCCTCAATCATCAGGGACGGCGAAGATTTTAAACAAGAAAGGAGTTCTTGCTTCTAAACTAAGCATTCAGGCTGGCCTGAGGTTTACAGCTGTCCACACAGAGGAGCCCAGTGATTTCTGAAAGGTTTTATAATGAGATGTGCCAGGCAGAGCTATTTGGTAACAATAATAAACTGGTTGTTTGTAGGAGTTAAAATGAGGCTCTCTAACAGAAGAATGACATCTGCCATCCTAGGTGGCGGCAGCATCATGCTGTGGGAGATACAGTAACCTTTCATTACATTAAGTGGATTTAATAATAAAGCAGGTTATGCGTGTGAAATTTCTAAAGCTTTTTTCGTCCAATATTTAAAGACTGAGTCTTGGACAAACACCGACATCTGTGCCATAGATGTTAGAAGGAGCAATAATCCTTCCACAAGGAGAAAAGAAAAAAAAAAATGTGCAGGATCAGAGATCACTGAACTAATAGCACCCACATCATGAACTTCCCATCACATCCCCTCCATGACGCTCTATAGACACCAAGGAGCTCTTTCTCAAACAACCTCATTCAGCTTCAGGAAATCACTCCGACCTCTAACAGTTTCACAGCTCACCTCGGTGCCACAGGTCAACCCTTTATTGCCTATCACATCTTTATACATCCATAAATACTCAAACTCTTACAGCTAACTTCTACTTACCTTCACATATTATCCCTTTTCTCCCACAGTCTTCGACAGGTTTACACTGCAGTCATCTATACCTTCACACTTGTCAGAGCAATATAACACTGCAAACATACTTTCTCAGCATCTGGGTACTCTTTCTCTAAAATTTTGATATGAAATCACCCTATTGCAGAAGTGTCCATAGAAGGAGAAATTAAAACATTACATAACTGTCAGATTATGTAAAATACTACCCTAACTATACATAAACCTGTGAACCCGCAGACAGCTGATCTATAAAGGAATTGGTGTGAAAAATCACAAATGGACACTTGATCATGTCATACATGACAAACGTTATACAACACAACAGGGCAAAATACAGTTTCCCGAATGCTTTCAGTGGAGAGCATCTTTTTCTGTGTCACTCTTACGCAACCCAGGCAGAGATTATACTTGCATGCAAAACATGTTACATGCAGAGATCAAAGAAGCAGCAGGATGTATAAGGATGGAGCCACACTGCAGGCTTTTTTTTTGTCTCCGTCACAGCACTCAGAAGAGCTGTGAACATTTCAGTTGTCACTCTAGTCAAATTGTTTCATTTTGGATGCTCTGCTGCAAAGGGTTTGGTCACTTGTGAAATACGATTTAAGAACCACGAATGCCTATCTGACAATAACAATGTGAGACCACATTTGTTAAAGATATAAAAAGAAGAAGATTAATGTAACAACGTTAACTAATACGGTTAAGAGTTATCTTTCAATTTTACCTCAACATTCAGTATATCCGATTAAACTGAAAGGAAGATCAGCTGTCAAAGCAGGACTCTGCATCTTTTATTTAGAGATAGCTGCAAATGGAGGTTGAAAAGGGTCAAAAAGATCTCATTGTACAAGGATATCAGTCAGGAAAGGTTATTAAAACATTCTTCAACATAATATACGCCAGCGGTTCTAAACCCCGGTCCTGTGGGTGCACCGTCTTTCATGTTTTATAAGTTTCCCTGCATCAGCCAGCTGATTGAAATGATTGAATTACAGAGGTCTGCTCTTTAATTATAGTCAGTAATGATAACCAGGAAAACAGTGATGAGATAAAGAGACTGTGGCTATAAGAACCGGGACCAAAGAACCATGGATAGAACATAAGGGCCAAAAGTTTGTGGCCAATTTATGGACTTGATGATGTATCTACAAAGTGTATCACTGATGGCCAAGCTCCATCTTATATCAGAGATCTGATTGTTCCTTATGTTCCTAACAGAGCACTTCGCTCTCAATCTGCAGGTTTACTAGTGGTTCCTAGAATTTCTAAAAGTAGAATGGGAGGCAGATCTTTTAGTTATCAGGCTCCTCTCCTGTGGAACCAACTACCAGTTTTAGTCCGTGAGGCAGACACCCTGTCTACTTTTAAGGCTAGGCTTAAAACTTTCCTTTTTGATAAAGCTTATAGTTAGAGTGGCTCAGGTTATCCTGAGCTATCTCTATAGTTATGCTGCTATAGGCTTAGACTTTTAGAGGACATAGGGACCCCCATTTCATCATTCTGCTTCATTCTCTCTCTGTTCTCCTATTCTGCAGAATCTGTTAGTTCAATCTCTAACCTTCTGCTCTCTCTGCTTTTCCTCAGAGTAGCTTTGCCTCGTCTGTTCCTGTTTGGCTGTGACGTCATCCTGGAAAGAAACATCAGCTGTGCTGCTTCTATCAACACCCTTGTTTATAGATGTTGGAGATCGGCCTGTTTTCCAGTGTGGTCCTGTTTCTCTGACCGTGACTGAGTGGATGTGCTTTCTTCGTCCTCTGGCATGGGAGCTGCCTTGGAGCTCGTCTGCCTGGCTGTGTGTTTCCTGGACGGGGCCGCCTTTTACAGCTGCTTTTTGTATCTCTGCTTCTGTCTCCTTGAACCCCAGTCGGCCTCGGCAGATGGCCGCTCACACTGAGCCTGGTTCTGCTGGAGGTTTCTTCCTGTTAAAAGGGAGTTTTTCCTCTCCACTGTCGCTACAAGCATGCTTAGTGTGGGGGATTGTATTTGAGTCAATGAGTCAATGCAATCAACTGGTTTTCCTTAGATAGAAAACTTTGTATCAATTTGATCTGGTTGAACTGTAAAGTGCCTTGAGATGACATGTGTTGTGAATTTGGCGCTATATAAATAAACTGAATTGAATTGAATTGAATTGAATTGATGTTATCAGATATATACCAAAGCTATAAATGCTAACATACAAGGGGTATGTTAGCATGTATGTTAGCATATATCGGAAAAAATGTCCGATATATAAAGACTCGGGTAAGCGTAGACATTTGAATGAGTCTAAAACACCAGCAAAAAAACTATAGGTTTCCGAGCAAGTTATGCCGTTATAGGTAGAACGCTTACCCGAGTCTTTATATATCGGACATTTTTTCCTCAAAGTATAATAAAACATTATTCTTTTAATGCAAATTAAGTCTGTTGTAAAACTCATGAAAAGACGAGATAAAAACGGAACTGGTCGGCAAAAAAAAAAAAAAAAAAAAAGAACAAGGCAGCACTCAAGCAGCTGCAAAAGTTTCTACTGTTTTGCAAGAAATAAAGCTTTAAAACCCTTCAAAAACTTAAAGAGGAATGTAATCAGCTTTGATTAAACCCTAATAAAATTCTAGCATACGATTCCAAAAAACACCATAAAATGGTTTTGGCAGCATCATAATATGAGTAGCTTCTGCTCAAGTAGATTGGATAATTGTTAAAGTAAAACATATTGAACAAACCCCAAAATGAAATCTTAATGAAAATCTTTTTAATCAATCAAGGGCTGTGGACATAAGATGTCGTTTCAATCTGACAGATATGGAGAGCATTGGCAAAGTGGAAAGGAAAATGTTAGCAGGTCAAGGAGCTCCATAATGATAAATGATACAGCAGTAGCCATTCAAGATGGCTCTTCCCAGTCAAAAGCCAGCTGAATGGCAGCCTACTCACCTGCGACCCCCAGCATAATCCCCTCATTCTTCCAGCCACTGGCCTTCTCCTGGGCGTGCATTTTACTTTTTACTCTGACTCCAGCCTTTCACTGAATTACAGGGTCTGATCAGGAGATGATGCTTATCTTTGGATCTTAATTTCCACAAATCACGACAGAAAGAAAATTTTACTACAAGATTGATGTTTAAAAAGGAATTGTAGGGGACCAGCCATCAAGGAAACTGGGAAACTTTTGAATGGCTACTACTGTAAACTCCTTCCACACAGGAGTAATTCCAAGACAGTCAAATGCATAAACAAGGTGGATGAAGCTTTTTGTTTAACTGAATTTCATTCCTTCTTTCCGGACACATTTATAATTGAAAATGAATTAACTACACTTAGTGCATCTTAACACTAAAGGATAAAGTAACAAACATCAAGATTATTAAATGTAGTTTAGGGTGGGGTTAAGTAGGTCTGCCTTGCTGAGTTTTAACACGGATCAGTGAGAAAACAACTTTATTTCTGATCCGAAGCAGAAACAAAACCGAACATCTATTATTCATCTTCTGCAACTGCTTCTCAGCAGATCCTGCACCTTTTTTTGTTTTTTGCAGTTTTCTTGCACAAACTCTGTGAGGCTCTGTCATCTATTCTTAGTTAGATATGAGCCAAAAAAAATAATAATAAAGCAGGGTACCATCAGAACGCAAGAACTATTTACAGTTTTTAGTGGGTTTTGAACTGCAGCGTTTTTCTCTGCAACTTGCTCTCATTAGACAGACTGGAGCCCATCTAATGAATTTCCCCCGGGATCAAGTGATTGTGAACTCACTTTTTGAAAGTGATACTTTCATAAAAATATCAGCTGTACACCGACTCCCTGGAGAGTTGTGCTGTTGTTCTTCATCTCCCTGTATGACCCTTCTTATTGGTTAAGTACCGTCTTTAAGCAGTGGGAGGGTTGGGCTGTATCTAAATCTCAGTCGCTTTTCTAAATGAGCTTGTTTGATTGATTAAAATAATTTACCCAGACAGGCGGGAGCCAATATATACACCCAGCGAGGGGCCATAATGGGAATCGAGGCAAAGTAGCAATTGTTTTTTAATCTGGCACTGATGAGTGAGGTCAGTAGTGATGATTGAGGTTTAGGTGGCCCATCACAGCTGAGGCAGGTGCTTGGATTTTTCTGTCTGCGCCTTGATGAAATGAAGCGGTAAGAGCATGAAGGCTGGCGTGCCGTGGTGCACCTAAAAACCGCCGCTTAACTACGTTCAGACGCTTGCTGATTAAGAAGTGGAGCATAAGGCAGCTGATCTGCCTAACAAGGACCGGGGAAAAAGGGGGTGAGATGAAAGAGTAGGCGTGTGAAGTCGGTGAAGTGTGTCGCCACCTACACAGCCGAGTCATCTGAGTCAGTGAAGTTGTGAAGCAGACGGCGTGCTGATGGGAAGAATAAGAAAGATGAGCCAGAGCTGAGAAAAAAGGGACTGAACAAACTTGGCAATGGTTTTTCCCCACTGAGCTCCTGTTTACACATATAATGGTTGCAATGCGGACGTGCGCACTTTCAAAGAGGCTCGCCCACATGCAAAGAAGGCAGCGCGCACTGAAGACGCATACATCTACTGAGCAATGAGGGCTTTCAATGCTCACAATCAGAGAAGACTGACTTAATTAAGACTCCTACATACTGGAACTCTGATGGAGTTTTATTTCCCTCCAAGATCTGCGGAACGTCTGCGCTCACCAGGGACCTGCAATGACAACTTCCTTTTCCTCCATGAGTTAGGAGCAACAGCGCCAGGGCTCAGTTTCTTCCCCCCCAAAAAATGCTAAATGCTCCTAATTTTTACTCTTCAACACTTTTAAAATAATGAGAGTATAAATATGACTCCCCATGTGACTTATCCAGATCTGCCTGCTCAGAATTTTAAATGAGGATCCAACCGCAGGCTGCGACACCACAGAGAGGGGTAACCTGAGAACAGTGGAGGCATGCTAAGGCCCGAATGCTAATTAAGATCCTCAAACACATTTCCCTGCTTGGGGTCTGATTAGATGATAGAGAAATGTTGGCTTGCTGTTGCTTTACTCATTTGATGTAGATTCCTTGAACACATTCACAATGCCAGTTTATATCCAGAAATAACAACCAAAGGGTAGAAAGTTAAATAAAAAGAATTTGGATGGAAACTAAAACCTTAATTTCACACAAACCAAGATGACTGTATATAAAAAAAAAAAAATGCGTTGTTAGTCATTAGATAAGCTTCGTTAATCACTTAGGATTAAGACTAATTTGGTTGATTTGAAAAAGCTCTGGGCCCTTTTTTTTAAAGAACTTTTTTGTTTTTTAATTACTGTCATTTCATTCAAAACTTAAACTTGTGTTCAACAGAGGCCCTTAGTTGGTCTGTAATATTGCTTCTGGTGTTTCTGATGGTTTTCAATACAACTGTATATGGAATCACTACTGGGTCAAGTTTGCTTGTTTTGCCATTAGGGGTGGAACAGTTCACAAAATCCACGGTTCGGTTCGGGACTCGGTTTCGTGGTCACAGTTTTCGGTTGAGTATATGTTGATTGTTACACCGAAATCGCATAAAAATTTATGAAATTAATGAAAAAATCCCAAAAAATGTATGAATTGTAATTATTTTTAATGATCCGCGGAAACCCTGATACATTTCCACATTTTGCTGCTATGAATTTAATCATCTCGCACATGCTCTCTACGATCTCCAAGGAACTCAGAGCGGAGCGGACGGGAGCCACAGCGGAGGCTGTAGGCTTTGCTTTGCGTGGGCGGTCTGGAGCGCAGCGGGGCGGAGCGCTGACGGAGTATGTGGGATTTCGGGGTTAGCATGACATGTTGGTCATGTTGCTGTTATCATAAACAAAACGTGTTGCACGATGCTTGCACACTGTTGCACTTTCATCCACAACTTTCTTTCCGCTGTCATCGTAGGTCACTCTAAATGCAAAGTGGTCCCATACAGCAGACCTATAAAGGGCTGCTGGCACGTCTCCCAACTCCTGTTCTTTCCCACTCGCCATACCCACACAATTCTCCACAACAACTGATTTTTTTTCTGCTACCCTGCTTCGCTTCTTCTTCTTGTACACGCTTCGCTTATGAGAAAAAGGAGCAGCGCATGGACCGAACACAACACACGCGAACCGAACTGAAACATTCGAACCAAACGGTTCGGACGTTTTTCATAAACCGTTTCATCCCTAGCAGTGTTGGGCAAGCTACTTGTCCAGTGTAGTGAGCTAAGCTATCAGTTACTCAACAATAAATTAAGCTTCACTACACCAAAGCTACCACCTTAAGAATTATAGCAAGCTAAGTTACACTAATGTGTTAAAAGTAGCTTAACTACATCAGAAGCTACTTAACGTTGAACCAACCTAATGTCAATTCAAAATGAGTCTGATGCACTGGTTAAAATATTTATTAAAGATCAGCCAATGACATAACACAGTGTAAACATTGCTTTATGATCAGCATATTAAAATAAAAACTAAAGTAATTACTAGTAGACAAACTAGTAAACAATCTGCTGTTATTAGAACCAAATTAAAGGTACTGTGTAGTGTTCTACACACCGAGACATGGCTATGAGTTTGCATTCAATGGACATCTCTAGGGAAAACAAAACCCTACAAAAGATCTCAATTAAACAGTTGATTCAAGTAACAGACAAAACTGTTTACAAAAGAAGGTGAAAAAATAAAGAAGCTAATTAAGAGATACATATATATATGTCTCACCATATAATTTAATTTCTACCTACATATTTATTCATTGTATTTTTGGAGGCAATTAATTGAATGCTTATTTATTTATTTATTGAGCATTTATTTATTTATGTATTTAATTTATATACGGTAGAGCTGTTCCTCCATAAAAAATCTTATCTGTGCACAGCCTAAAAACAGATTTATGTAAACATCCTGTCAGGTAAACTAGGCCATGAAAATACAATATCGAAGTTTCACTACTGCTCTCTAATTAGAGTATAGTGGCACATAGATATGGGAGAATTATCCTGCCATAATGCAAGAGCACATAACTTCAATTAGAGAAAAGAATTTCATCTTCTTCTTATAATGCTCACACTCAAAACATGCGCTCTCTCTCAAATATTTTCTCTTCTCTCTCAAATCTGTTTCTTATCTCAGATTTAATGCTTCTTGCACAGATATTTTCTCCTCTCGCTTGCCTCCTTCTCTTCGCGCACAAACCGCGGTCTGTTACGTTCGCAAACCCGTAGGCTCTGCTTGCGGATTTGTTTTGCTCTCTCAGATTGCAGTTGGATCGTCGCCTAGCAACCTTCCCAGCCAATAGAACGACAGCCTCGGAAAGGGTGCGCTTGTTTAACCCTACTGAGTGTGCCTGTGCTACTACGCCACTTATAAGAGCGTCAGCTGAAAACTGCTATTTACAGTAGTTTTGTGGCTGATTGTTGTTTAGAAATAGAAAACCTGGTTTCATTTCTTAGTTTTGCCCTGGATTTTGTAGCGTTTGTGGACGCTACGTCGCTACTTGATCAAAACAATAACGTCGCTACAGGAAAGTTACTTGATAAATAAAGCAGCGACGCTACGGTCAAGCTACTGGAAAATGTAGTTAAACTAATAGCTTCGCTACATGTAGCGGCGCTACTGCCCATCACTGATCCCTAGTTGCCATAGTGATTACAGCCGGTGTTGGTACTTTTAACAGTGAGGCCTGGGACCAGGTAAAACAATAATATATGTTTAACAATAAATTAGTATTTCAGCAGAAGAATGCAGTCTTCAATTACCTGGTTATTGGCTGCTTTTACTTGGGACTTGATATATTACAATGGACTAGATCCACCATATGTAATGGGTCCTCAAACCATTATTGACAGTAATATATTCTCATTGAACTTGAGTTTATCTGAGCCTCGCCATTCTTCTTCCAGACTGTGGGACTTGATCTCCAAAGATAATCTTCATTTCAAAGCAGACACTGAGAAAGGAGGACGTTGGTCCATTACCAAAAGGTCCACACTGGAAAAACAATCTAGAAATAAGTAAAAATCTCTTAAATTAAGTGTATTTACCCTTAATTTGAGTAGGTAAATGAGATGATTTGCCAATGTAATGGGTATATTTCCTCTTAAAATAAGACATTTAGATAAAAGGCATTTGAAATAAGACAATGCAATTGTCTTTTCTTATTCTAAATATAAATTGTCTTGCTCTATTGGCAAAATGTCTCTTTTAAATTCATAATTCAAGAACAATTGCACTTATTTAAAGAAAAAAAATTACTTATCTAGATTTTTAGTTTTTCTAGTGCATTCTTTTTTCATCTTTGTCTGGTTCACAAGTTGATTCAGGATATTTTAATCTTTCACTCTCTTATTTCTCTTTCAGAAACCTTTTTTTTGTTATTTTGGTTAATTAGCTTTTAGTTCAATAATCACATCATACAATATTACTTTTTGATGAGCATAGTGCATTGCCTTTTTTAACTAAATTACTTGATATTTTTTGATAATAATCAAATTTAGTGAGCCACCAAATTTCAAGATAAGTGTCAACAAATAATACATGTCAGGCAATGGAAAGCCTGTTATAAATTTTATGCCATAGGTCTGATTATTCACTTGGAGGAGTATTATTTAACTTTGTAATTTGTAATTCCTTATCCTTCATGAAAATCCACGGATTACTGTGGCACATTTCCTGCAGCTCGTGGAAGTAGAGTCATCAGATAATAAAAATTCAAATATGGTAGGCAAAGCTGGTGAATCACAATCAGGTCGAGTGAATAAAATATATCATGTATCTCCACAGATTACATTCATATGGGTGAGAAACCTTAAGCTGAAAGCACCACTGATGCAAAACCACACAGACTTAAACATGTACAGTAACTAAAATAACAGACCGATTTTTAATTTGAAAATGACTTAATTAGGGAAATAATTCCAGATTTCTTTTGCTTTTTTTTAGCCATCATTCATGTATGAATTAGGACTTTAAAATGTGGATTTTAATCAATTACAAAAAAATAAACAAGCCTTCTAAAATATTTAATAGCACTGTGGAACATAAACATAAATTGCAAATGAACTTTCTTTGAACAAATTTGTTCTGAGTGCAAGCTTATAATTCTCTACTCCTCATGTTAGGTCATTGCCCATTCAAAGGCAATGTAAGGCGATGGAACAACCCTGTATAGATGGATTTATAGTACACTAAAGAATGATTTTGAGTGTACTGTAAACCTCACAGATTGTTACATCAAAGGTAAGACATTTAAAAAAATTTTTTTATGGAATTTTCTTTAAAAAAAAAAAAAAAAAACACCCTGTAAACGCTGAAAGTGTTGCTATGCAATCATGTTTGCAGATCATTTTTTTCTTGTTTTCTTTTAGTGAATCGTGCAGCAATCAGACTGGGGTGTAAAGCATATAATAAATAATTTACACTACAAAGTAGTGACTGAAGAGTGATACAGAGAGAAGCTAAACTCTTCCCTGTTTATGTTATTGTATGAAAATGTAGTTACAGAAAGATTTTCAAACAATAGGTTATTTCTTAGTTTCACTTTTGACTCCAAACACAAATTCAAAATTAGATTTATTTGGATCATTTAATTTGATGAACCATAGATGTACATAATTATTGGTTGATCATTAACCAAATTATGTTGAAATAGAAAAATATATATATATATAACTTTGTTGTCAAATATTGTAGTCCTACCCCATGTTAGGAAGAAAGTGCCAAATTAAATTATAATACTTCAGCACTTCCCTATTCTGTCTTTAGATGCATTTATTTAGACATGTATTACATGTAAAAAAAAAAAAATACAAATTGAGAAAATGGGAGATAGAAGAGAGAATGGAACGCTTCTATATGCATTTTGCATCTTATTTTTAAAATTCAGCAGAAAACAATGACTAGATAACTTTTAGGAAATTCAACATGTGTCATGTGACTGGGAATATAATCAGACAAAAAAAAAAGAAATAAAAATATTTACTGCTTTATGTTGTTTATCAATTCTCATCCAGAGCCAGAATACTGTAATCCAGTTGAATATGATGATATTATCTAGAAACCCTGCAATGCTTTTCTCTGCATTACTTTTGTTTGACATGCAATACAGGAACTGTACAAAAAGGAAAAGAAGCATCCTTGAGAAGAAATGTGGGAAGTAAAGGTGGCCAACAGAGTTGGAAAATGGGTCAGCCAGGTTAAGTACCGTAAGGAGTTTTATCTTTGAGCACCAAGACTCCCAGGCACCGTCTTTCTGAGGGGCTTCTAAGAGCTACGGTCTCAGAAGGCACTGGAGAAGCTCTTAATAGCTCTTCTGTTAGCTTGGCTGGTGCCATCATCCAAATGAGCCATGCGTCGCATGTTGCTGTTCAGGGTTGGACAGATGGACAGGACCAGCTGTTGACAGACCTCTGATGATGGGGAACCAACACCATCCCATGGACTCAGCCTGGTTAAGTCAATGAGCAGAGAGTAAATCCCAACCCTGCAGTTAAACTTTTAACAAAATGAAGTTTGGAGTCCTATAAATGTCCAGATGTCAATACAGAAGGAAGAAGATTATGTCGGTTAGTCAAAACTGTAAACCAAAGAATTTTACAAATATGAAAAAAAACAGATAAGAATAAAAAAACAAAAAAACAACCATAAACAACCATAAAATAATCAATATAAGGCAAAATGCAACAAAAGTAAAGAAAAAAAAAGATTAGCTATATCATGAGCAATTAGCAAAATTGCTCTGAATTTCTCTTTAGCAAACAGATTGTGTAGAGAAACAGCTGTGATGAACATGTAATAAGATGTTAATTACCCATTTGCTCAGTGAAGTGTTTGCCAACAAACCATGTGGAGCTAATGTTTGGCTGCAGTCAAATAAAAGGAAAAAAATCCTTTACAGCCAACAATGTCTGAAATGGCTTCTGTTTTATTTTGTATCTACTGGTTTTAGACATGATAAACTGTCAACAATGTTCAATGATTATGAAGAATCAAAGCCACTTGACACTAAGAACTCATTCTTGGTATTTTATTAATGTCTAATAAATCTTCCCTCTCAAATAAAAATTAGAAAAATTGTATTGCCATTACCTTGAAAAAACAAAAAAATGAAGAAATTACCAATGGATAAAGTTCTTAACATAATATTGTTTTTTTCTGTTTAGGAATTGGAAAAAAAAAAAAAAACATTATGATAACCTTTAAATTTGAGCAACAACAAAACAAACAGCTGAAGATTTCAGCAGGCTGTTTGCTTGTAGCACACATGAATGAGACGGCTAGCTCTACCTTGGTGTGACCTGCTGCCTCTGCCACACTTTATTTATTTATTTATTTATCTATTTATTTCCAAGCTGTCGTCTCTGCAGCCTCCATGTTATCTTTACCTCTTTACCTGATATACATTCCAAGGGAGAAATCCTGCACTATTTTATTTAAAGAATACATTTCAGATTACAAGACATAATCATAAAAGATTAACTATTGGCATATTAAAACACAATGACATCGACTAATGAATGTGAAATAAAATGTCCATGGACCCCTCGAGGTTTTGACCACTAAAGAAAATTTTGATCTGAATTTGTGTAGCATTTATTTTTGTTTAAGTGAAACAAATAGAAACAAAAGTGGTAAAATTATCAAAAAAGCATCCAAATATACAACATATCTTTTGGCATTTATGTTTCGATCTTTTTGTTTTAACTCTTAAAATTGGTGCCAGCATAATTAATACCAAAGATCAATGTGTCCGAAACGGTAGGCAGAAAAAGAACCCAATAACACAATAGTGATGAAAGCAGAAAAAGAATCACAGCAAGCCTCCCATTCAAAAATACAGATGATGCATAAAGTGTAGAAGAGTTCATATGACTATATTTGATGCACCTCTGCTGCTTCCCCAGGATAATGTGTTTAATTGCATCACTGTAAAACTAAAACCCCAAAGCGTTGACTGAATATTTGTACATGACCTTAGGTTGACTGAAGAGCTTTGATTAAGGATTTAATACGATTTAAGATTTTTGGTATGACTTCTGCTGTGAAATAGTGCAAAACTAAACAAAATCCAACTGTAAACGACTCGAAAATGTTGGCATTTAGCATCCTTCAATCACATACTTACACAAGCCCCGCTTTTATTCATGAACTACTACATCAGCAACAAAATATCCTGACAAAAGCAGAAACTGCATGGTTCAAAGTGGACCACTGATATTTTCCGCAAGACGGTTTGCTAACTTCTGACTGCAGCTCTACGTACCTTGATGGTTCAAACAGCTTCAAAGTTGCTCTTTGAAGCTGTTTGAAATTACAATGTTGAATTAACTCAATTCATGCTGATTTATTCAATAACTAACTTGTAATAGAACATTTTCACTCACAGATATATATTAAGAATCCTTGACTTAAGTTTCAGCTGATCAATCATTGAAATGTAACAAAATAAATACATTTTCTTTTTAAGGTTTTGATGATATACATATTTGGTTTTACTCTGGAAGAGGACAGCGATTTGTAAGGATTGTTTTATATTCATGAGACAACAGTCTTTCCAAGAAAACCTGGCCATATAGGGAGAAATCGGTCATTTGTATTCTCAGGCAGTGAATCTAACTCTCTATTTATCAGCGGACAGTTTCTATTTAGTTAGACAGAGATAGAGGCAGGCAGAGAGGAGATCATTTACTGCCACTGACCGTTCCATCTGCTCCAGTGATTGGAATGGACTGCTTTTCATTTAAAGCAAACAATACAAGACAATGAGACCAACCGTTCTCCGCAACGAATGTGAGTTAAATTCTAAATTCTGAGTGAACTGTGTCCCATCACCAGATTTTATAAATGCAGAGGTGAGACTTCTGTGCAGATATGCAGATAAGAAGCTATATTTGCAGGTAGGACTTCCTAATCTGACTGAATGATCAGCAGCTAGATCAGATCTGCCATCATGAGCTGCTCAGACTGCCAAAACCCAAGATTCACAGGAAAAATGGTTTCACTCAAACCGAAGGTCATGAATATGACAGAGGCGACACAGCAGACACACATTATTAGTACCAGCTGTTGATGCTAAATGTAAAACAATAAAAATGGAAGTTCTGTTTTGTCTGCTAGTGTAAGTTGCACTCATCAACCTGATTGTTGGTCAGACATTTTAAAAATTATTCTGATTTATTTGAATTTTACAAAGAAAAACTTTTTGAGGTTGCACGGACTGATCAAAACACAAAAATTTATTAAATGGCAGAACAACATCTCAGATTTAAAAACAGGTTTAAGCAGAAAGGCACACACATACACACATACATTACATACATGTATACATATATATGTACATACATATACATACATATATACATATACATATATACATATATATACATACATATACATATATACATATACATACATATATATATATAAATATATATATATATATACATATACATATATACATATACATACATATATATATATAAATATATATATATATATATATACATATACATACATATACACATATACATACATATATACATACATACACACATATATACACACATACATGTATATATTATTATACTATTAATTATTAATTATATATTATTATATACTATTAAAGTTCAGAATTTTAAAATAAATATCTTTAATGGATCACTGTATTTTAATTTTAATGCAGTGGTTTTTATTGAATATCTGTTTAATTTCCTACTTGCATTTTCCTAACTGAGGTTCTTCTTAGTGTTTATCCTTTATTGATTGCTTACTCAATTGTAGTGAGAGAATACTAACAAAGAAAATCAGGCAGAAGAGGACAAACATTCCTGCAGAGCTTTCTGGTAGGTGTAGTATCAATTGTAGCCCTTTAAGCAACCCTAGTTTAAAGTGCCCTTAGTTAAAATACCTACCCATATCTTCACCACATAAAGTGAAAACTGACATGTGTTTATGTACTTTATGGCTTTTGGCTGTGAAATAAACAAAAAGTATAAACCAGCTTGTAAAGGTCTGTAATACTAGATGTCTACTTTTATAAAATATGTTGCTAAAGTTTTAAGCTGTATGGTAATTATTTGGTGTCCGGTGACTCTCATTAAGACCAGAAAAGTCAATCTAATATGACAAGAGGCATTAATTGTGTTTACAACTTGCATAAAATAAAGAGTAGGATATTAATATTAAATGATGCACTGTGCTACACTTGCACAGGTTTTACAACCTAACAGGACTCATTTCTTGGTATTAAATAAAAGGGTCATGAAGGTCTACTTCATTAAGCTTATATAGCTTTGGGATTTTTGCCACAAACAGTCCGGCCATCTGGCTCGTTAAAGGTCTTCTTCATGTGTCGGGAAACAAATCTGCCTGGTGTTCTTTGTATAGACTGTTTACATGTAAACTGAGGACAGACAGGCGGTTGGTAAAAGGCAAAGGAAAGTTGTGTCTCTCTTTCCGGAACAGATTAATGGTTAATGGAGCAATTTTCTGTCATTAACATATCTAGACTGTATTGGTCTTCACTGTACACAAAGTACTTCAGCTAACTGCTTCTGTGTTCAGCTCAGTTTCTTTCTCAAAAAGAGCCACTGACTAAAGTATCACTGCTAATAACTTTGGATATTATCAGATTTTTTATTTTTGTTGCCATTTTTATATTATTTGCTCTGTGCAAATAATAAAAAGCAACTTTTGTACTCTCAATTTTGCATCTTTCTACAGAAAGCCTCTGAAAAAATCCTTCTGCAAGTCAAGAGTTTCCCTTTTCCAAATTTCTGAATTTACTAAACTTTTACTAGATACGATCAGTGTATTTAGTTTTCTTTTTTTCCTAATCTAAGCAATTAATTTTGCACATGCAATAATTACTATTTCAAAGCATAACTAACCTCCATCAACCAAAATTCTTTAATTCCTATAAAATAAAAAGTAATCATCTGTGTTTATCATATCCGCTCTCATATGTCCTATCAACCTTACCCCAACAGCAGCACATGGACATATTCCTAGAGGGAGGGGTTCCTTTTTCCATCCCAAACTGCTTTAAAGGAATGAGGAAATTGCCTCAAACACTTAATAAAATCAGATCAACTCTCTTGAATACCTTAAATCTGAAACCAAAAATATGATTTATTTACTTGCATTTTACAGTTCGTATTTAGTTGAATTGCTAGAGTTGAATAAATTGCGTTATTCCATCTGATTTAAAGATGATATGATGATATCACAATGATCTGAATTAGTCTGAAATTAAGTTAAACTAAACTGCAACACATATACTGTAGCTGGATTTTAGAAATATTGTCTTTTAAGGGCTCAAGAGTTAAAATATGTTGTAAATCAGTTATACAAATAAAAAGAAATCAATAGCATTACTCTAACAAGGATATTTACAGAAAACTTTCTATCTGTAAATTATTTTAAGTATCTTTAATGTTATGTTTGTCTAAATGTTAAGATAGTATCAATGGTAAGATACTTAGAGTAAAAGAAACTCCTTATCAGGAATGGTTCAATGAACAAAGTGACAAATACACTGAGAAGCTGATCTGAACTGCTGAGATGCTGTGTCACCTTTTAAAATGTCAAGAAAGGGTAAAAAACAAACAAACCTGTTAGCGCAGGATGAAAGATGAAACAAAAGGTTCAGGTGGATTTAATGTGATAGAAGCAGATTTGTCACTGTCTTTTTTTCCCCCTGATATTTTACAAAGCAGCTGTTAGGGAATCTGTTACCATTTAAAGCTACTGAAATGACACTGGTTTGGATTTCTGCCGAGTCATTTTTTCTGTCTTACCCACATTTCCCTATCTAAATTGTTCGCCATCTTTTAAAATAACAGTAGTGCCATGAAGAAGTGCTTATAAATCATATAGTGAAAAGCTCAGAGTAACAAAGCCTACAACATGCCTGAACTCATCTCATCTGAAGAAGCATAAATGTTGACTCTCACATTCTCCAGTTTATGTAACACATACTGACACAATGCTAGTGACTGTTATGAAAGATGTGCAAAACATGGCGGTTGAAATGTAGAGACCTTCTGTGTGTTTATAGCCCCATGGTCTTTTCCAAGTCTAGTGCATGAATAGATAAGCCGTGAAAGTGCAAAATGTGCATATACAAAGCAATGGTATACAAATCAACAATTTCTGATGGAAAAAGGAAAGGAAAGGCAAATAGTTTATTTTGTTCATTTTATAAATGTCAATAAAAAAGAAAAAAAGCTGGCTGATTAGGAATAGATTTCCACTGAAGGGCTTCACGACACACAGGGTTAGATTTTAAAATGCAATAGAAAATACTTTTATTGTCTCACAATGGGGAAATTGTGGTGTTTACAGCAGCAAAGGTTATAGTGGAAGTGGTCACACAATGTGTACCTTAGAAAATTGTGTAAAAATAACAGATAGGAAAAACAAAACAAATAGAGTATTGTACTTTACAGTATTCTTACAATATAATACAGTGTATCTGGAGAATAAAAATCAATAAGAGCTGTGGATATTTTTACAGTAATGAATATGTGAAAAATAGCAATAGTAGGGCGGATTTAGGAAATGTGGGGCCCTAGGCAAAGACAGGCAGGGGGCCCCCTTTGAACCGAGAAGACAGCATAAAATAGACCCATTCTCCAGATAGAGAAATGTTAATAGAATAGACATTAATTATCTGTTCTAGGTTGTGTCCCTCTCTTCTTGTCCCTTTTCTTCTTGTTTTCCTCTCTATGTTTTGTACTCAGCTGAATTTTCATGCTGTCTCTAAAGGAATGGAAGATTTTTTCCAAGCACTAAGCTCACTTAGCTGATTGCTCCTTCCTGTGTTTCCAAAAAGGCCAAAGTAAATAACCCAGTCCTTCTTTTCACTGTAGACAAGCCATGATCTGCTTATCTGTTCTCCATTTTTCATTTGGATGAAATAATAGCTGCATGAATCATGACAGCAGACAAGATAGAGGAGAGCAGGAGGCAGGGTTACCAATCTACTCGCTCTGGAGAGCAGAGTTCGCTGCTTTTAGATGTTGTCTCCAAAGTCTCCAGTAGCAGAAAATAGTCGCTAGATTTGACGCTAGGAGCTTTTTAGAAATCCAAGTGCTAGAGGGGTCTGAAAAGTGGCTAAATATAGCGACTAAAGCGCTAAGTTGGCAACACTGCTCTTTGCATTGTTTGTTTTCAAATGGTTTGCTGCTGTCTCTTTGGACCTTTCTGAACATGTGCAGCAAATGGACTGATCCAATATGGTGGACAGTGAAGGGGGGGGCTGAGACACACTTAAAATTATCAGCGTTCTGATGGCATTTTAGCCAAAGGATTTTTTATCAAAAACATAATTAATGTGCACAAATAAGGAATAGTTGTATTAACCATACATGGAAACACAGTTTTATAGGGCCCCCAGGAACTTGGGGCCCTAGGCTACTGCCTAGTATTGCCTGATGGTAAATCCCCCCCACAGGAGATGTACAAAAAAAAAATGAAATGACAGCATATCATTTAACTGACTAAGACAAACTGTGCAAAAATCAGCATGAATGTAACAACTTAATGAGGTTGTTGGGAACAGTGATGGTTATAAAGTCTGCTGTGAGGAAGGATCTGTGATAACGCTCCCTGATGCATTTAAGGTGCAGTAGTCTGTCTTAGCATTCTGTGTTTTGGGGTGGAGGCCATTACAGGAGGTCTCACAGTCAAAATGGTATCAGCAAACTTTAGGGGAGATGAGAAAAAACCATGATGATGACAATTATCAATTAAGACGTTTCCCTTTTATATGTGTCTTTTACAGTCCTGTTTGAACCTTTCCTTTTTCCTGCTCTGTCCCTCTAGTGTGGACTGGTGTGATGGTGAACTTACTACGCCAACTGGAAGTCTTCAAATGCTGGATTGGAAATTATTAAAAAATCTTTTTAAGCTACGTTCACATTGTCAGATGATTGGCTTTTTTTTTTTTTTTTACAAAGGGAAACCAAATCTTGACCTCAAATTAGTGGTCTGGGGTTGTTTTGTGTGACAGGTGTGCTAACTGATGATTTAGCTCTGTCAAAATAACTTATCAAACGGAGCCAAAAGTCTTCTGGAAAATTTGCTCCTACTTCATCCTCCCTCCCCTTTTTCTTAGAATCCAGCTCTACTGATACAACTTGCTGTCAGCCCATCGCACAGCTGGTGTCTTTGTTGGTTTTGTCCTTAATGATGCTGCTCCAGCGACAAGTTGTGCAGTCTGGCATCTTCTATATTTAGGTGTAACAGGAGTCACTGTCCTATTGAGTTTGTTCAGACTGACATGTTCACATTTTGTATGAGTTCAGAAATTTGAACTACACCAAACTTATTTTCATAAATTATAATATGTGCCAGTTTTCTGGACTCTATAATACTTCCCATTTAATATCAGGAGTCATGGACTTCCAGGTCTCCCTGGATAGAAATGTCCTTGTAGATCCCTTGGTTTAGGCTGTACTGTAGCTGTAGTATTATTAGGCTAATTATAAGTCTGTCTGTGTCGTCATCATCAACAGCACAGATGGTTGACTTGAAGTATGTGAAAGACAAATGTGATTTCCAAAACAAACCAAGTTAAACCGCAACTAAAATAATATTTATATTTGAAAAAATTTTTAGACATTTGGTGCCCAAGATGCATTCAGATCATTAACTCCTTTGTTGCCAAAAGCCCATTAATAACACATCAGAGAATAAGACTACTACTGTATTTTCACAATAAGCAGGCGCCTTCCAGTTGAGTCTGAATAACACACACAAACTTCTCGAGAGCTGTTCCTGGCCGCCGCCTAGAGGCGCCGCCATGATCATCCTTCCCAAATACATGACCTCCCCATACACACAGGTGGTATTACACTACCCTACTTTCCATTTACTTTGATTTATATAGCATTCATTTCTACATTATTAAACTGACCCTCACCTATAAGTCCCCAAAATGTAGCATATTTCTGAGAAATGTCCCCAAAAGGTGACAAAATCATGGGCACACACACTACACAATTGTGTTTGGACAATGTGCCCAGCTGTTTTTCAAATTACCAAATTAATTGAAAATAAAACATTAAAGACTCAAGATTTAGCAAGAAACCATGACAACCATTGATCTACTGCTTTGGGGAGAACTGAGAAAGCAGGGCTCAAACTGTGGAATATCACAGGACTCGTCTGTGTACCTTACTAAACTCCATGGTAAGTATTTACACACACTACCCAATTTACAGTTGACTCAGGCATTGAGAGCAAGTCACTCTCCAAGTGGCTCATTACTTTCCATCTTGGCAACTTGTCAGCTCGGCAGATTAGAGATTTTGGCAGAGCAGAATGTCAAAACACATCAAATTCTCCACTGTGTACCTTGGGTTAAACATAATGAATCTGTCAAAGCTGTTTGCCATAATTTGCCTTTTTTTTTAATATCCCTAAAAGTTTGCAAAACAAGAATAGAAGAACAACAAGAGCCATCAGTCCGGAGGGCTGTGGATTCGGCTTTCACAAAGACAACTTAAAGCCTGGTAATGGACATTCAGAGCGTGCGGCTGAGGTTTCACTTAAACCCATAATGACTTGTTTTTGCAGCTGTACTGTGTGGTTATTTGCCTGGAAAATGCTCCTTTATTTGTCTGTCCAGCAAACATAAACTAAGGCAATAATGGAGCTGAAAATATGCTCTGAATCTGTCATGGAGCAGAGCAAATTGTTGCAGCTTTGTGTCAGTCAAGTGGTATTCTAGTTTATTTATTTGCTCCCGTTTCCCCCTTGGCTCAGCATGGGCTGCTTAGGTATCTTGGATGCATGCAATGGATTTGACTGTGGCAGGGTTAAAAGAGAAAAGTGAAGGCTAAGAAGCTGAGCCTAACCTTTTTTTGAACTCCATGCTCATCCTAATTACTTATTTCTACCAGGGATCCTATACTTCAACTGGTCAACTTGTTGTTAGATTGCAGAAGAAAACCAACCTTCAACTTTGAAACAAACTAAAAACACCAAGTTGGTGTGAAGACAAGGATGGAAAAGACAAGGGATACACGATATAATCGGCCCCCTATCGGTATCGGCCTGTATCGGCCTTAAAACTGAATATCGGACATCGGCCAACCCACCGATATTTAACCCGATATTTGATCAGCTTCTGAGTTTCTAAAGTCTAAAAAAAAAAAAAAAAAAAATACTACTTCTTCTTCTTCCTCAAAAACTTCTTTTTTACAGACTTAAAAACTTCTATCTTCATTTGCTGATATATTGCCATTTAAAAACATCATATCAATCTCTTTTACTAATGAAATATTGCTATATGTCATCGTTATGCTACAAGACCCCGAAAATTCACGAAATTTTGCCATATTTTTATATGTTGATATATTGACGCGGTATCGATCTATTTTACTAACAAAATCTCACAAGAATTTGCAAAATATCACGAGAGTTTGTAACAGAACGATGAAATTTCACGAGATTTTGAAAGTAAAATAGATCGATACCGCGTTTTTAAAAATCAATTTGATATCAGCATATGAAAATATATTTGAGTATATTATTTTTCAAAGTGTCAGAAATGGATAACAAAACTGCTATTTTCAATGGCTACTTATTTTTGTCCAGCTTTAACATCAGTATCGATATCGGTTATCGGCTACATGAGTTTTAAAATATCGGCATATCCGATATCGGCCAAAATCCCAATATCGTGCATCCCTAGAAAAGACGGCTATCAGGGCTGTGTATTCAAAATAAGCTAACATTGTATTTACGTTTTTAACTTAATTTCAGTGGGGTAGGTTAATAATAAGTAGTTTAACCAAGACAATTTTATTGAGTTTCCAGTATAGAGTACAAACAAATTACTGCTTTCTAAACACAATGATGGTGGTGGGGGGTTGTTACTAGGCCTGTCACGATAATCAATAAATCAATTAATCGCACAATAAATAAAAACTATCCACGTCATTTAATTTATCGGCTATATCGTCTCTTCCTGTGTTTTTCTCTTTTTATTGATGACACATCTTATGTTGGGGGGAAAAGCTCGAAATGGAACTGGTTTCAAAGCCGAACGCAACAGCTGCAGTGTGGGAGTTTATTGTCCCATCTTTGAGACAGTGAAAAAGTTGCTGCAGTAACCCATTACCCCTTCCTAACCTATTGTTACTTGCTTCTGGTCAGATTTCTAAAAGAAAGCTGTTACACTTCTGCTTTGCTACCAGAAAGACAGATTTAGTTGCCTCCAGGAATGTGAAAGGAGCCCAATCTGTCAATCTCATCAAGGTTTAGATTTTTTTTTTTTTTAAGGCTACAGTTGGCCAGCTGGAAGCGGCATATGAAGCAACTGAGAGCAGCAAACAGAGGAGCGCTAAATAACCAACTAACATTTGTACAATTTTATTGAAAGGCAAGAGTGCTAGGAAAGTCACAGTATAGCTATTTAAGGGTTTTACTCGAAATTTGCTTATCCAGTAAAAAAAACAAAAAGCAAACAAACAAAAAAAAATCCTTAAATACTCCTTCAAATTTTGAGAAATATAAAAATAATAATGTTATACCTTATAGGCACTCCGTTTATTGTGAAAGTGGTCAATAACAGCCAGGGCTTTCCTTTTTCTAGACTACAAATCTAACAACTGACAGAGTATCTAACAGAACCACGGTAAAATAAAGTGCCTCTTAACTACCAAACTGTAAAACAACCTATTCCCTCTTTTGTACACACACCAACTCACGCATTGCTCCAGCAATCCAACAAAACAGCCTTCTCAGGGTGAGCACACCCTTACATTCAAACCTCTCCTCTTTGTCTGCTGAAGGCCTTCCTGGAAAGTGTTTGCAGAGTTTGATGGGAGGGAATTCACCCCATTGTGTTGGTACTGCTGACTTTGCCAGAACCAAACCTGGAAGCATCTCAGTTATGGACACACTGGCTCGATGCATCACCTTAATTGCTCCTGCCTCACATTTCAGCGGCTTGAAACCATCCTCAGGGCCGACAGCAACAGGATGCACGCTTAGCTTACACCCCCCACCTCCATTATCATTCCCAGTGGAGATCAGAGAAACTGCTTACCTGGAGGAAAACAGAAAGAGAGAAGGACAGAGGTAATCAGGGTTAGTCAAATAGCATTACTGAGTGTTTCGCTCTGCAGATGCTGGTGTTTACTTTTTGTTTGTTTTTAAGTGCAACAGTTCAAGTGAATGTTATCTCCCGTAAACCCATAGCTCACACGGAAACCAGCAGGGAAAACACAATACACATACACATTTTTATATATATATATATATATACACATATCAAATCTTAAAAGCTCAAAAAATGATTTAAATTCATAAATACATGCATACAGTATTGCAAAGTTATCTGAATTTTAATAAGGGACTGTGTGTTTTTTCACGACTAGTTGCTGTTGGAGCTACACTACTGTATAGTAAATGGGGAGAAACACACAAAAAAACAAAAAAATCTTAACCTATAAAAAGTTAAGCCTCATAAGAGCCACATTTTTTTTGTCTAAGAGCAAGGCAGGAAATGAAATCTCAATAAAGAAAACAAAGTCACAAAAATGTGTTAAATCTGCAGCTTATAAATGAACATATTTCAGCTAAAGTTTGTCATGAACCTGATCCTTTTATCTTTGTAGTGTTGCAAAATCTTACCCATACATGGAAAAATGTAAAGCTGTTCTTTAAATAAGACTAAAATATTTCTATATCTTTATTTAGAGGATTTGTTGTATTGAATGATTACGTGATTTCATATTGAGTTGCAATTTTACAAAGTATTGCTAGGATCTATTGGCCATAATTGTCTTTAAAAAAAACAAAAAAACAAATAAGGCAACTATTAAGAATCATCAGTAGGAATTAGCTGTCAAACAGTTGTGATTTTTCCAAGGTTTCCAGTTAATAAAATGACTAAAACTGGGCCTAATTTCCAGACCACTTCTTTACAGCAGTTGCAATTTGACCAGCTTCAACCAGCTTTCCAAACTTCCCAGTATAAGTTTGTTCAAATTGGTCCGACAATATTCATAAAGTATTTGAGCATTTCAAAAATTATCTTTATTCAAAGTGAGATTTAACTTATTTAGCGGTTAAAAAATACCAATGTATGCTCGAAAAGGTATCAGTGAAATATTCAGTTCCTCCAGCTAAGATGGGAGTAATAGAGAGCGGCAGCTTAAATTACCCAAGTGGGTCACTAATGCAGAAAGCGATGGAAATGGAGTTAAGATATTTTAGTCAATCAGGGGATGCATAGCCTTTATTACTGGGCTTCATTTATTCTAAAGGCTCCAGACATTTCTCCTGAATGAAGATTGAGGGAAAAGCATGTAACACTTGGGATGGCAGCGAGAAAAATCTTAGCAAGACTAAAGAGCACGTTGAAGAGGGAATTCATAAGGGTAACTGCATCAATCCAAAGGTCCAAAATCTTTTATTTTCCACCAAGAAAAAGGTCAAGTACGTAGCTCAAGCTAGCTTTTAAGATGAGTCATGGGTCACTGCCCCGGAGAGGTTGTATTGTAGCCTGTATTTTATTATGAAACCTTTATCCAAAAGGTCTATGAGAAACAAGGAAGAAACTCTGATTGAACAAGCTAATTTAATGGTCAGACTCAAAGCTCCGCAATGGAACTATAACAATTTCCACAATGTTTCCCTGATTGAAAATCAGACCAATGGGGTGTGATAAGACTGACGAGCTTATGAATAACAGTCCAAAACCTGAGTGGGAATGCAGAGAGAAAATCACAGTGAGCCCATAACAGCAGACCCTGATGCACAGTTTGCTTTTTCACTTTAAATGTCCCACTCTGTGTGCTTTCAACGAAATTCAGGCAGCTGATTTTTTTAATAGCCTACAGCATCAGTAAAAAGTTTCCTTCGCCTGACTGTAGGCATGTATGTCCTAGCAATTAAGGAGAGGATTTGAAATAGTTATTTGTTTGTTTTGCTTTTTCTGACCAGATTGAAATAGTTTTACAACATTAATTGCAATATGTTAAAATGAAATCAAATAAATAAATAAAAAAATTAAATGTATGCACACAATTATTTACATTAAATCAAAATTGAACATGCAGGACCAAAAGCTACATGCTAGGAGATAAAAGTTAACCTCTACAACATGTTTTTTCTAACTATTAACAAGCAACTGGTATAATTCTGGCTTTAAATTTTGACCGTCTCAAGGAAGCTGGAGTTACATCACCGTGTACTGAAAAGATGCCATCCAAATATAAATCTCCACTCCAAAACAGACATCTTGAAACATACCCCCTATTGGTCACTGCAGCAGGATAATAATCTCGGATAGAAGGATCAGGTCGGGGAATACAGAGCACCTAAAAAGGCTGCTATCTCACCCATACTGATTTGCCAGGTTAGAACCACAGAGCCTTTCATTATCTGATCTGCACCTGGAGCACGGTCTGTACCTTCACAACCACGCACAACCAGAAATACATCCGGGTCACCACTGATTGAGGTGTATGAAGGAATGCAACTACTTATATGCATGTGCACTGTTTTATCCCTTTGGAGGGAAAACAGTTTCAGAGCTTGTCTGTAGGGATGCACAATACAATCGGCCCCCTATCGATATCGGCCTGTATCGGCCTTAAAACTGAATATCGGACATCGGCAACCCCACCGATATTTAACCCGATATTTGATCAACTTCTTAGTTTCTAAAGTCTAAAAAAAAAAAAATATATATATATATATGTATATATATATATATATATATATATATATATATATATATATATATATATATATATATATATATATACTACTTCTTCCTCTAAAAACTTCTTTTTTACAGACTTACAAACTTCTAAAGACGAGGGAAAAAAATATTGATACATTAAAATATCACAATATCTTCATATGCTGATATATTGCCATTTAAAAACACCATATTAATCTCTTTTACTAATGAAATATTGCTATATGTCATCGCTATGCTACGAAATCCCCCGAAAATTCACAAAATTTTATCATATTTTTATATGTTGATATATTGACACGGTATCGATCTATTTTACTAACAAAATCTCACAAGAATTTGTAAAATATCACGAGAGTTTGTAACAGAACAATGAAATTTCACGAGATTTTGAAAGTAAAATAGATCGATACCGCGTTTTTAAAAATCTATTTGATATCAGCATATGAAAATATATTTGAGTATATTATTTTTCAAAGTGTCAGAAATGGATAACAAAACTGCTATTTTCAATGACTACTTATTTTTGTCCAGCTTTAACATCGGTATCGATATCGGTTATCGGCTACATGAGTTTTAAAATATCAGCATATCGGATATCGGCCAAAATCCCAATATCGTGCATCACTACTTGTCTGCTTTATTGTTTCTCTCTTATAAAGACCTACCTGTGGAACTAATTTACTGTTACCTTTGCTAACATCAAAAGCATTAAGGGGATCAGTGCTTCTATCTTCCTTTTGTATTTATGCTTCTGTCTCCTTGAAACCCAGTCAGATTCTGCAGATGGCCGCTCACACTTAACCTGGTTTGGCTGGAGGATTCTTTCTGTTAAAAGGGAGTTTTTTCTCTCCACTGTTGCTGTGTGAATGCTCAGCTTCAGGGATTATTGTAGAGTCAACATCAAAACGGAGGCAAATATCTACTTCTCCACATGCTCATCCAGGATGAGTGTTTCTTGCAAATCAATGACTCAATGCACTCAGCTGTGTTTCCTTTCAAACTTTTTATAATTCTTACGGTATGATCTGGTTGAATCGTATCTGTAATGTACCTTGAGATGGCATGATGTGAAGTGGAGCTATATGAAGAAACTGAACTGAATTATAAAAGGCATGAAAAAATATATTGTGTAAACGTTTAATAACTTTGATGAGAGAATAAATGCATTTAGATTATTTCTGAAAATCCCTCGTCTGTACCCAATATCCTATGGAAATACGTTCCCTGCCCTACTCCTGGCAGTTCATGAAAGTTTTTTATATACAGGTGCTGGTCATAAAATTAGAATATCATGAAAAAGTAGATTGATTTCAGTAATTCCATTTAAAAAGTGAAACTTGTATATTATATTCATACATTACATACAAACTCATATATTTCAGATGTTTATTTTGTTTAATTTTGATGATTACAAATGACAACAAATGAAAATCTCAAATTCATCATATCAGAAAATTAGAATATTACTGAAGACCAATAAAAACAAAGGATTTATAGAAATGTTGGCCAACTGAAAAGTATGAACATGAAAAGTATGAGCATGTACAGCACTCAGTATTTAGTTGGGCCTCCTTTGGCCTGTATTACTGCAGCAATGCGGCGTGGCATGGAGTCGATCAGTCTGTGGCACTGCTCAGGTGTTATGATAGCCCAGGTTGCTCTAATAGTGGCTTTTAGCTCTTCTGAATTGTTGGGTCTGGTGTATTGCATCTTCTTCTTCACAATACCCCATAGATTTTCTATGGGGTTAAGGTCAGGAGAGTTTGCTGGCCAATTAAGAACAGGGATACCATGGTCCTTCAACCAGGTACTGGTAGCTTTGGCACTGTGTGCAGGTGCCAAGTCCTGTTGGAAAATGAAATCTGCATCTCCAAAAAGTTGGTCAGCTGCAGGAAGCATGAAGTGCTCTAAAACTTCCTGGTATGTGGCTGCGTTGACCCTGGACCTCAGAAAACACAATGGACCAACACCAGCAGATGACATGGCACCCCAAACCATCACTGACTGTGGAAACTTTACACTGGACTTCAAGCAACGTGGATGAAGTGCCTCTCTTCTTTTCCTCCAGACTCTGGGACCTTGATTTCCAAAGGAAATGCAAAATTTACTTTCATCAGAGAACATGACTTTGGACCACTCACCAGCAGTCCAGTCCTGTTTCTCTTTAGCCCAGGCAAGACGCTTCTGACGCTGTCTGTGGTTCAAGAGTGGCTTGACACAAGGAATGCGACAGCAGAAACCCATGTCTTTCATACGTCTGTGTGTGGTGGTTCTTGAAGCACTCACTCCAGCTGCAGTCCACTCTTTGTGAATCTCCCCCACATTTTTGAAGGGGTTTTGTTTCACAATCCTCTCCAGGGTGCGGTTATCTCTCTTGCTTGTACACTTTTTTCGACCACATCTTTTCCTTCCCTTCGCCTCTCTATTAATGTGCTTGGACACTGAGCTCTGTGAACAGCCAGCCTCTTTAGCGATGACCTTTTGTGTCTTGCCCTCCTTGTGCAAGGTGTCGATGGTCGTCTTTTGGACAACTGTCAAGTCAGCAGTCTTCCCCATGATTGTGTAGCCTATAGAACTAGACTGAAAGACCATTTAAAGGCTTTTGCAGGTGGTTTGAGTTAATTAGCTGATTAGAGTGTGGCACCAGGGGCCATCAATTTTGAACCTTTTCACAATATTCTAATTTTCTGATATGATGAATTTGAGATTTTCATTTGTTGTCATTTGTAATCATCAAAATTAAACAAAATAAACATCTGAAATATATGAGTTTGTATGTAATGTATGAATATAATATACAAGTTTCACTTTATAAATGGAATTACTGAAATCAATCTACTTTTTCATGATATTCTAATTTTATGACCAGCACCTGTACATAAATGACATATTTCAAGAATAGTTTATATATGTTTTATGTAAAAAATTATTTAAAAGTGTGTTTATTCTGTCTACATTTATTTTCATTTTTTCTTTTATTACTTTCTTTTAGTCTTTAATACAGAGAGATCATCATGATCCGTCTTATAATATGATTAGTAAACCCATTTCTCAGGACTTGCTTACTCTTTGTAACAAATACTTTTTTACGCTTCCTTTAGTACTTTTTTCAGCAGTTATTTTTTACTTTGACTCAAAAATATTTTTAAGAATTCTACATTTGAGTACAATTATTGTTGAAAATTCATGTTAAAGGGAAACCTGTGATTCAAACTCTTGAAATAAATGTCCAAGAAAAGCTAATGTGAAGGTTTTAAAGACAACCACTAAGTTTAATTTATAAATATCTGTTGATAAAATTGCTAGTTTTTACTGTATCTTGAAATAGACCAATTAAAAACATTTTTACATTATCAGTGATGTAGATATCCCCCGGAAGGTGAGGCACATTACAGGCTGAGCTCAGGCAGTTCATTTAAGAAAAAAAAAAAACGGACAAGAAAAATCCAGTTACATATAAAGCCCAGACGGCTCTGTGGGAAAAAAAATGAACATGTCAGATTGAAGGCCTGTCTTTCAGAGAAACAACCTGCAAAGGGTCCAGATGACAGAACACAGGTTCTGATTAGAGCTGACAGGAAGCTAGCCAATTAAAGATCACATCTATCTGCCCTTTCCATTGCCCACGCCTTCCAGTCTGCTCCTGGAGAGTGGGGGCTGCTTCAGTCAGTCAAAGATGATTTCGAGGAGGAGAAACCCTTCAGAAAAAAATGACTAGGAGATTTATTCCTGAGCTGTAAGCAAGCCATTAAATAAGGCCCGAACCCTTCCTAAATCCAGCAAATGGCTGTCCAAATGTTAATTTGCTCAACAGCCTGCAGATGATGCAGAACACAGCTTTCACCTTCTCTTGCCATACATAATTCATGCCATTGACTGGTGAGGCAATGCCACTTTCATGGACCGAGCTCATAAAGTGGTGCCACTTTCACACATCAACCCCAGCCAGTGAATCCGCACCAACTGTGCCGTAACGCTTACAACACAAGTGACGCTGGCGTGAAATGTCCTGAAAAGACACAAGTCTGCTTGCATTTTTTAAACTGGCCTCAAAAGCCTTCTTGATGGTTAACAAAGCAAAATGGAAACTAGGTGTCAAAAAAACAGTAATAGATCTTAATAATTTATAGTTGAAAAAAGAACTAGTGAGTTTGATTTTGTAAACACAATAGTCACTGAAAACAATATTTATATATTGTATTTTGGATTGGGAAAAAATTCTTAAGATATAGAAATACAAGAAAAAATATGTCTTTTTTTGTAAAAAGAATTTTAAATCACACATTCACAAAACAAGAAAAATATTTTGACTAGGGCTTTATCTAAAATAAATCTATAACTGAAGTGAAAAGCCATTTGGTTTAAAAGCAAGCAAATCCAAGAAGTAATGAAGCCAAAACTGCAAAAAATACAAAGAAAATATTTTAGACTAAGATGGAAAAATATTCTCTTCTCTGTAAATTCAGAACTCCTTAACTTGCATAGTTTTAGCAACACCTGGTTCAAATTCTGTAAAAAAAAAAAGAAAAAAAGAAGAAAAAATCTAGTATCCCCAGCTGCTACCTAATTAAAATCCCTAATTAGAAAAAGTAGTCAACAAATTAATTAACGAAATAATAGTTTCTTGTTTATAAAATCACATTTATTTTCCCATTTTTGCCATTTACAATTACTTTAAAACTTATAATCATTTCAAGTTCAGAGTGTGCATTTATTGATGAATTTTATTATTCAAAAGAGTTTTCTTCAATTAAAAAAAGTTGATAAATAAGTTACTAAAATAACTAATAGCTATAGCCTTACTCCTAACTATAACTTTCTAAAACAGGAAGGCACCTTTATACAGTGTATGCATTGGAAGAGAATTTGTAACACCACAATTAGGACATCTCTCTGCAACCTTTTGAAGAATTGTTGACAGAGAACAATTTAATGGGAATATGTGAAATGGATGTGTGGTTATTTTTTGCAACACAGCATGCAGAAGTATTGCTATAAAAATCTGCAAACCATGAAGTGTGGGTTTAAATACAATAGTTTACATTCTGTTACAGTAGTTTGCTGATAGCACAAATCATCTGCTGATGTTTAGAGGTTTTGCTACAACAATAACTAAGATCATGTAATGAAAATAATCTAATATGTCATATGTTTTTCCTCTATATATGAGCCAAATATAGGAACGCCTTTTATTACTGCTGCAATCTGACAATATATCACTATTCTAGCTTTCAGATTGCTTAGGGAAAACAAGATGCTAATTAAAATCACCTTAAGACTTAATGAGTCTTGATGTTATGGTGTTTTTAAGACAAAAGCAATTTAGTCTAAAACCTAATTCTACGTAGAATAAAAATAGAATAAAGTAAAACAAGCACATTCACTGGAAAAATGATCTAGAAATAAGTAAAAATGTCTTAGATTAAGTGTATTTACCCTTAATTTGAGTAGGTAAATGAGATGATTTGCCAATGGAATGAGTACTTTTACTCTTAAAATAAGATATTTACATAAAATGCACTTGAAATAAGACAATGCAGTTGTGTTGTCATATTTTAAATGTAAATTGTCTTGTTCCGTTGGCAAAATGTTTATTTAACCTTCTCAATTCAAGAACAAATGCACTTATTTAAAGAAAAAATGGCTTGTCTAGATTTTGATTTTTTCCAGTGTGTGGAATGTTGTGACAGGCATCTGTACATATCAGACTACCAAAACTGATCAGAACTAGTTGTGCTATTTAATCACACATCAAAACTGCAATGTTGTTTTTGTTTTTTTGTATAATATTGAAATAGCTATTTTGGTTCAGTTTTTAACAGCTCCAACAACAAGTGGTTTGGCTGCAGAGTTTCCTTGTCGTCTAGCCTTGAATGCACTCATGTGCATCGTCCATCGTCGTGGTCCTTTACTGTTCTTAGCTGCAGCTCTTTTATTCTATACGGCGGAGTAAGAAAGTAAGGGAAATATTCTTGTTGAAATTTAAAGTGACAAACAATTTTGTATCTCTTTAATTTGGAAATTGCATGTTTTGAATGTGTGACGTTGCAAATGCAATTCATTGCCCAGTAAAAGAAATTCCATCAATCTGAGAGAAAATATGGGCAGAGCAAATTTAAACACTCACAGTTCTCTTGGCACACCCTACCACTGGTTTAGTTGGGGGGGTTGATGGTGGTTTAAAACTGGTTAGGCAGGACTAAAGCCGCTTCATCACTGCTAAATTTATTGTGAGCGAGCACCGTCTCAGATCTGAAGGTGGGCAGTAGCTATATTAGCAGTTTATTGAACAACTTCTGCCACAAGCTGACTGTCATCACTGGTGTAATACGGGAAAACTGGGTTTACATGAAATGCTTCCAAATCTCTAAGGATCTTGAAGCTTCGCTTGGTCACCAAGCTATTAATATTGTATGACATTCCTCCGGACTTTCGTATTCTAACCGTTTAAAATGCTCCTGGAGAGTGGGGGTAAATTCACGTTGGGTGTTTATTATTTTTTATTTTCTTTCACACTTTCAGAACCTATTCTTAGCTTTGTACATGAAAATAACAATTTTGAGAAAAAGAACATCAGGATCAGAATCAGAATGAGAAATACTTTAATAATCCCAGAGGGAAATCCTTTTGTTACACGCTCCAGTTACAGTTTTATATAATATATACACACATCCAACTATACAATATAATAAAGATAAAACAATAAGATAAAAAGTGATAAAATATATAAAAATATAGCTCTTCTATATATATATATCTGTACGTATATCTGCATATGTAAAAACTAAATCCAAATAAAGTGAAAATCCAAGTAAAGTGATAAATCCAAGTAAAGTGATGCGTGGCGTGCAAAAATAGTGCATTTTTTTGTAGCAATACTTCTATACTATGCTGCGTTGCATTTAAAAATTATATGACCTTTAAAACTTTTTTTTCTACAAATATTCTTTAAAAATGACATTTTTCTTAAAACAAAAATATGGAGGGTTGAAAGTTTTAGTCACACACGGAAAATTAAAAAAACATTATTTGTGCTATTTAGTGTGACCCATTTTTTAAGGATTCCTTCACAGAAACAGCTTTTAGCACACTTCTTTCAGTTTAGTAGAGGGAAGCCTCTACTAAACTGAAAGAAGCCCTCTTTGATTAAACTTGCTGCCAAAAGGCAATCTGGCTGCTATGACTCCTCCTTTCCTCGTATACAAGGAGCGCTGACAACAAAAACAGTGTAAGCAAAAGAAGAGGAGCACTAAGTTGTGACAGCCGTGCCTCCAGAGAGTCTTAGGCTGTAACATGAAATTGTTGTACATCCCTGATATTGAGCCCGACCAGCTGGCCACCATCGCAGGAGTGAAATTCCACTTTGGAAAGAGAGCAGGACTGACAGGTCTTGGAAACAAAACCCACTGTAAACATTTGCAATAATGTCTCAGGGAAGCCAGAGCATAAATTAATATTTATTCTGACAATATGACACAGAAAAGGGCAGGGTCTTATCCCTGCGAACGTAATAGATATTGTACTTGTTGTCACTATAAAACCTCACTAACAGATTGTGTGAAAACATTCAACCAATGCCAAAACAGAAGAACATGCAAAAATATAGCCCAAGGGTCTGGACAAGAAAGTCATGCAAATAAATTATACACTGCTTGACACATACAATTATAGTTCTGCATGTGTCTGAGCAAGTATGGGCCACTTTAGTATTATATATCCTGTTTGAAAACCCAAAATGAAAGAAAATTAATAAATAAGTAAATAAAGAATGAAATCAACAAAGAGAGAAATAGAAAATAACATTTGTATTTAATTGTTTTATTTATCTAGGCAAAAAAAAAATATATCCTGCATTAAGCAAAGTTTGCCTTCTTTAATATTTAATGGACTTTATTAAATCCTTTTTAATAGGATACAACTAAATGATCTATTGCATTTTGCATAATATTTATTTTGCACTGCACTGAAACTTTTCATATTAATGCCCTTTGCACCACTATTTAAAAAACTTGTTGTTTTTTTTTACCTATATCATTACATTCTGATCACTGCTGCACTATACTGGTAATGTTTATTTCACTCCCAACATTACACTGTTGTAAGCTGTATGCAAAGAAAATTCCTTTTGTATATACTCTGTGCATATAAAATGACAATAACGTTTTTTATAAGTCTAAGTCTAAACCATTTTTGTACATTTTTCTAAAAGGTTAAAAAAAAAAAACTTAATTATTTGACGTTTATCGGATTGAGAAGGAAGACTGAATCTCTAACTTCTAGTTACATTGAGTTGGAAATATTTAGTGGCACCATGCCAGATTATGCTATTGCATACGACTATCACCATTAAATACTTGTGACCAACAAAATTAGAGAACTTTAATGTTATTTTTTAAGATCGAGGACTTAAGGGCATTTTTACTTCTTTGCAATCCAAATACAAAAAAATATAAATTAAATAGTTTATATGCTTATTTGCTCTCACTCAGATCCAAAATTAAACACACCATTGATTTAAATATAGAGCATAAAAAAATGTTTATTATTCAATTTACAATTCGGCACATCTTACTATATTTGTGCAGGCTTCCAGTTGCTAGATAGTGGCAAAGTCCTTTCATTGCAGTCAATAAAATTTGTAGATTACAATCAAGAGGCGTCAGAGTCGAATTTTCTACATCGCTAGGGTTGGATGACATTTATGCTTTGACAGTTTACAACAAAAGCAGAATACATTGAAAGATAAAACATGAAATAAACAGCAAATTTATTACTGCTACCTGTATAAATCTAAAATTCATCTGAAGTTTTCGAATCAATTCGAGATCCTGCAGTAAGCTGTTCATTCTACCAACAGACGCCATTAGCAAAAGGAGTTACAGCCAAATTAAAATATATCATTGTGGCCCGAAGTTGTTAACAGTGACATTCTGCTACTTCTATAGTTTCTTCGGCTGTTCTAGAAAGATGTGTTCATGTGGCAGTTTTCTAATAAGGTTTCACACAGGATGTTTTATGACAGTGCCATGTTAAGTGCTTTTCCAACATTTTTGGAGGGAATTCTGCTATTGCTTGGATCTTTCATTTCTTTATGGCATGGCTGTGGCCCACAACAGTCATCTAATAAAGATTTCCATTTTTTACCGAGGTTAATCTGTGGATAAGGTGTAATGCAGAGAAAGAGGAACTTTATCGTGGGCACAGCCTTTGTTTTACTGCAGTAAACACTCTGAGGAATGTTTGGTAGGAGCATATTCAACATACTGTAGATCTATAAAACAGGATAATCAAAGTACAGAGGAGTATTGAGTGAACTATTGTAAGTAAAACAACTGGGACTCAGAAAACGACAGTCATTTGAATTTATAAAAAATTTGAAATAAAACTGAAGTAATTTGAATAACCCTTCTGAAATATTACATTAATAACTAAAATTAGATTTAAATACATAATCTCAATCGTGAAATAAAAACTAAATAATTTTTCTAACAAGTCTTTATAAACCAATATATATATATATATATATATATGAACAATCTTGTGAATTAAAACTTTTTTTTTGTTGAAAGGTTGGAAGACAAACCTGAATTCAAACTAACCAACATTCAACTACATTTTTTAAAACAGCCAAGATATCTAGTTAATCCATACCGTCTGCATGTGGTTTTTAGAATAATTCCTCAGGACCAACTTTCCTGCATATTTTAAAACTTCCTCCAGATGACATTTAACACTATCTTAGGCTTTTGAATATTAACTGTAGTAATCTGTTCACATTCTTCAACGGTTCAAGCTTCTAAGATTTATTTTTTCTGGCCAACACCACATTTTTTTTAGGTCACAAGTAAACTGTAAAATTACTCTAAAATCTACTCTAAAATGAAGTGTTTTTAAGCACTTCAAATAAAAAAAAATAATAAAAATCTGCTGGGTATTTTAAAGAGGTAGTTTTTTGTTTAGAAAGAAAATAACTAAAAGAACATTTTCATTCATTCAGCAATTTAAATCTAACCTCCAACTGACATTGAAGTCACTGAACATTTTATGTATTTATTGAATAGAAATTATTATTTCCCTCTGTTGTGACGTACTCTGCGAACTGTGTGAATTTTAAAAAACAGACACTGGAAAAGGTCACCTTCTCAAATCAATAAATGTACTGCGTTTGTGCCTTAATTTGCAAATATAATCTAATGAATCATTTAACACTGTTTTTTCCTTTTTTGCACAACAAAAGCGGCTACAAGCAGTTTCTGGATCCGATTGGATAACCTCATTCATCTATGATTATTTTTGTCTCTTGATCCATGACATCAGCTTTGTTAATCTGCCATGTACGCTGAACCTTTATCTTGATCCTTAATTTAATTCCGAGTTTGTTCCACAGCTTTACAATACACCACTAACACTAGAGGGAAAAAAGACCTTTCCTAACCTCGTTTTGGGTACATTGTTAATCATGTCCTTCAACTCAGTTGAGGACAACTCCTGCCAGTGATGGTGGCCAAAGGGCAGGCACAGAAGGAGCAGGACGAAATGATAACACCAAAACTGTGTTTCTAAGGGACAACTTGTTAACTCAAAGGCTCATTAAAGCAAAATATGAATCATTCATTTAGGGTGTCAAAAATGTCCTTTTCTGAATCAAATTTAATTTCTTTTCCAAGCCATCGTGACATTTGGAATTTGTCCTTATCTGTGCCGGCAGTGCAGCCCTTCAGGGGAACTTTAAAATCATTCACCTGACACCTTGCCCGGTTCTCCTCATGTCACTATCTCTCTTTCTCTTCTGCTCTGTTCACTCTGTGCTCTTCATTTCTCTCACCGAGTGCAAATCTTAAGACAAGCGGTTTGATGTTCAAAGCAAAGGGGCTTGAAAGTTTTCCACCAACCACCCAGACTTCCCCCCTTCAAAGAAAAACATGAATTGGCTCAAGAAAATTATTCGCAATGGACACAAACAGGAGAGGAGTTCTCCCGAAGGATGAACCAAACCTTTTGCTTATAATATGGTCCACTTGGATGTGTAGAGAGAGTTCTTACTAAAATGACTGTTTTATCTTTATTATTTAGAGATACCTAAAGTCATATTGTTTCCAAGTAAGCTTTTCTAAATTCCGTAAAAATAATTAAAGGTAAGAAAGAGACGTCACATAGCAACGTGCTGTTCATGGAAGTACTGTAATAATGGATGGCAATGTTACTAGGAATGTTTAAAAAAGTTTGGTTAAAAAAAATAATAACGATGGATGTCAGTGCCTTTGTGTTAAAATTGAATTGTTAAGCATTGGGAGCCAACATTATGATGACCACATCACAACAGGAAGAAAGAGAATAATAAAAAATACAAAAAGCATAGCCATCACCAATATACTACAGTGAAGATTGTTGCTTCTGTCAAAATGGCTATGGATATGCAGATGAAACCAGAACGATATAAGATTCAGAGAAAATGCAACAAGACTACAGATGCTTTGACACAATCAGATTTTAGTTTTGTATTGATACAATTGGAATTGAGCCAGTGAGGCTGTCATGGTAAATGGTAAATGGCCTGTACTTACAGAGCGCTTTTGCAAGTCAGAAGACTTGACCAAAGCGCTTTACACCATATTCAGTCACAGAAACACTGATAGTGGCAAGCTACATTGTAGCCACAGCTGCCCTGGGGCTCACTATCAGAAACGAGCCTGTCGTATACTGGCACCACCGGGCCCTCTGACCACCATCAGTAGACAATGCAGGTGAAGTGTCTTGCCCAAGGACACAACGACACTGAAAGCCAGAGCCAGGGTTTGAGCCAATTACCCTCCGGTTTCAGGGCAAACTCCTGCATCGAACGCCACTGTCTGTTATGAGGGGATGACAGAGGGTTGTTATCGGTTGTGGTCAAAAGTCATGAAGGCATTCTAGACCACATAGCTTATTCAGTGACGGATTCATCAATCTCAAGTTACATAGTAAAGTTTTGGGGGTAGGCAGTCCGCACGGAGCATCAATATGCACCAAGTGCTGACTACCAATATTAAAAATGTATTTCATAAAATTCAAATTAAGCGTTCACGAGTCTACGGAAACCGCGGCAGACCAAACCAGACCAAAGTGTGCATTCAGCTCAGCAAAGAGCTCTTCCTCAACACTGAAGTCCTCAGACATTTTTCTTTTGTTGTTTCTTTCCTTGCACAGGTAAACAGCACATTTCTTCTTCTACGCTTGCATTAACGGCAGAGCAGACGCTGAATGCGCACTTTCGTCTGGTTTGGTCTGCCGCGGTTTCTGTAGACTCGTGAACGCGCCTTTAGGAAATCCTATACACTACTGTTTATGCTCTAAAAACATTCTAAATGACTTCGTTTCGAGTAAATTATGGACGCTACCCACTCAGGACACTTGGAATACATTGGACGAGCAGTATGGAGGAATATTGACACGTTTTTTGTGGACTTTTATGGACCTTTCTGCCTCAGGCACCATAGACCTCCATTATTTGAATGTCAGCAGACAGCAAGAAGCCTCCCAGATCTCCAGATGCATTTGAGATATCAAAAAAGTACTCCAGAGTGTTGCTCAGCATGGGGGTGAGTAGAAAATGAAGTCTAATCATGTTTTGGGTGTACTATTCCTTTAAGAAAATATAACCCAGTAAAGTGGCCAGTAAGTATATTTGGGGATTATAAGAACAGTTAAAGGTACAGTGGATGATGTTCTTTTTCTGGATGGATCATCAAAATATGTGGTCCTCGTAAATGTCAATCATTCTGGTGAAATGTTTACGTAAGGTCGTTCTACGTGCTTGTCCCCATTTTCACTTACTGTTGGTGAGTCTGACTTAGTGAAAAAATTTAAAATCTTCTTTTGCAAAGTAAGCTTGTATGAGTGATGCAAACAGCAACTTTTAAAAAAGTGGGCTCATGCATGCTCTTACACAAATTTAATAGGCGTTCCCTGTCGAAAGTGGTCCAGGGTTTCACATGTGCTTTTAAGTGGAGAGTGCAGGTCTTTTTAAAAATTTGTGAACAATCCTCCACTATATCTTTAAGAGTGTGGTTATGTGAGGACAGAAATATAAAAGCAGAACTTCTTTCTTTTCAACATGTGTCCATAAAAAATATCTCTATTTCACAACATATCCATAAATCCTTAGTTTCACTTAGAAAGAACTGACCATAATCTTTTACTGAAGGATGAATTAATGTCAGTAACACATCAAGAATAAGAGAAAGCTGCTCTCCCTTCTTTCCTTTCACAGATTGCTTCTCAGGAGACCTCACAGACTCTCGGTTCTCTTTGTTTGAGCAAGGCTTTGGCTACACTGGTATTTTTGTCACCTTAGGGAAACTAGGAAATCTTTGCCCTAGTAAAATATTTATCTTTGTCCTTTTCTGTCTCCATTAACCTACCTTTGGTTTTGTGTCCTCTGGTGCCACCTGATCCTGTGCTTGATGGTCAAGTGCGACAAAGTTAAGCTAATGCCCTCCTTAGCTGACTCGAGTCCCGGACCTCAATCAGCTTATGGTGGTATTTGACATAATAAATGGGTGAAGAGATAGAGGAAGATAAAAATGGTTGCATTTCCTCGAGTGGGGCGTTAAGGTCGATGATAATGGTTTTTAGATAAAGGACAGAAGGAGCTGGAAGCACGTAGAAAAAAATGGTTTTCTAATCCAAATGACAGTGATGACCCCATTGTCACATTGGGGAATTGTCAGTTGCACCCTCACTGCCCTGGTTTGAACACTTGAAAAAGTCTTGAAACATTTCCAGGTGAAACCATGTCTGCTGAATCCACCTTGGGGTTCTTTTCCTGTCAGAAGAGGTCAGGAGACACAGGGTGTGGTGTGAGGCTGAACATAATAAATGTTCTTTGTACAAGTTGATGTTTTTGTTCTCTATTACATCTTTAAGAACGTTGCAGTCACGTTTTTTTAAAGCTGGAGGTGGGTAAAAGGAATATTTTATGTTCTTTCACAATAGCCAAACAGAAATCAGTATCAGTTACAAAAACTGGAGCACTGTAAAGGAATCATGGCGGTAAATCCGGTTCAGAATGTATAGTGTACTATTAGAGAAAGAATTTTTATGGAAGAAATGTCTGAATCCTTCATCTAAAAAGGAACTCCATCAATCTCTACACCTTTTTTCTGAAAAAAATTGCTCTACACTTCATTTTTCCATGTCTTCCAGGAAAAAGCAAACTCCTTTACAGTGAGTTGTTCATGAACCATGACTGCATAGACCTTTCCAACCCAGCCTAGCCTTGGAGCACAGAAATACATCAAAGGAAGGAAGATAAAAAAAAAAAAAAAGTTTTTGTTTTCCTTTGCCCCTTCAGCCACAGCTCGTCAGGTGCATGATCACTGAAACATCACTGGAGGACAATTTAAATTGAGATTTCATCACACAAGTGATGAAATCCAACTGCAATAAAAACAAGACTCAAAGTCTTGCTTTGAAGGAAATACTTCTCATCGATACACTTACTTTAACATTTTAGTGCTTCATTTCATGTTTCTTGCGTCCCTTAACGGCTTAGATGTTCAAAGTGAGTTTAAAGCAGAGAGGATTTCATATGAAAGTTTATTATTTTGCAGTAATGGTTGTTTACTTTCAATTGTTGAGGCCTTTAATAAAAAGAGAAATAGAGTTTTAGTTCAGAGATGAACGTTTCCCACTCCCGTTGGGAAACGTTTATAGACTCTGTCAATAACAATCAGTAGCATCTACTATCCTTGTCTTCCTGATGCAGGACCACTAAAATGTAAGATAAGATAAGACATGATGTGTGACCTTCTGTGATTTAACATACACCTAAATTAATTTCAATACCACCATTTTTGCAAATTTCTTAAAAACAAATAGCAAAATGTTAACTATGATTTTAGAGCAGCTTTTTCAACCAAGGTCCAGCTTTAAATATTAAAACAAAAGAAGGAAAGACGGATGAATAACTGGATCAGTGGCTGGACAAACAAAGTGTAAATGAATGCACAGATTGAGATATGAATGAATACAACATAAAATAAACTGTGGTCCATTAAATCCTTTTATATGGGTTTGGCCCTTGGTCATTATTAAAAAGCTATTTTTTTAAGTTTAAAAAAACAAAAACTTCAAAATTGCCTTTTTATTTTACCCTTTACTTCTAACCATTTCTTTTGCATAAAACCTGCAAAAACAATCACTTTTATTGGAACTACTTTTCACATTAAATTATGTAGAGAGTATGGCAGAGAACGAAGACCAGAAATAGGGATGTTTTCAGTGATTCATCCACTTCTATACTTATATAGACCTAGAAAATACTTTGATCAAAATCCACCCTTTCCCCAGCTGTGTAGCAACCATCATATAAAGAAAAAAAAAAAAAGATCACAACCCAAACTAAGAAAAAAGAAACTCCTAGAAGATCCTCAAGTTAAGTGTAGTTAAGTCAGTTTGAAAACTGCAAACAAAAGAGAGGTAGGAGGAACAAAGTCGGCAAATAGAGAACACTCAAGGGACGAACACCAAAGATAAGAGGAGGCAGAGTAACTGAGGGAAAAAAGAGCCACCTGATAAGCAGATAAGAGCAGAAAGCAGCGGTGTTGACATTTAAAAGTAAGCGATAGAAGTAGAGATGCAGAGTTGAGTTGCTGCAGTGACAGCTGACAGAATAAACATAGGCTTAGGTAGTGTATATGTTTTACACACTTTCACTTAAGGATTTTATTTGAGGGACAGTTTGGGTTTGTCCTGCTTAGCCTTGTTAAAGTATTCACCATTCAGGCGTCTGCCAAAGACAAAGATGAACAAGGGCTGTGTTCATATTTTAGGCAATCAAATCAAAATCTTCTTTAAGAGATTCATCCCTTAAGACATAAGAGATTCAACCCTCTTATGTCAATCTAGAAATTCATAGATTCATTTTTTATTCATAAAACATTTTGTCAGAGTTTATTTGGTTTTAATGTTCAGCTAATTGATTCATAATGACTTTTTTGCAGTTTTACTTTTATTGCCAATTTTGTCACATCTACAGTGTATGTCACCTGAAATTTTAAAGAATCTAAAATAAACACTCCAAGCCTGCCATAAGTAAATATAATTATTTGTTCAAGACCACACTATTGGTAAGTAAAACAATATTTACTTTAAATTAAGGACAAAAATAAGAAAAATCGTACTACCTTATAGGAAAAAAAAAACAGTCTGTTGCCTAAAGAGTAGAAATACCTGTTCTGCAGTTTACTACTTCAATATTGTCATGCCGAGGTAGCTATTCCTCACAGAATGAGTATTTCTCACATTTTTCACTAAGACTCAAGCTAGATTTGGAAGTTGTGATGATTCCTTTATTAAAATGTTAACAATAACATCCAATTTCAGTAAATTTCATATTCTTAAATTTAAGTTATTCATAAAATGATGCAAGTACAAGAATAGAGTGATTTTTTTGTCCATCAATACGTATTCACCAAACAGGTATCAGTGTGAAAAAGGGGGAAGAATAAATAAGATTATTTTCTTCCTGAGGAAATCCCCAAAGAAGTAAATAAAAACAAAAAAATCCACTGGACTTTGTTTTCCAAGCTTTATAAAGTAGCCCAACAAAGCCTTGTTATGGCTCAGAAAACATGCAAATTGAAAAGAAAGAACAGTTCCACCACTTAGTAATGGGTCGCTGAGGTCCTTGTTGGCCTGCAAAACCCGATACTGTCCTATGCCTCTGAAAAGGTCATCGTTAGGGTCATTTTTGGCCTGGCTGACCAGGCGAGATGTTTTGGTCCCTTGCATAGCGATGGGGTTGCCATGACAGCAACTTCAATCAACTCTATCACTGCTTTGTATGTTTTTGTGAGCTGGAACCTGAGTACCACCTCTGTTTAAGGCTGTTTTTTTCTCTCTCAACATAAATGGCTTCCTTCAGACCCTTTTCAAACCACCTGTCTTCTTTGTCCAAAATGTGAACATTCTGGTCCTCAAATGAATTTCCTTTTTCCTTAAGGTGTAGATGGAATTTCCTGAGGAAAGTCTGCTCCAAAAGTAGAAGAAACAAATCCATCTGGGGTACAACATTTTCAAATGCTGCACACAGACTCTGCAGATTCTTTCTTCATTGTATTCCCTGGTTGATGTTGGAGTATTTTATTCAAAGACAAGTCCTTTTTTATATTTGATACATAAACTGCTGTTTTCCTTCTTCCTCTTTAGGTACAGTACTTTACCTCTTTTACCATAAAACAATAGAAGTTATGGATGATTGCTTTCCATATGCTGATTTATTGTTGAATTTAACACTTTACTCAGCAAAACTAGATTCAAAGTTGTCAGAACCATGACATAGTTTTAAAATGAGCTTAAAATATAACATGTGTCTGTACTTGGAACACTTAAGAGAGCTTAAAGCTAAACCGGCCACCTGTTAATAACCTCAGTCAACATTTTTAGACTTTATTTCTCCAAAAATGAGTTCATCTACATTAAATGCTTTATGTCTTATTATAATCACTGATACTTTAGCAGGTTTGCTGTCAACTAATCTGAATGTAATTTTTTATCAGTGCAATTACATCCAGATGTTTTCGTAGACATGACCTCTGGCGACTAAAAGGCCAACAGAGTGTAGGCTTAAAGCAGAAACTCTAAATCCACAACAAGCTATTCTTTCCAGCCAGAGACTTCAGCTGTCGTCATCAAAATCATCAACTCAATACCAGACTCTATAAGAGATAAGAACCTACAAGTATTCATCCTCTTAACATCTACATTTCCAAGTAGTTCTTCAAGCGAACTTCTAATTATCCACTGCTCCACTTCAGTCAATGTCTGACTCTCACTAAAATACCCTGTTCTGCCATCTAATTCACTGTATTTTGCTATGAAGGTTGCATGCAGCTTCTAAATTCAATGCTCTACTTAATCACAGCAGCTTGTAAACGATCTACAAATAGTTTCCCTGTGTTGAGCAATATCAATCAGTGCTAATTTTATCTGTTCACAATCCAGCAGGTCTGAATAGAAGCAAATAACCCTATTTAATATAGATGCTACCACCCTGTTAGGTGTCTTAATTAAAACTCTGATGTGTTTAGTAATGATCACAATTTAAAGACCAACTTAAAGACATGGTTAAGGAGCCTGGCGGTATTCTGCTAATTTGATGATTCTTCAAATGTCTTTAGCTTAATCTGGAAGCGTATTAAAGAACTGCTAAATAATGGATCGTTTAAACGTAGTTGCCAAAAAAATGCTCAGTTGCTCCACCCTTTTGAAGGGCGCTGTGGAGAGGCAAGGAAGCGGGTCACAACTTATTTGAAAACATGTGACAGAGATATTACAAAAGTCCCAGCTGTCAGAACTCCAGCAAATCAGCAGCATGCCAAAATAAAGGCTGGAAAACAGGACAACAGGGCTGCGAGTGATGGACACGTGTTGACAGGAAGCGTCGCCTTGCTCATCACCGGCGACGCTCTGAGTCATCAGCTCTCAGGCCAGAAGGCACACTAACAGGCCAAGCTGTCAAGTCCGGTGCACTAATCCAAAAAGCATGAATCGTAAGTCAAGCAACTTTAACCTTTTAAAACCAGAGACTGAACTCATTCGTTTTTAGCAGAACAACAATGTCAGCTTGTGACAGAACAGCTCAGGAGTAGCACTATAACAACCCCAGACATTTTCCATCATCAAATAGCCCAAAAATTCAGTCAGTTTAATAAAATTTCTACATTAAGGTGCTTCTTAATAAAAAGGCTGACAGCCTGGACATGACATGAAAAAAATTAATTATGATATAAAACGGAAATCTAAATCCAAATCAAATTAATCAACTGTTCAAAGTTTATTTAATGACTATCATCCAAATTCTAAAGCAGTGCAGGATATATTTATGGTATGAATCAATTTATTAGCTAGAATAAATAGGATTACTTCCTTCAGTTTTGGTCTCCCTCAGCATTTAGAGGAGTTCAAGTATTTGGTGTGATATTGGTGAATACCTGTATGGAGGACCAACTCTGCCATATTTAAAAATAAATACATAAATAAATAAATGCTCAAAAAATATATAAGCATACAATTAATTTCCACCAAAAATAAGATAAACAAAAAAATCTAAGTAGAAATTAAATTATACAGTGAGATATAAATGTCTTTTAATTAGCTTCTTTACTCATTTGCCTTTGTAATATTTACCTTATGTATTTTTTTGTCCTTTATAATCTTCAACTTTATTTTTTAATTACTTATATTTTTAAGTATTTATTTATGTGCATGTTATAATATTTTTGTCTGTTTTACTTCTTCTTTTGTATTTTTTTCCACACGAGGCCGGCGTTTTGGGGGTCTGTAAACGATCTTTTTTTTATTCAGCCTTCAGAGTGGGAAGATTTTGAAACGCCGTTTTCGCGTTTCCATCTTTAAGCTCTAACCGCATTTTTTTTTTTTTACACGCATGCGTCATAGCGTCGCCTCTAAACACGCATGCGCGACACAGTATCACAACAACAATGGCGCCGTACTGTGTTGAATGGTTGCTGCTCATGCTACTCACCCTGCTGTCGGGCTTACAACAGAATCTTCTTCTTCTGGAATATCTCCAGGAAGAACAGAGCAATATCGACGACATAGTTCAGCACCTGAATTTGACTTAACCACGAAAATGGACCCGCAGGGCAACCATGTATAAATATTAGTGCACATGCCCAACATTTCGTCGCTTATTTTTGCTTTGGCACCACAGCGCCACTTACAGGCCTGGCATACATTTTGCAGCGTTTTCATGCATTCGTGTGGACGATCACATTTATTTTACGTCTCCGTCTTTACGACAAACATTCTGGAAAATATCAGCGTTTCGTGTTCGTTTTGACTTCGTGTGGACGGGGCCTTAATTCTGCGTTCCCTTTTTACATTTCTGTATGCATTTCTGTCTCATTATGCAAATGAGGAGGGGACTTGGATTTATTTGTTTATTGTATTTTTGGTGGCAATTAATTGTATGCTTATATATTTATTGAGCATTTATATATTTCTGCATTTATTTTTAAATATGGCAGAGTTGGTCCTCCATATGCCTGATGTGCTCACAGTCCAGTAAAACCCAGGAAGTCCACTCTTTGTCTGTTGTGGTTCAGTCCACACGAAAAAACAAGAAAAACAACCTACAACATGATGGCCAAAATCCAAAAGAGGTAAATACAGAGCCAAGTTTATCACACCAGCAACCCCACCCATCACACCAATAAACACAGCCAGAACCAGCGCCATAAAACACTGGAGGTAGCAGCAGCTGAAAACGGGCCAAGTTCCCTACCGTCAGCCAGTTCAAGCTGACAGCAGACAGAGCGCTCTACAACATAAGATTACTGCTGGGTCACTGCAATTTAACATTATTAAGGCATTCATGCAAAAATAAACCATAATATCCCATAAACCCACAGCACCCTGGTGCTGAAGATTATACTAAGTACACTAGAGTTTTAAATATACGGCAGTGATGGGACTTTCAGCCATATATATCAATATGCCGCAGGTATATAAATAATATATCAATGATGTGGAAATGTTGCTGTTTTACAGTCACAGTAGTCCATTTTGAAAAAGAAAAAAATGTTTGAGGAACATTTAATAAACGTGAACACAGTTGAAGTGGCTTGTTTCATATTCACAGATTATTTAGGTAGAAAGTGCAATGAATCAAACTGACTTGGCTGTATTGAGCAGTACATTTGCTAATGTGCAGTTAGTATGAATGGACTCCGGCCAGTTCCAACTCTTTAGAATGTTCTAGTCAGTGGAAGAAACACAGCAAGAGTCCTGAAGAAGCTTCATTTGCTCTCAGCGGGGTAACAGAAGGCATCCGAGTCATGCCAACTCCAAACTCCATGTACATGTAAGCAGACAGCAAATGCCTCAATTAAAGATCAGGTTTCTAACTTTTATTGCGGATTCTTTCTTTTTCTATTCCTTAGCAGATATAAAAAAAAAAACAGCCTATTGCTTATCATTGTCTACGTTCCACACACTCTGACATATACGTATTTTTTCTTCAGGATGCCTCATTTATGGGAAATGAAGTCAGAGAGTGAAATCAAATCCCTTTCATCTCGTCTTTCCTTTTTTTCCTCCTGTTATGATCACTGTGCTAATGAATCCAACCAGAGACCACGGTATTAGTCCCTCATTTAAGCAAAAGGAACATCCAGCATGAAAAATATTTCTTTAAATTTGCCCTCTGTGGAATAGCAAGCTCTTTCAGTTTCCTTAAACCAAGGACTGTGTGTATTTTTTATCCCTGTTGTTATTCAGACCCACATGGCATGTAGGCAAGCCAGTTTGGTGCTTCAAAAGCAATGCATTGGAACTAAATTATGGGAATGTTAGATTAACATATTCAAGACCCATATTTTGAGTGTCTGGATGCTAAAAGCACAGTCTTGTAGATATTTCAAAGCTATAAATAGGTTCTAAATGTATTTTTCATAACAAAGTTCCCAGACATTCGTAAAAGAGACAGGGCCAGAGCATGAATAAGACTCGACCATGCTTTAGAGAGGGCAAGGGACATTTCTAAATACTTTATTGATTCATTTGTTCACACTATATCCATCTGGAGTATTTGTTTGCAAAAAGCTCAATTTTGTCTGACTAATCGGTTCAAGTTATAGTAGATTTTTTTTTTTTTACATTTTGTGATACTGCCTTAGAAAAGACTAACATAGCGTCCCTCCCAAAAAAACATCTGAAACGATATGCCTTTAAGGGAATAGAAAATAAGAGATCACTAAATAAATGTTTTATACATCCTGATCAATTCAAAGTGTACATGTAGAAATGTAACTCAGATGAATATTGACACTGGTGAATTAATAATATGAAAATATCTTTCTTACATTTTCATTTATTAAATAATTATACACAAACTAAATGCTAAAACTCCCTTGCATTTTTTTATTTGAGATTCGGCTGCAGCAATCAAATCTGAAGTATTCAAAACATCCTTTCATTGAAAGGAAGCAAACCATATGAAAGGTGCTGCATGAAGCGTACGATGAAACATGTATAGTCTACCTCATTTCCTGAAACATTTTTGTTAATTTATTTGTAGACCAGTATTTCGAAAGCCAAGTAAAGAAATACTGACCTCAAACGATCTTTAACTTTCACTCTATAATGCAGTGGTTCCCAAAGTGTGGGGCGCGCCCCCTAGGGGGGGCGCAATGCCATTGCAGGGGGGGCGCGGGAAGCGGTATGGATGAATGAAGAAAAAAAAAAAAAAAAAAGAAAAGCGCTTGCTTGACTGAGCATAATGGACAGTTGTGACACTGCAACCCAGATTTGAGAAGATCTGCAGCAACAAGCAGGCTCACTACAGCCACTGAAAAGATGGGAGGATTAAAGTACAAAGAAAAAACTCTCAGGGAGCTGTTCAATGTTTTCACTCCATTTTGCACAGAGGCCTTTTTAATGTATTGATGATAGCAAAGTTAAATATTGTTACAAATAAAAAAAAAGAAATATGTTTAAAATAACACAGACAACAAAGAATCCTCTTCTAATCTACATTATAGAACTATGAAAAAAATACAGTTACACAAAAGTGTTCCACTGTAAAGATGGTGTAGTTTGTTTTGTTGCAACCTGAAGTGTGAAATAAACTTCAGTGGAGTTTGAAAACAAAATATGTGTATAGGTTTATTATATCTGGTTGAACGATGTGTGTTCAGTTGATTCTTTTTTTTTTTGGGGGGGGGGGCGTGGAAATTTTATTGTAATCCAAAGGGGGGCCCAGAAGATAATATTTGGGAACCACTGCTATAATGGATGTTAGTCTAAGATCCCTGAAACACTGGAAAGGTTTGTTTTACTCTAACATTTAAAATTAAAATCTATATTTGTTTAATTGGACTCAAAGAGTTATATGCTAAATGCACTTGATAAGCTTCTTTGACTGTTTTTGCTTTTCTAAATTTTTCTCTACCCAGCTCCTTTCTTGCAGAAAATAGAGCTGTATGTTCGCAATTAGTCACCACAAATGAAATGCACTCTAATAATCCGGTTTTACACAATTATGAGGATTAATAATTACAAAAATGAATTTACACCATTTTTATCTAGGATTATTTTAGTTTTAATGAAATTTTTAGATTAGCAAAGAGTAGCGATGCTGACAGAAGGTCTCACTGCTTAGCTTAGCCAATTAAAATGTCATAGCTGCATGTAACCCATGGCTGCTTATTGATTGGATAAGCAGATTGTCTCCAGGTAGCAAAGCCAGTCCATCTGAACTGGCTGGCTAAATGTGCCATGCTGTTAATCCGGAAACCCTCTGATCAAATTAAAACGACTGAGTGCATGAAAGAAAAAAATAAATGAGTGCATCATTTCCAACTGGACGAATTATCCTGTAATCAGGGATATTTTGAAAAATGCTTGTACTGCTGCATAAACTTAATTTAAACTCTAACAAGTTCATTAATCATTACTAAAACATTTGTATTTTCAATCACAGATTAAATGTAAATCAAAGCTTATAATGCATGTAATCAGAGATATCAGTTAATTAATGATCAGTTTATGTATAACAATTAAAATAAATAATAAAAATAGGGAAAACCAAGGTGTTGATACAAAATAATACAAATGCAACAGATTTTAACTACAGTACCTTTTGCTATGTGGGCTTGTCAAACCAGAAATACCAACATATTACAACACCTCCATGAAAGTACCTACCGGTACATTATGGTCTAGTATCAGACAATTAGGCAAGCTGATGGAACAAACTTTACGTTTAGGGTTTGTGCTTCTCATTATCTTGGTTTTCAGTTTAGCCAGTGAGGAAATCGAAGTTTTTGATCAGCCTTAATGGCTAAAGCAAACTGTAAAGCTATTGGTTCTAGTTTGATGGATTAGGTAAAGCATCAGAAAAGTAACACAGGCAATGCGGGAACCTTTAAACCAAATTACATGAACTTTGCAAAGCATACAAGACAATGAAAGTGTCCAGATGAACGGATTGGATTCTGATTAGGAAAGAAATAATGTTTTTTTCCCCCCGTGATTCAGTTCAGACTTTTGCTAAAGCAAGAAAAAAACATTTTGGGGGAAGAATTGTGGACACCAAGTCTTTTTTCTTTTGAATGCCAAATCTGACAGTACTCCTAGATAGATTTTAAGGAAAACCGAAAGCAATTCAATGTTAAAGTTAAGATTTTAGGTGTTCTTGTCTGGCTGACCAGGACAATGCCTAAATATAATTATATATGGCAATATATATATTCTATATTACATATATGATATGTTATTGAGACTTTTAAATAAATTTCTGGTATTTCTATACACATTAGAGTCTACTGTATTATCACAGCGTCTGTCACTGAGTAATTCTCAGGCTCAGCTAATTCAACCCGAACAAAAAGCGCCTTGACACATTGGCTATGTGCACACTAGACCACAAACAAGGAGCCTTGCTGAGCGACAGGAGGCTGTGCTCCATGGTCGTAAGCTGAGATTCAATGCAGTTTTTAGAAAAGCTTTAGCAACAAATAATTGCCCAATTTTAAGATGACCAAATATATGTTTAGATAACCCGAACCTTGCAAAATTGGTCCCTGCAAAAGTCTCAGATTTTAGAGTTAAAGGAATAGTACACCCAAAACATGATTAGCCTTCATTTTCTACTCACCTCCATGCTGAACAACACTCTGGAGTACTTTTTTGATATCTCAAATGCATCTGGAGATCTGGGAGGCTTCTTGCTGTCTGCTGACATTCAAATAATGGAGGTCCATGGCGCCCGAGACAGAAAGGTCCATAAAAGTCCACAAAAACGTGTCAATATTCCTCCATACTGCTCGTCCAATGTAATCCAAGTGTCCTGAGTGGGTAGCATCCAGAATTTACTCGAAACGAAGTCATTTAGAATGTTTTTAGAGCATAAACAGTAGTGTATAGGATTTCCTAATAGCGCCCCCATGCGCGCTCACGATTCTACGGAAGCCGGCAGACCAAACCGGAAGAAAGTGCGCATTCAGCGTCTGGTCTGCCGATAATGCAAGCGTAGAAGAAGAAATGTGCTGTTTACCTGTGCAAAGAAAGAAACAACGAAAGAAAAATGTCTGAGGACTTCAGTGTTGAGGAAGAGCATCAGTTCTTTGACGAGCTGAATGCGCTGGTTTGGTCTGCCGGCTTCCGTAGAATCGTGAGCGCGCATGGGGGCGCTATTAGGAAATCCTATACACTACTGTTTAGGCTCTAAAACGTTCTAAATGACTTCGTTTCGAGTAAATTCTGGATGCTACCCACTCAGGACACTTGGATTACATTGGACGAGCAGTATGGAGGAATATTGACAAGTTTTTGTGGACTTTTGTGGACCTTTCTGTCTCGGGCGCCATAGACCTCCATTATTTGAATGTCAGCAGACAGCAAGAAGCCTCCCAGATCTCCAGATGCATTTGAGATATCAAAAAAGTACTCCAGAGTTTTGTTCAGCATGGGGGTGAGTAGAAAATGAAGGCTAATCATGTTTTGGGTGTACTATTCCTTTAAGGTCAACAATGAGCCAATGAATGTTGCCTTTTGACCTTGTAGTAAGTGTGAGTTTTATAAGCACTAGCTAGTCATGCAACTTGAAGTTACAGAGTAGAAGAGCTTTAAATAAAAGAGAATACAGAGCAGAGGACAACCTTGTGATGTATTATGCTATGTGTGCATTGATTCTTTTTGTTTTGACCGACGAAAAAAGTATGGGCCATATCTGTTATCTTTCACTAAAGATGAGATGTAGCAAACAAACAAAAATTTCTATCAACAAACAGAACAACATGATTTGAGGGGGGAGCAGGAGAGGATGCTGTGGCATGACTGAGAGAAGGGGATACATCTTAAACTCCTAGTAAAGAGCTGCCCACAGTGTCAAAAAGGTTTACTCAAAAGTTACATTTTTTTTTAGAACTGACCAGACACCTTAAGGATTTATTTTCAGAACTAGTTATGATTCGTTTTGCTAATTACTGTAGTAATGTGTAACAATTGACTTTCAGGCTCAGGTTTAAGAAAAAAGTTAAGAAGGAATGAGACGGAAACTGAAAAAGGCAAGACCCCCTGGACTTAGAAATATGAGGAAGGTGAAGGAATCATCTGAAAAAATGTGAATCTAATCTGTGGAGCTTGAGGCTACACAGTAAAAACATTAGATTTGCTTTTTAAACAAATGTTTCTTAAATGGTTTAATAGACTTGGTAAAATAACAATCAGATATGAGTGCAGGCATTGATTGTAGGAAATCTTTGCAGCCTTTCTGAAGCTTGATATTGCTTATATTTAAATATTGTCTATAATGATATCTCCATTATTCAATTCAAATTCAATTCAGTTAATCTCAAATGGCAAATACATGTTGTAATTTATTTTCTTTTTTCCCCCAATGTTTTTGTGGATGTCAACTGCTGAACTATATTTTGACCTAGATTTTGGTCACATTGTCCATCCCTAACTCACGGCGATTGGATATTTACATAATATCCCAAAATTTTATGGTTTTTATAACCAAGAGCAATGTCCCATTACAAATGGTTAAAAGAACAAAACAAATTCTTTGAGATATTGAGCAATCCACTGGTTTTCCTTATATAGAAAACTTTGAATCAATTTAATTGTATGATGTGGTTCAATTGCCTCTGTAAAGTGCCTTGAGATGACACGTATTTTGAATTAGCGTTATATAAATAAACTGAATTAGATGCGACACAGTTAAAGAGAATAAAGACGATTTTTATATATACATATATATATCTATAAAGGAGATAAAAGTGATTGATTGATGATCGACAGAGCTTGGCCAATATTTAGATAACACAGTCAAGGGCCACTTAAACAAATGCACCTTTGATCTTGATTTAAAGAAATTAATGGTTTTCAATTCTTTTACAGGTTTTGGGGGAGTTTATTCCACATTAGTGGAGCATAAAAAACTAAACGCTGCCTCTTCATGTTTGATTCTGGTTATGCAAAGCAGCTTAGAGCCAAAAGACTTGAGAAGTCTGGGTGGTAGATTTCCTGACTGCATGTCTGTAATGTATTTTGGTTCTAAGCTATTCAGTGATTTAGAAAACTAATAGTAGTTTAAAGTCTATTCTATCAGATACAGGGAGACAGTATAATTATTTAGCCTTAAGGTGATGTGCTCCACTTTGTTTTGCTGAGGGTGCGGGCAGCAGCATTCAGCTGCAGCTGTCTGGTCATCCTTTCATGCAGGATACAGCAGACTGAGAATTTACACAGGCGTTATTAGGCAGACCTGTGAAGGCATGTTGCTGTAATCAATTTTACTAAAGATGAACACATTAATTATTTTTTTCTTTTCCTGTCCTGCTAAGATATTAATCCTTTAATCCTGGAGATGTTCTTTAGGTGGTAGAACAAATTTATTACCGTCTTTTTGTGCCCCTAACGGATCATGTTTGAGTCTATAACTACACCCTGATTTTTAAGCCTGATCGGTGGTTTCTAGCTTCATAAACTGGAGCAATGTGCTAACTTTTTAACAGTTTTTTTTTTTAGGTTTAAAACTCTGAGTTTTGCTGTGATTCGATTCGGAAAAAAAGAAAAATCAATGTATGGATTTTTTTCTGTACCTTTATCCAGCACATGAATGGGATCATAGTTACCTGTGACATTCTAATGTATATTGTCTGCATAATTATGGTAACTTATGTTGTCATGTATGATGATGCGAGTAAAGGGAGCATGTAGATATTGATCATGATATTAATCACAGAGGCATTACAGAGTAATGTCCATACTCCAGCTATGCAGTAAGTCTGCTTGGTAACTGTTAATAAAGTGGTTCCCTGGAGAACCTATAATCGGTGACATCAGGATGTAAACGAGCTGTTGATGGGAGAGTATTTAAGAAAAAAATAATGCAGTAGAGAATAAGCTTTTATTACTATAACGGCTTTAAAACACACACTTGGCTGTAAAGATGGTGCTTTACAGCTTTACTGTTATTTGTACATTGCAAATAAACTAGGGATGGGCGATAATTCAATAACGATATATATCGATCGATAGACGTGTGGCGCAATAGAAAAAAAGAGGGTCGATAAAAGTTCGATAAAAAAGAAACGCAGTTTTCCTTCCTTCTCATTGTAGCCTAGCATGTAGGTTTATGCTAGTCACTGCTTCCTCCTAACCGATCACAATCGCGGACCCAGGCACGCCGTCACCAAGCGCCGCCCTCTCAAAACACAACACAGAGCACATGAAGATGTCGCAGCAAGGAGAGGCGGAGGAAATTGTTCCAAAGAAGGGTTTTTGTAGTTCGGCAGTCAGGCAGTATTTCGGTCATGGCAAGTCGGACAAAAAACAAACCACAGTCATCTGGAAAATGTGTAGAGAACCAGTGAAAACCAGTCTGATAACACAACCAACTTAGTACGAGTACGAGCTGTGTAGGCCCCGACGCGGCTCTCCTCCGAGGAATCTTCGGGAATTTCGGGAAAATATATATATATTTTCAGTTCTGGGCAGTTTCCCACGTAGTTCTAACAATTGAGAGAAAAATGCTGAGGGGCCAGAAACTTCAAAGTAATAACTCAGGTTAAAGCAGGAAACGGGGGCGGGGGCGGCGGCGGTGGGGGGGGGGCATTTATTTATTTGTTATATTTATTTTGGTCACTTTTCTGGTCACTTTAGTTTATTCTTTGTCAGTATTTAATAACATAACTCAGGTCTCTTAAGTTATTTTTCTTTAAAACAATTCTGTTATGGTTAAAAAAGTTGGTTAAATAAAGATTTAATTCGAAGTCTGTTTGTGTTTTTTATTAAAATTAAATCATTTAGCAATATTATAAAAAGTTCAGGCAGAGCTGCACATAAAATATGGTTTCAAATCTTTTCAATAATTATCGATATCGATCAATATGCATTTTTTTTATCGATAAGCTTTTTTTCTATATCGCCCAGCCCTAAAATAAACTTATTATTGAATTGAGCTTGACCGATATGAGACTTTGGAGGCTAATACTACTATCAGATAATAGCCGATACCCGAGATTAGAGTCCTGCAACGGGTCGGGTACCCGCGGGTCCCCGATGGGTCACCCGCTAAAATGCTCTTTTGCGGGTGAAAAATACAATAAAAATAAACGGGTACGCGGGGTCGGGCGGATATTTTTTTAGTGCGGGCGGGTAGTTGGTGTGTGTTTTTATGGACATCAGAAATGTTATATTAATCAGGCACTGGGGTCACCCTTGTTGTAGTTTAAAGCCCTGCCGGCAGTGTGGGCTTCCCTCCAAAAAGGCCACAGTCAGTGCATACACGTCTGCTGCAGTGTTAAAGGGATAGTTCGGTATTTTTGACATGAATCTGTATGGCATCCCCATCACCAGCGGCATGCAATCACACTGACTTACCCCTGGCAGCGTCCTGTGAGCAGAGTTATCGTCCAGTTTTGGTCAAGCCGAAAGTAGTCCTGCAGGTTTTTAGGAACAGCGAAATAAAACTTTTCTCTTCCCAAAACATTATGTGTTCAAAAGAGTGATATTTTCGCATCCCAAAAACATTGTAGTGGAAAAAGTCACACGTCGTTATCAATTGGTCCTATTTTATCTCTGTTCGTATCAGTGCGCGCCGTCATTCAGACAGCGAGCCCAACAACAGCCATGTCTCCCTCCGCCGCGGAGGAGGGAGACACTGTATTCCGACCTCAGATGTTTTAATGTTACACTGTCTTGCTATACTTGCAATTCACTACTCTAAATTTGTTTTTGTAAAGGTGTAACCAGTAGATAAGTTACATTATTTTAAAGCTAAAATTGTGCTCATTAGACTTTCAAACATGCGCGCTGCTTACACTCAGAAACTTTTTGGGATTCAAAGCAATTTCTTTTGTTTTTACTTTGCAAACAGATTGAATAAAAGGATTTTGGTCATGACTAGGTGTCCTGAACCTTTCATACAGTAGCAGCCATTCAAAATGGCCTTTCCCAGTCAAACACCAGCCGAATGGAAGCCCACTTCCCTGCAACTCCCAGCAAAATCCCCTCCAACTTCCAGCCACTGGAGAGACCCCCTCCTTCTTCTGGGTGTGCATATTTTTTTTACTCTGACTCCAACCTTTCATTGAATTACAGGGTCTGACCAGGAGATGACACTTCTCTTTAGATCTTAATGTCCCCAAATCATGACAGAAAGAATATTTTAGTACATAGATTGATGCTTAAAAACAAATCTTAGGGGACCAGCCAAGGACTCATTAAGGAAAGTGAGGACAATTTGAACAGCTCCTACTGTATTCAGTAAGCTACACATTTAACCTCCTTTAGGGTTGAGAATGTCTGATTTACACGTTAAAAGTAAGAGAAAATATGGAAATAGTTTCTCCAAAAATTAAATTTTCTTTACTCAACACAAATTGAATGAAAACAATCATAGCCCTTTCCCATTGGCCAAAAAACCTGTGTAAACCCGGGAACAATTGGATTTAAATGGCAGTCAGAACGGGGCTGCTCAGTGGCACAGTGGGTAGCACTGCTGCCTTGCAGCAAGAAGGATCTCGATGCCCGGCCCGTGATCTTTCTGCATGGAGTTTGCATGTTCTCCCTGAGCATGCGTGGGTTCTCTCCGGGTACTCCGGCTTCCTCCCACAGTCCAAAAACATGACTGTTAGGTTAATTGTCCTTAGGTCTGAGTGTGTGCATGAATGGTTGTTTGTCCTGTGTGTTTCTGTGTTGCCCTGCGATGGACTGGCGACCTGTCCAGGGTGTACCCCGCCTCTCGCCCATTGACTGCTGGAGATAGGCACCAGCACCCCTCGTGACCCCACTCGGGAAAAGCGTGTAAAGAAAATGGATGGATGGCAGTCAGAACAGTTCACCGATTTGTATGCTGATTTGTTTATATTTAATGGCATCACCACACATGCAGCAGCGGAGGGACAGATGCCACACAGCTTGCCAGCGGTGGATCAGACCAAGCTTTTTTTGTCAATGGGAAGGGGGTAAATGGTAAATGGCATGTACTTATATAGCGCCTTTATTCAAGGCAGCGCTTTACACTACATTTATTCACCCATTCACGCACACACTAACACACTGATGGTGGCAAGCTACATTGTAGCCACAGCTGCCCTGACAGAAGCTGCCGTACACTGGCCCTCTGACCATCAGTAGACAATGCAGGTGAAGAGTCTTGCCCAAGGACACAACGACAATGAAAGTCAGAGTCGGGGCTTGAACCGTCAATCCTTCGATTTCAAGGAAAACTCCTACATCCAACGCCACTGTTGCCCTGGGGCCACATGCAGATTGTTAGCAGGTTAACACATGTTTGAAAAACCTGTGTTAACCAACTAATTTCAGAGACAAAAAGGCTTTAGATACAGTAGCACCTTGAATTATTGCAAAATTTGTCCTTCTTAGTTCGAGATTAACTTCAACCACAGCAGTTTTACAATTGTATTGAAGTTTTCAGTAGCAAAGTACATTAGAAGCCTCTTTACTGGGGTAAAAGCTCTGTTTTCATGTAGGCGGTGCAAAAAAGTTTTGCTAATTGAAACCGAGCTACAAACAAAGTGAACGCCATCTGCTTGACCTGCTTGGCTAATTTATCCAAAGTAACTTAGAGGAAGAAAATAAGAGAACCAAATGCACGGCCATAGCTTTGTGCATTAATGTCACACCATTTTTTTAAGCAGAAACAGATTTAGCAATAATAACTTAACACTTGTGAATCTAAAGTAGGCATTTGCTTCATCACACGCCATCAGAGACCCCCTGTCATCTCATACAGTTTGGGTTGCTTCTCTTTGCTGTAATTAGCTCATTTCAAACAAAACATAAAATAAAAAACACCCAAGTGAAGTTAAATCATACTCCAAAGAGTTCTGCGGCAAATCAGTATTTAGAGCAAGTTTAGCCTCGCTTAAATCTCCAATAACTCCCAGCATGGAAATGCTTTGAAATTCATGTTGGTGATTCCATTTGCACATTGCGAATATGCCTATGTAACCCTCCACGAATGACTGTGGATAAAAGAAGAATTATGCAGCCCAACATGAGCTTTGAAATCGTGTTTAACACTCAGGATCAAAAGTTTCTGTTTAAATATTCACTTGAAAGTGAAGACAATGAAGAGAATGCTAATTTATTGCAAAAAGTTACCAGACAAGAAGGAAAGAATGTCAATTTCAAACCCATTATTCCTTTAGCAAAAGACGTCCTAAAGACAGATATCATTCCCTTATTATAGTATAGTATATTTTTGGTATTTTTTATGAAATATTTTAATTATCTGTGTTCAAGGTTAGACATCAAACTTAACTAATTCATCCAGCATAGTCAGCCGCTAATGAGGTATTTAAAAAGAAACCCACATAATTCAGTTTCTCCTCAGATCATAAACACTGATCTGGGATTTGTGCAAATAAACAATGTTGAGTCAAGTGAATCAAAATAAACAGCACTGGGAGATGCTATATACACATCTGGCAGGCCTGAAAAATATCCATTCCCCAGAATCAAAACATCACTTAAAACGAACATGTATAAAAACTTCAATTAGACCAAAGGATTTTACAAAGAAGCACTGTATGCTGTTTACCAACAGGTGAAACAGTAATTTAATTTTTTTGGTCTCTCTCTAAAAACAAATGTGGACTTCCGGTTGTTATTATTATTAATTATCATTATTATTATTACTAACCTTTTTAAGGCTGAGGGCCACTTCAAGGGCACTGAGTCATAGCAATGGCTACCAATACTGACTGATGGACTGCAAGGGTCAGCATTCACCTAGACTTTGTACATTATAAGCACATCTTTATTGAATATTTTAATTTATTTTTTATTTTAGACATTGTAGTTTTGAAATGATCTACAAATGATTAAAAAAAGAAGTGCAAGAGAATAAAAAAGCATTTCAAACTTAGCCTGCTGGCGAGTTATTCTACCCTGAGAAGATTCGTAGGGCACCCTAAAGTGGTCATTGAGGTCACGTTGGTGACCCCTGATCTATATAAAGCTGATTTAAAAGTCTTCATTTTTCTTTATTATTTGTGAGTTTCTTCTTTGTCTACATCCTCCATCTGTAGGAACCCAGGGCTTAGTTTGGATGTCTTTGAACCAAATAGAAGGCTTATCAGAGTGGTAGGCTATTTTCAACTAACCAATTAATTTTCCAGGTACTGATGCTCTTTGTTGCCTTTAAATCCTGAGTAATTAATGATCAACAGAATTGAATTTCAGCTTCAGGTCTGTTTTCCAGAGAACCACCAATGTAAGCTATGCTGCTCCTAAATGGGGCTGCTACCTTTACAATATTGTGTAATACTGGCATTGTGTTGGATATCAAAAGGTTGTATCAGGACATTACCAGCTTTAATATCCTTTTATTTTAAAGCTGTCTGAATTATTTGGTGATGCTGGTAAAAACATTGAACCATCAGGACAAAGAAAAAAAGCTGAAGTGTTACAGCAGACAGGTAGCAAAGCATCTTAACCCATCCATTTCCAACAATTGTGTCTTTATCTAAGTGTCAGACAGTTGTTCAATATGGTAGCCATCAATCATCTTTACGCTCTAAGGAGGTTTATGCACAAAGAAAGGCACTTGAGATTAGAAACACCTTTGGCTTCTTTTTTCTTTCTTTCATTTTTTCCTTCTGAACACAGGTTGTTTACTTCAACATCACTATGCAGCTATAAGAAAACATGACTCAAAAGTACTTAAATTTTTATCGTTTACCTGAACAATGAACTGGACTAGAGCAACAACCTGAATGCTCTTTACAGGAAGGGGTACTTTCTGACACTGTAGTATCAACAGCTATCTTCTATGGTTCTTTGTTGGAGCAGCTGCTTATCTACAACAAGAAGCAGTAAGATGGTCTTAACAGGAAGGCCAGCTCTGTCCCAGGACGTGCTGGACACAGTGCAAGTGGTGGGAGACATAAGGACTAAAAAATGTGCATCTTGCTTCATGCATCTCCTACCCATGGATGAAGGCGAAAAAGAGCTGGAGAGCCACTTCATTTAAAACAAATGCTGAGTACTAGGTTGACCAAGGAGTATTATCACAGATCTTTTCTGTCTGCAGCTGCTGGTCCTCTAAACTATGACTGGAGGCACAAAACAGGCTTATATTGGAAGGCAACCCAACTGTCATTCAGTGTTTTGGGTGTTTTAACATCTATCCAGAATTCTTTCTCAAATTTTCTGGCTTGCATCAGAGCTATCTGTAGTTGGAGCGCTGATGTATTTAAGCCATTTGGAAGTCCAACCTCCTAGGTACATTATATTAGATGCTAATCAACTAGCCAACCCTTGTTCTTATGGATTGTGGGAGTCTTTCATTCTGCATGGGCTATGTTATTGGATTTGAATAATGCTGGGAGGTCTTCTGTAATTTTTAGTTAATAGTACGACTACTAAATTGTAAATGTTTTAAGCTTACATTGCAATCCTCCCCCTATGTTCAGTGATGTGTTTTTTCTTTTTATAAAGATATGTTCCTTCACCCTTCTGTTGAACCATCTACACTTTTTGGTCTTCTATAAAGACGCTAATGAGAGTGACCTGGCTGAAGAATGGGACCTCACCAGTCACTTTGTCTGCTACGTGAATAAGATTTGATATAATCTGCTTGTTTCCTTAGATACACTCTTTTTATGTTTTAAACTACTTTAGATTCAAATCATCAAGGTCACAGCTGGTGCCTATGTCCAGCAGTCTACACTATAAAAAGAAAATGCTGCTCTAACTGAAATGAACTGGTTCAATTGGTAACAGGTAATTTATTCAATTTGATTCAACTTAATTTATTAAGTGTATAATCTGAGAACTAAAATAAATCAAGCTGGCCAAACTTGATTCAGTTACTTCAGACGGAGAAGAACAGGAAGAAACTTCCAGAAACGGGCTCAGAATTAAGGTCAAATTATCTTGTTTATTTTTGCTTTTTTTATTTTTTTATTTTTTTACAATATTTATATAAATTAAACCTGCTTGCTTTTATTTGTAAATTTGCTTTCGACACTCATAGCTAAGAAAATAAAACTACCTGTAGACATTTTTCATGTGTAGAGACAAAAAAATAAAAAAGAAATCCAATACAAAAGTAAATCACAATTTCTTGCTGTATTTTATTGTTGTGATGCATTTTTTGTAACTAGAATTTCTTTTCAATTCCAAACAAAGAAAATGATTTAAAAAAAAAAGTTCTGTCCTATGAAGGAGAATCTACTGCTTTTAAGATGATTTTTTTTACTATAAAGGTTCAATTTGTAAAGATATTGATTGTGCACTTACCTGAAAAAATAGAGAAATCTCTGTATTATTTTTCCTTTAGAAGAAAGCTTTTGTTTAACTTGCAATATTTTATAATGTAGTTTTCAAGGACCATAAAGAATTTGTTTTGTGTTTTATTCGCTTCATATAATTATTCTTTTATTATTTTTAACTCCCAAATTATCATTAAAATACCTCAAGTGTACAGAATCATGATGGAGATTGCAACCTGGACGTGTTTGCAATGCACTGAAAGAATCTGTCAGAAATAACCAAATACCCAAAATATGGAGCAGTTTTCTTTCTCTGATATTGTCTGGCTTCACAAAAGTAAGAATAAAAAAAATGATCTTTTATCAACTGACTGACACACCTTGTTCTGTTTCACTGACTACTGTCTGACTGCATCACACTTCTGCACATGGAACATGTCTAGACAGGTAATACCGTACACAGGCAGGAATATGGTGATGTAAAGTGTACATCTCGTGACGTGAGGAGGAGGAAACACTTACATTGGCCTTCAGAGAGCTTTCCGACAGCCAGGTTTCATAGTAAGAGAAGAGCCCTGCGCTAAGACATGGCTCCAGGCAACAAAATGGGAAAAAAAAAACACTCTGACAATATTTCATTTTGAAACATGGAAAGCTCAATATGTCCAACAAAGCTTCCCTTTTAAATCCTCTCACAGTGTGAGAGATAAGCATGCAGCCGCTTTTAGAGATGACAGTGAAATGTATTATGCTTTAACAAGAGAAAGGGGAAGTTGGCTGAGGCTGATGTGCTGTTTCACCCCTTCAGAAACAGATTTCCTTTTCTGCTCTACATGCTTTAGACCCATCAGAATTTCACGGTTGGGTCTAAACAGAGAGGAAGCTACTGTGGGGATAAAAAAGAAAAGCCACAAATAGGGGGAAATAATGAAAAATGCATTTATGCAGATACACAGATATCCTGAAAAAAACAGTATAAACAATATAAAAAAAATCCAACAATATGAATAAACTCAAATATTTGGGATTATTTGTAGCACATCATGTTGGTGGGAAGATTTTCAACACAAACAGAAACAAATAAACCTAAGAGAAACAGAATTGGCATGATGAAAGCAAAAACTCTTCCTGCACTCAAACCCAAAGCCTTTGCCTGGTAGGTTTGAACAGGAAAACCAACAATATGCTCTTATGGGGTCTCAGATCTCCCTCACACTTCCACTTATTTAGCCGACTCTTCCAAAGTCCTATTTCTAGCTCATTTTATACCGTCGATGTACTGACTAAAGGAAGAAAATTAAGCTAATTATACCCTGAGGGGAGGCCACACAGATCATGTGGCATACTGTGCTACATCAATGATAAGTGGTGTGTTTCTCTCAACTAATGTGCAGTGTAAGTGTTGGCATTAAATCAAAAGGGTTGAAATGCACTTCTCTTTAAAAAACAAAAACAAACAAAACAACAAAAACTGTACAACCATATGTTGGTTAATGGGAGTGATATCAAATCACTGGTTTTGGATCTTTCCTTCTCTGGAGATTTTATCTTTGAGTCAATTCCATTTTTAAAAAAGTTAACAAAATGTATCTTTAAAATTGCACATCACGCAAAAGAGTTATAAGGACAATTTTAAAGTATTTTATGTACATTTTTCATTTTCAAATTTTCCAGGATGTAGACATCCAAACAGATACAAGCTCAGAGAAATTACCAAAAGAGACAAAAGGTCAGATCATTAACAAACAGCCTCTAAAAGTGCTTCACCAGCTATTAAAAAAAAACGGTGCATATACTTTTTTTCACATGCATTTGCATTGCAGGCTTCGTCCCGGACAAGTCATTGTTTTATCTCCTGGGCCTTTTAGGACCTTTATACAGTTTCTGTTAATTTAAACAGTAAAAAAAAGCTTGAATGTATTTCTGGATGTAAATAGTCATTTGCAAGCTCATTATGTTGAGTGGAAAACGCTCCTAGATTATACAACCTGCTCACATTCTGGCAATCAACAGCACCACTGCCAAACTCCTCCAACTCCCCACAACCCTCCTAAGATTATTCACACAAATAAAAGACTCAGTGTGCCATCTGTTCTTTTCTTTCAAGGGAAAGAAATCATGTTCCTTCCAGTAATTGAGTCCAGAAGAACACATTTTCTGACTGGAAACAGCATTAGTTTCTTCTGTCAACCCAACATCTTTAAAAAAAAAAGGCTGAATCATCATAAACGCACATCAGCGCTCTCATTTATTCAGTGTTTATCATTTTAGCAGCTATGAGCAGCGAAAAGTAGACTTTTGTAGGACTTAAAAATTGTACAATAATTTCTCCTTTCAGCCCTGGCTGATAAAAAGTTTAAACCAAACATTTGTATTTAGAGTTATTCTTCAATATTGATCCCTACCCTAACTTTGACCTTCAGGGTTCCTGCTAAGAAAGAGCCGCCGTACAGTTGCTTAGTCTCTATGTACATATCTCATTTTCCTGACAGTCCTGGTATTCCAAAACGGCACAGCAGCGCAACTTTTTGCATATCACACAATTTATTCTAAATGAACCCTACTGTTTTCTATGAAAACACAGATACACATTTTAGCTATTTAAACGTTACATTGGAAAGAAAAAACTGCTTGGCCTCATGACTGAACAGCTAAAAACAGGATTGGGTTCTTCCCTGTGCTTCAGATGGGGCAAGAATGGAAGAGCTGGCTGAGGGATTTTCAACAACTAGGGTGTTTATATAGACTAGTAAACTAGCGCCACCCACCAACGCCCAAAATCATTTTTGCCTGCGATTTTGGTCAAGCCTCAATCAATGCCCCAGGCCCTAGAGCTGGCGGGCCAATCACAACACAGAGATGTGTTTTGAACTTTTCGTTGGAAAGGCTGCCGGGGTTTTGATCGCGTGAAGACAACGTTGCACGATGCTGGAGAATGCACAAGTTAGATGGCAACAACTGTTGAACAGTTCTCGTTTGACTCAGCTTTGGAATCAGTTTAAGAAGGATTAGTGTTGGATTCAGAAATGTAGATTTGCAAATAAATAGAAAGTGAGTCTACACAGGAAAGAGATTGAAGCAGCTTCTGCAGGAGCGAAAGGAAAAGCCCAACCCAACTTCAAGCTTTCCTTCTCCGAATCCCCTCCTGCAGCCGTCTTTTATTAACAGAACATAACACATGGTTATAAAACAGTATTTGTTCTGACAGAAGAATTGATCAGTTCATAAAGACAAGATGCTCCATCAGAATGACAAGGCAGGATGGTCTCCTGACTGAATCATGAGACAGGAGAGGAGCATCCCCTTGCAAAAATGTTTCATAAGCACACATTAATTTTATAATCATCATTGAATAAACCTAACAATTAGACTTGGGGTTTTCGTTGAAACGTGAGGAACAAAAGGCTCTACGCTCATACATTTTTAAGGACATATTTGCCATTTTACCGACAGACTGTTTGTTTACATTCCCCCACCAGCTTTCTGTTGCGTTTACTACGACACAGTCAGTTGCGCTCATTGGTCAAAGCGGTGGCCAATAGGCACAGACATGATTTGAAAAACAACGGGTTGTTCTCATCAACAATCTTCTGATGTCTCATTCATCGGGGCAAGACTAAATTAAACATTTAATCCCACATTTAGTCTGGTTTATCACGCTAGTATTTATAGGTTTTCCCAAAAAGTGCAACCATGTCCGACGGCATTATCAAGGCTCTTACCTCTCACACATGGACCGTGTGACACATGTATTTCATCAAGTGGAGCAATACCAAAATATTGATACCTCGGAAACCAGAATTTTAGGCTTTAAGATTGACATCCAGTCATTTTAAGTCACATTAACAAGAAAATGCCGGCATTTTATGGGAACTACTTTATCTTCCACCAGGTAAGTGCATGATGCACCAGTATGTCAAGGCAAGCAAAATGCCATACACTACTCAAAGAAACAGCGGCAGATCATAAAAGAAATCATAAGAGGAAATGCTCCATAAAGAGCCAAAATGCAACCTGCAATGTTTGTGGGAAAACAGTGAGAGGTTGCAACAGTGCAACCTAGTAAAACACCCAAGGTTAAGCCGCAATGCAGAATATATAGCATTGATGATGACAGAGGAGGAATACACAGGTGATGCTAGACAGACGTCTCTGACGGAGTCTCTGTGCTTCAGGCAGGTACAGCATAGTTACAGTGAGGATATGTGGAGCCGTAAATGGCACTAAGCTCTGTTGCAGTTGGAGTTTCTCATGTTCATAAAAGTGTTTATAAAAGAAGTGACCGATTTAATAAGTGCCTCCACAAAATACCTGCATTAATTAAGCTTTTTACGCTGAAATGCTCAGTTTAATCAGAATTTTACTGATGAATGATTAATTTACTTTATAAAATGAATCAAACAGAACAACTGTAATAAGACGGCTTTGGTGAACTTTAAAAAAATACTAGATAGTTACAAATAACAGTTAATGAAATATATGTTTAGTTATTTACAATAAGTCAAATTGGTTATAATGTTCAATTAATAATTAAAAACGTGGGTTTTGACAATTTAGTGCAAAAAATATGGTACTCATTATTTAGCTAAATATTTCAATGGAACTTTCTATTAGAGTCACTCAGTATTATTATTATTATCTTTATTTTTAAACATGGGACTCACTTTTTCTGTTTTAGATGTGTTTTTGCTCCAGCAGAATATTGCACTCTTACCCAGCAGCCACCAAGGGCTGCAGAGGCCTGTTAATCATCTGATTATTAATGCAGGGAAACACCCAAACAAGCAGGACAGTGAGCCCCGTGGAGCCAGTTTCAGAACTATTGTTATAGAGCAGTTGCTTTATCTCAACATTCAACAAACATGTCGGGTTTATTTGCCAAAAAGTATTGCATCAGTATTGCCAATACCAGACTGTATTTTACTCAGTATTATCCTATAAAGGAAATTGGTGGTATCAAATTTGCTAACATGAGTAAAGGGAAAAAATCTTGTCATTTTCATATTTTTCCAGTGTGGTCCTGTTTCTTTGACCGTGACTGAGTGGATGTGCTCTCTTCGTCCTCTGGCATGGGAGCTGGCTCGGAGCTCGTCTGCCTGGCTGTGTGTTTCCTGGACGGGGCCGCCTTTTACAGCTGCTTTTTGTGTCTCTGCTTCTGTCTCCTTGAACCCCAGTCGGCCTCAGCAGATGGCCGCTCACACTGAGCCTGGTTCTGCTGGAGGTTTTTTCCTGTTAAAAGCGAGTTTTTCCTCTCCACTGTCGCTACAAGCATGCTTAGTGTGGGGGATTGTATTTGAGTCAATGAGTCAATGCAATCAACTGGTTTTCCTTAGATAGAAAACTTTGTATCAATTTGACTGTATGATCTGGTTGAACTGTAAAGTGCCTTGAGATGACATGTGTTGTGAATTGGCGCTATATAAATAAACTGAATTGAATTGAATATAAAAAAATCAAATAAATAAAAAAAAAATCAGAAAATGTGTCAAATTAGTTTGCTTATTTAGGTTTTATTAAAGTGATTTTGCTGTCAAAAGCTAAATACATCTCAGAATAAAACTTTTGAGCCCTGGCATTAATCAGGCAGCATCAACATGTATAGCTTCATATTTGATAGTAATGCATCTTGTGGATTCTGTTTAATACAAAAAATAAAAACAATTGCTTTTCTATCATGTTCCTTTATCATGAAAGAAATTGGATAAGTTTAAAGGTTAACATTTTTACAAGGAGAAAATTAAAAGTAATCCCACATCAAATGAACACAAATAACCTCTTTCCCATAATGCTTTTCACATACCATTTCCAGATTGAACAAATATCACAGTTTCTGTTTATTAGATGAATATGTCAAAGGTCCATTAGAGTCTGCAGCAGTTAAACCAGACCCAGCCTGCGCTGAAAAAGATGTGTTTCTATAAGCATCAACAATCCTGTAAGCTATTTGAACACAATTTGTGTCCTGCACAGAAACTGCATACTTTTACCTTCAAGCTGGTGCTACAGAGGGCTGTTTAAACAAACCTGCTGCCAGAGAGGCAGTTTCTGACCCCAGGCTGTCTCTCTGATGAACAACTAACATTCAGAGTGCCAAGATCAATAACATGCAATACATACCCATTCAACCAAATATCCCAATTTTTTTATATTTAAAATGTATTTGAGGTTGTGCTTTTGTTTTTCATACATATATTCTGATGAGGTCTTCATCTAGACAAAACAACTGAATTCAAATTGTCCTTATTTGTATGAAAAACTGAGATTTAAGCCAATTGTTAATTTTAAAACATTTGCAATTCTCTGTGCATGTTTAAGGTTCTTTTTTTAAAGCTTTCATGAAGACTTTGTCACAGTTACCTCGATGATTTTTGTTAAATACACACAATTTACAAAACATCTCTGAGATTCTAGACAAAGGATCATTTTCAAATCATTTTGGCAGTTATGGCAGGTAGAAGCAGACAAAGTGGAACCAGTCCCATAATTCTGACAGACTGGTAATGAGTTAACCAGCGAACACTAAGCAAATGGAAGCAACAGGTGGAGGCTAAGGATGGAGATCATGCTGCGTGCCGTTTTTCTGCATGTAGTAAAATCATCCATGTGACACAGCCAGTCTGTCAAAGCAACCACAAAAGGACACATGCTGCCATTCTAGAGATTTGTATAGCTTTGAGTTACCAGGACTTACAAGTGAACTGTAAGCTAAATGATCTTCAATCGCATCAAAGAGGAGAAAACCTATAAGGAGGGAATATAAGAATTATCTTTTATGCCACAGCAGCCTGATATTCGTCTCCGATTTGTTCAGGTTTTATGTCATTATTCACCTTTACATTCTGAATTGCCACTGTGAGGTAGCAATCATCAAAAGGTTCTGTCAAAAAGCCACACGCACTCGCAGTGACTAAGTTCCCTCTCAGCTTTGTCTCTTTGAAATGTGCCCCTGTGCACCTGAGCAGCAGTAATCATCTCTCTGCTGCTGGTATGTGGGTCGAATGAGATCAATGGCTCTTTGGGCAAAGAATCGGACCCTGCATTGCTCTTTTGTTGCCTCTGTCAGAACGTAGGTGGAGGCAGGGATGGGCCTGATGTAAATCAAAAGATTTTCAGTTCACCCGGGGGGGAAGAGGTTCAGACACTATCAGCCCTGGCCATAAGTGACCTTCAATCCCTGAACAATGAGTCATTATGGAGCTCTGAGAGGCCCTAATAGACTGACTGATAGATGAACAGAGGCGATGAGCGTTTTTTAGTAAGAAAGAAGAAAAAAGTAACATTACTCTGTAGAAATGAGTTATGACGGACCTTTCCTAAATACAAAAAAAAAGGATGATGGTCATTTCTTGTTTCCTAATGCTGTGACTTAATTGGCCTTGTGATAATTTTGCATGTCCAAATCTGAGCACTAAAGCCCGACGTACACTGTGTGATTTTCGGGGCAATTTTCCAGTCGTGCAAGTATTTTACGATCGGGCCGACTTTCATCCTGATCGTGCGTTGTAAGTCGTGTAGTGTACAGCGGGTTACGAGGGGCGATCAGCCTCCCACAACCATCTCCCGATAAGGAATCGTGAGGTCGGTAGAATATGAAACATGTTTTATTTTCTCCCGACAGTCGTGGACAAATCGCTCAGGGCGCAAAACAAGGATTCTTCTTTTTATTCCTCCTCTCAGATGTAAACACAGCAGCTTGGCAGGGATGCAATGAGTGAAATGCAGCTCCGTCTGCAAAATCAAGTTGCCAAGGCAGCTCAGTTCACTTCACTATATTGAGTTTAATATTCCCCTTCTATTCGTTTGGCTTCAGGATAGAGGGCTACAGAGCAGCTCCATCTCGCTGCGGAGCCGAGTCCGATGTGGTTTTTAGTCGTACAGTGTAAGCATCTAGATCGCATCAGAGCGTCGGGCCGAACATAAATCCTGAGCTGTAAGCAGTGTTCGACTAAACCCTACGGTTAGTCTTACAGTGTGAGCAGCAGATGCGTACAACGATTGAAAACCTTCACACAGTGTACGCCCAGCTTTACAAAGTTCTATGAAATGTTTTTTTTTTTTTTCTCATCAACAAATAGAAATCGTTAAGGTAGGAGAAGATTTAGTGTGGTTTATTGTCAGACACCAAGAGAAAATAATAAGATTGTCTTCAGAAGTAAATCTGTTTTTTGAGGGGGGACCTTTAACACCTTTTAGAAGTAATAACCCTGGAAAATCATTCCTTCTTAACTCTGTATGCCTTGTGAAAAAAAAGAAAACGCCTTTTAATTAAGAAACATTTAGAGAAACTCAGAGCGTTCTGGCAGTTTGTCCAAAGCAGAGTTTGTTTGCCCTAATTTTCAAACAGTGGAGAAATGCAGAAGTACCGCTAAAAAAGCTCGACTAGTCGAGGCATGATGAGGCCATTAAGGACAGTCTGTCTATATTTATATGAATTACAATATAATGGAGACCAAGAGTTCAATCCGGAAATGTGATTATTAACGTGTGACGTAGAAATAAGTATCAGACCAAAGAGTTGTTTGTTGATATTTTTATCGTCGTACTGTTTTTATAGATTTTCTTCTGTAGGAGGCGGACTGGCTTTGTGTTCCGTATAATGGAGGTATATAAATAAATGCCACTTTGTGTTCTCTTAGATTTCTGCTTGTATGACTTCTTGCTAAAGATGTTATGAGATGAGCTGATGCTTTGTAGCCTGTATCAAGGATGAAGGGGGAGTTTCTAATAGTACATTTTGAGGCTTGTGTCGTTTAGCAGAGAAGCCAATTGTTATATCTGAGGCCTCGTTGCCCAGCCGTACACGTGAATACTTTGGAAAGTGATTTAGATTCCCTGCAAGTTTTAACAGGCATTTAAACAGCCTGGATATTCAGTCAAAATGTGGATGTTTGTTAACGGGGCTCTCAGCTATTGGTTTTGGATAGTTTTAATTGTTTGGATTAGTGCTGAATCAATTAATCAGATTAATCCATTATTGAAATAATCATCAACTAATTTAGTAATTAATTAATCGTTAGCTGGAGTATAGAGACTAAAACATTAATTACAGCAGCAATAATACCAATATTGTAAAAAAAAAAAAGAAAAAAAAAAAAAGCTATATAGATATTTTGAATTTAAGAAAAAAAACCAAAAAACTTCTCTTTCAAATGCTCTATCCAGAATTCCTCAACTAGGAACGTTTTAGTTTCACCTTGATTTATTTCTATCTGAGTTAAAAAAAGAGAGGTTCTTTAAGGAATCTTTGGCTATCCAATTATCAATAAATTAATTGAAAAAATAATCAAAAGATTAAACAATTTGCAAAATAACCGTTAGCTGTGCCCCTAATTTTGATAGAGTTTCAGAGGTTTGGAGAGTTGAGGTGAATTTGGAGAAAGGAGGAGGATTACATACATTTGGGAACGTTTTGACTTGACTTCTTATAGTAACAGGGTTCTAATTACTGCATTTCAGTGTAATGCCCATCTGCTGATATGTTGAATGTTATGGGTGTAACATATGTGTTAAGAGAACTGTTACAAAAAAAAGTATGCTTAGGTCCTTAAATACCTTGCTGTCAATGCAAACATACACGACATCAGCTCTCATCTGTGAGTCCAAGTTAACAAAGGTACCAATCTAAACGTGATGTGCTGATCTGCTAATTCGATCTGAATTATTTCCATTATTTCCTAAATCAACCTAGAATCATCAAGCTAGATTTGGATTTTGGTGTTTTTTCTTGTTTGTTTTCTTCTAGAGAAAAAACACTTAAAGGAGAAGTTCGGTTTTTAACACTTTTAGCCCATTTTCTGTAGTGTCCAGGATGACGTCGAGAATCAAGAATCCACCTTTCGTATTCCATTTTCAGAGTTTTTTAAAGTGTTTAACAGAGACGTTAGCACCTCGACGTCGGAGTACACAGAGTGAAGCGAAAAGACTACAACTGTGTAAACAGGCCCCATTTCCGTTTCCGGTGGCAGCGGAATATTGACTATTCCTACAGAACTCAATGGGATTTACAAAATGGTAAATAAAACACTACAGGAACGTTTTTTCTTCACAAAACTTTTTTTGGAACGTCATTGAACAGCGCTGACGACCCCGTGAGTAGCATATTTAAAAAAAAGAACGTTTAAGGTTGTTTTAAGGACATTATCGGACATGCTCTATGAAAGCCATTCTAAAGCAGCCAGGGGGGGATTCTAAATGAGCCAAAAAGCAGAGACAGGACCAATTGTCAAAATTTTGGTATCGATCATTCGATTTCATCCTGGACACTACAGAAAACGGGCTAAAAGTGTTAAAAACCGAACTTCTCCTTTAACTGCGGAACATCTTAGTTATTCACAGTTTCTTTAGGAATCTAAGATGAGCATAAATAATTAATATGGCACAGATTTGAAGTATTGATTTATAATTAGACAGATTTGTACTTCCAATCAATACTTTTATCTTTAAGACCATTATCTAAATGAATAAATCATACATTTATGATGCAATAAATAATCTAGATTGCATTCCCCAAAGGAGTGTTTTAGTTTTTTGAGGAATGGATTCTTACCTTGAATTATCTGTTACAAAAAAAAGTACTGATCTGTTTTCTAGGTACAGAATGAACGCAATCTGTTCATATTTTGTTGAATTGGGCATGTCTGTTACTGTATGTATTTAGTGGAAGGCAAAAATTCAGTTCTGTATATGAATAGTTTTATTTAGTTTTTAGAGGCAATTTTTTTTTAATCAAAACTGGATTATTCACTTTATTTAAGCAGCATAGAAGCAGAAGTCATTCATATTAAAATCTGACAGTAAATAGACAACTTTTGGCTATTTAGATTTTTTTTGTTTTGTTTTAGTGTAAATTAGATGAAAACATCCATCTGTCGCATTTACAACCAAAATCAGACCAGATACAAATCTATTTCTGTTTGACCCAAAATGACAAAATGTCGTTGATGCCTGAGGTGAGTTAAAATGGTGATACTAACAAGTAAAATCTGTAAATAGATGTGTAAGATTGAAGCCTGTGAGATAGGAGCAGGAAAAGGACAATTTTCCCGCTCCTAGTTCACAAAGCTGACATGAAGTAGGAAGAACAGATACTTAAAATCTATATATACAGGAACCAAACAGCTAAATGTATTCTAAGCATCTCCAAATGGTCACATCCCCAAGGTTCTGGTTAGCCCCAAATATATTCCATGACATTTTTTATTGAAAAAGCTCACTGGATGGGAAAAAAAATGTCTTCAAACTTGGAAAATTGTAATTTTTTTTGGAATTATACAATATTTCTGTATGCTTGAACATATACATAAGTCATGCAGCAAACGTTAGCATGCATAACTTTGTTCTTCATTATTAAAAATACTATAGCCTTATGTGTTTAAAGTAAACATCAGCTTTTTTTTTTTTTTTTTTTTTTTTTTTTTTTTTTTTTTTTTTTTACACTTTTGCAACAAATCTAAAAAAAAAAGGGAGATCATTATTTCTCTATGCTGAACAATAAATAAGCCTCAGCAATATTTACTGTGACAGATAGGGCAACCTTCTTTCGGATCAGACTCAGGGGTCAAATAAGAGTCAGCCCAAGGAATGATCCTGACTCAGCTGTCAGCAGTCGGAGAGAGTGAAGCCTTGGCAAAACCTGCAGCTACCATCCATCAGCCTCACAACACAAGAAAGGAAACAGAGCAGCTATAGCAGCCTGCTGCACATTGGAGCACCTCTATCCTATCTGTGCAATATTGCCTATGCTGACCTCTGTCCACCGGTCCAACCATCACTGATATGGACCTGGGCTAATGATTGTCAATATGCAAATGTATGGATGAATGTATCTTGTTCAAGAAAAAGAGATGCCAGACTGACAGGTGAGAAGATGGTTAACTGACAGAGGTAATATGACACACAGGGTGATGTTTTGCTGGGAAACTCTGGGTGGGCTGTGAAAACTCTGACACATATCACCAAAACATTGTTTCCTACTGTGTAGACACCTTCACAGCAAAAGCAGGCATGATGGCAGTGGCAACTTACAGCAGGAGAACGCACGCTGTCATGGAACGCTTTTAAGTTGTTGTGATGCAAAGTGTTTCTACCACAGCTCATCCTTGCTCTGTTTTCAGTTCTGTAAGACCAGGTTGCTGCTGGTCAGTGACTGCACAGCATGATAGGGTTACCTACTTTTACCCTCCCTTCAAGTTCACTGGTTAGTTTTAAGTGTTACCATTGCTGTAGACAAACTCTGCCCAGCATCGCCACACATATAGCTATGATTGGTTAATTTATAGAGAGAAAATTTAGAAAAGTCAGCAGAGCTCAGACTTCATTAAATGTGAAAAAAAGGATTTTATTAACTGGCAGCATTGTAAAGAATTGCTGCAAAGTCACTGACACTTTACAGGTGAATGCCGACTGCCTCTACACCCTTGCCCAGGTAAAGCAAATTCTGCAAAGTCAGTTATTCTCTGCAGTCAGCTCAGTTTCCTTACATATAAGTTTTATGCCGTAGGATTTGATTTGTCTGTAATGTACCTTAAGGTGTCGTAGTGTGAAACATGTTTTGCCTCAAATCACGGCCTTCTGATCAGAGAAAGTGGGTTCCATGTAGAATGGTGATAGCCACTAATTTTCAAGGACAAGGAGGAACTGTTGCTCAGGGACTAGAATTAATAAGATTTTAAGCATGACTGTGATAAAAAAAAAAAGCGTTAGAATATAGAAACCATCTCAGAAAAGATAAGATCAGATTTGCATGATACAGGCTCTTAAAATGATTAATTTGTGCATGTTTTAATATCCCCAAATTGCTGCTTGCGGGACACCTATGCTAAGTTTACAGACCAAAACATCAGTATTGTTCAGTTAATTGTAAGGTGAGTTTTGCAGTAACTGGAGTTAACATTTTGACAATTTCTGGCAAAACCCCCTAAGATACCAGATTCTTTTATTCTTATTTAGGAAAATCAATGAGTTTACATGTCTGAACCAAAAACCAGGACACTGACAGTTAAAAAATTCACCTCTGGGCTCCCTTTGGCTCAGTGGTAGAGCAGACATACCTCATATGAATGATATAATCTCTTTTTGCCGTTCTCCCTGTCAAGCTGATGAATAAAGGCCGCTAGTGCAACATAAACGACATTAGTTGTTGTAAATGAACCCGTTAACATCATCTCAGTTGCTGAGGGAGCAGCAATGTTTACTTTAGGTAACTCAGACAGGATCTCCTGAAAATATTCCTGAAGAGCCAAAGTAAAGATTTTTCTTGTCAAACACGGCAACAGATCAACTGAATAATATCCATTACATGAAAAGATGTTTGTTTAGAAATTACAAAAAACCTGCCAGTATCCCATGGGCTATGTAATAAAAAGTGGGTTTAAAAAGATGTAATTGTCAAACACTGTAGATGAATACAGCCAATATGTTTGTTTTTTAAACTAATAAACACATTCTCCTCTATATATATATATATATATATATATATATATATATATATATATATATATATACTATACTTAGATTTTCACATGTTGGTTAATAAATTATTCAATTTAAATAGACCAGAATTAAAGGTTTCCTCTTTTGTGGTTGAAGTTTTATCAAACCAACTTAGCCAGACTTGGCAAATGTTTAATGCTTATTCTTTACCTTTTAAAGCATCTTGAATCTAGTGATTGCTCACCATCTGGGATTTGTTCTGAGCTCTCTCTGTTGGCACTTGGCTGGACGGAAGGTTTCAAACTGGCTGCATTTGAAAGCTTAGAGTGTTTAGGATTATAGCAGACAGTTTTTTAGGCTTCATAGTGTCTCTAGGCAACATTTTCTCCTCTGCATGGGTAAAAACGGAATTTCTGCACAAGTGGTGTAAATGTTTCAGATCCGGATTATTTCTATCATCAGTGCGGACTTCTACCATTCACTTGCAAATCTTAGCCGAGGGGGTAAAAGACGAAGCAGAACTTCTTATGTTCTAATATTGCTGTAGCACAAGAAAAAAACTTTCCCTGCACCCAGAAATGATCTTAAGCTAATATTTTTTCACATGCTGGGTGTAGAGGCTGTTTTTTGTCAGAAAAAAACAACAAAAAAGAAAAAAACAAACAAACAAAAAAAACATGGATCTTCAACTGTTAGAGCCTTCAACCCAGCAGCAGATTAAGGGACACAGAGTTGAAAATGTATGACCTTTAATAGCACCTAGCATATCCCATGTCCCCCTGATGGTATGACAGACCATGAGTTCAACAAATAATTTGCAAAAAAATGATACAGTCTTTTCAATTGCAAAGATGACAGCTTTGCTTTCTCCTGAAATTAATAGGCATAAAACTGAAATTAAGCTTTTTACAGGTGCTCCTGACTCAAGTTTAATGAGTCAGGCCTTTTATAGCTGATATTAGTAAATAATCAGGAATTTCTGAGTAGTAAAATGTTACATTTTGCTTATAAGATCAAATCTGACAGTGCGTAGGAAACATGTTTAGTCAAACTCATATTTTTTCAGTCATTAAAACAACAGTCAAGTTGTAGAAAATAAAAAAGCATCATATTCTCCTCTAATTAAGGTAAGGTGGCTTTAAAGGTACAGTTAACAAGCTATAATGAGCATTCAACACTTTAACCAGCAGGTGGTCATATTTGAGCTTTATTAAAACTATAAAAATATATAATACATTAGAGCTGCCGGGGATTTATTTTGTTAACTGTTAAAACCAGATTGCTTTTGTGTGAGGAATATGGAATCTACCCAATATCATCATCAGTTAGGAGATTTTGTAACCAACTTCACTCTATTCACTCAAATCACTCAAATAACGGGGTCCTTTTGAGGCTTTAGATGTCCAAAAAAGGTTCAAGGTTTGATATCTTTCTTGTCAGAACCAATAAAGCAGCTGAATCATTCTAAACGCTTGCGCTAATTGGCGTCAACTATTAAAAATAACATTTAACAGAGTTGGAAGATGAAACTTCTTTAAAATACTAATGGCATACAACTCAATTAAAACCAGACATTTACTATATATACAGTGTATGAAGGGATGCAGATTAGGCACTGCGAACATTATTTATGTTTACTGAATACCAGAAAAATTATACTGTTGCAGACTTTCTTTTTTTATTGAGAATTTACACAACCTGAAGTCCTATAATTAACTTAGAATAGCTCAGATGATGATGCTGGCTTGCCTTCCTCAAGTTTCTTAATTTGTATTCCTCACAACTAATTTAGTGGAGGCCCACTAGTAGATGCATTTAAAGATTACTTAACTAGTTCTTTTGGGGGATTGGATTCGTGAGAAGTGCTAGAAATGACTGTCAGAACAAAGAGGTCTAAAACGCTAACCCAGTACTGGGAAGGTCACTTTGGCTAGAGGAATGGGCAAAAATTCCAGTAATATTAGGAAAACCGTCCTCGCTTGACGGCAACAACATCCATATTCTTCCAAAGGAAAGAGATGGTTTGAGCGAGGGGTTGAGGAAGCAATCTTTATTAACCTGGAAAAACCATCTCTCAACAGAGGAGGCGGTTTAAGACATAACCCAAAGCACTTTTAGGAACAATACCCAGAGGATTCACCTCCCACGTGCCCTCGCCTGACTCATACCTCAGTGAGGTATGAGACCGAAACCACTCTGACGAGGGAGTTAACGACCCGTCAGAATCCCCAAATGACTATTACCATGAGACCTCCCTGGCCAATCCAGTGGGAGGAAACAAAGTTACCTTTTGTTCCCCCTAATTCTTTGTTACATCTACAACATATTAATCTCAGTGCTCCCCACCACTAGTTAGAACTGAAGAAGCCTACTGGAGGCTAAATGTATTCTAGGAAACTTCATGTCCAGTTCCTGGATGACTGAGAATCTTAACAGATAGGAAAACCTTTCATTTGTCCTATCTGTCCTATCTGTTCTACAGCCTTAATTTCGTATTATACAAATAAGAACTAGCAACTTTAAAGAAAAAAAAGAGAAGTTTAGAAGTTGAGTAGATTAAAAATACCTGGTATCAACTGTATGTCAGCAAAATAAAAAGTCCAGTTAATTATAAACTTTAATGGTGAACAGCTATGAGTCCAACATAAAGCTTGACACCATGTCACAGTTATATTTCCACCCAATATCCACTTTATAAAGCATGAACAAATATTGAGCTGCTTACCCGAGACAAACTTAGTGCATTTGTGTGTGTGAAGCAAAGACTCCAGTGACAAATTTGGCATTCCTTCTGAACTTTCATTTGGTGCACATCAGATATCGCCTCCTCCTCCACTTGGGTAAACAATGGGAGGATGAGGATGGGATGGTGACTCACTCCCGGCTGGATGTTGCAGTTCACTGCCATATGAAAGTTTAATCAAAGGAACAGGAGGCATTCATAAAATCTCTCAGGAGAGAGGTGCACAACCACCGACCAGGCAGAGTTGGCGAGAGGGTCTCATATCAAATTTAGCAGTCATTAGGGTTGTTAATAAGAAGAAGCAGCCAATGCTAGTGAGAATGCGGCAAATGAAATGCCCCTCCTCATCTAAGGTCCCGCAGGAGAGGCCAAAGAGAGGCCAGACCTCATAGAGATTATCATAAGCATTTTTAATAAAATCTGTGGTAATGAAAGATAAACAACTGGAAGGCAGGGTGGAAGGGTATTTATTAGAAGTGTACTTTCAGTCTCCCCAGGTATCTTTGCTCCCCCATGGGCCTTTTGTCTGTCAATACGCACTACAAAGTGTTAAATTTACACTCCAAGTATAACAATCAAAGCCAAAGAACAGCTCTGCAAGTGATACAGGTCTTAGGAATGATTAAAAAAACAAAGCAAAGCCCATAAACATCATACAGAACAACTGACTGGAAGGTCAATTGCCATCTTGGGGAAGTTCGAGTCATTTCCCCGTTTGTCCAACATCCCCTGTGTGAATGATGCTGCCAAGGGGAGGTTATCAATGCACAGTGCAGATTGCTACATTTGCCACAAGTGCTCCATAAATGGGAGTATGTCGAGACAAACGACCAATCTGGTGGCACTGAATTATCCAACCGATCTTTTAGTGTGGGAGGAAGACTCCCACATAGCTTTCTCCAAGGGCTTTTGATGAAATGCACCATGTGGAAGGTATAAATGAGGTCAGAGTAGCAAAATAAAAAAGTTCAGTAATTATGTGAGTATCTGAAAGAAAATCTTTCTAAAAGTGATTTCAAAAGAAACTAGACCCCTGGAAAATGTTCTCAAGGATAACTTAAAGATTAAAACTTGTTAGGTAGAAATGGTGTGGCTTTTCTAATATTTTTAGATTAAATTTTTTTTCAATTTAGGAATAAAAACATGTTTTGCCATCTGGCCACAGATAAAAATTGGCAGTTCAAATTTGGTTATGTTAGACACCTGCAAGTTGAGATTATGAAGACTGCAGAGAAGCATGTCATTAACTCTATGCCAGGACCTTGTAGAAAAGGCAGAATGTGATATCTTAAACAAAGTCTTGAAAAATCGAAAAGGGCAAGTTATCACAACAATCTGACCTACAACTGCTGATACAAAATGTTCAGTAAGCGTAACGTTTATATTTTGGCAATAAACGGATGTCATAGAACCTTGAATGATTTAATTTTCTTGATCAGTTTGATCTCATATGTCAAACGAATTATGCGGCTTAGCAGATAGAAAGCGTCTCATTTGCTATTGTTGAAGCATGTAGGTGTACATAGTAGGTTCAAGAAATCATCAGTATGACTCTGTATCTGTTAACAGGTAAGTTGGTTCACTGTTAAGTTACTTACATTTGTGAGGGACAGTTTTTTTTTGTTTTCTTACATAAAAATTCAAAGTCAATATTCAATTTTACTAGATTATCATTCAGTGAATTTACATATATTATCATTGTTTTTTCAGTTGTGTATTTTAATTACCAGTATGAATTTAACATTTTCTTTAATGAGAGGGTATGTTAACTTATTAAAAAAATGCACATGCACAACCCTGTACCCGCTTCCGAAAAGGGAACCCCTATTAAATGTGTGCGAGGGCATGCACAAGCCCATTTCTCCTCGTGCACGCTACACCACCAGTAAGTGAAAATGGGGACGAGCACATAGGACGGCCTTATGTAGACATAACACCAGAATTAATGACAATTAGGAGGACCACTTATTTTGATGATCCACCCGAAAAAAAGAACACCCCCCTACTACAACTTTAAGACTTAAAAATCAGATTCAGTTGAATAATAATAGAAAAGAATAGAAAAAAAATTATTTCATCATCCTTTGTAGTAACAACTGTCATGTACAGTGATAACCAGTAGCAGGGCTGGACGATATAAAAAAAAAGCTTATCGATAAAAAAAAAATGCATATTGATCGATATCGATGATTATTGAAAACATTTGAAACCATATTTTATGTACAGCTCCGCCTGGACCTTTTATGATATTGCTAAATGATTTAATTTTAATAAAGAACACAAACACAGACTTCCATTTAAATCTTTATTTAACCAACTTTTATAACCATAACAGAATTGTTTTAAAGAAAAATAACTTAAGAGACCTGAGTTATGTTATTAAAAACTGACAAAGAATAAACTAAAGTGACCAGAAAAGTGACCAAAATAAATATAACAAATACATAAATAGAATACCATATATGGGAGGGAATAGTACACCACCAGCTTGTGGTAGTTAAAAGATTGTAGGACTAGGCTACCATGTAAATTTCACTCAACAAGAACAAAAACCCAAATCAACTCACCTTTTAGCCTAGCATTTCTATGGGGTATTTTTTCTCTCCTCTATTCTTCTAGAGGTGCTGCTGGCACCTCGTTATGGTTCAGCTTAGTTTCTGCTTTAACCTGAGTTATTACTTTGAAGTTGCTGGCCCCTCAGCATTTTTCTCTCAGTTGTTAGAACTACATGGGAAACTGCCCAGAACTGAATATATATATAAATATATATATATTTTCCCAAAATTCCCGAAGATTCCTCTGAGGAGAGCCGCGCCGGGGCCTAGACAGCTCGTGCCGGTTTGAGCGGCTGAGATGATAAAAAAAAAAAAAGTTGGTTGTGTTATCAGACGTTGTTTTTACAGGTTCCCAACAAATTTTACAGATGACTGTGTTTTTTTCTTACTGACTTGCCATTCCCAAAAAAATGCCAAACTGGCGAACTAAATAAAACCCTTCTTTGGAACATTTTCCTCCACCTCTCCTTGCTGCGACATCTTCATGTGCTCTGTGTTGTGGTTTGAGAGGGCGGGGCTTTGTGATGGCGTGCCTGGGTCCGCGATTGGGATTGGTTGGGAGGAAGTAGTGACTAGCATAACCCTACATGATAGGCTACTATGAGAAGGAAGGAAAACTGCGTTTCTTTATCGAACTTTTATCGACCCTCTTTTTTTCTATTGCGCCACACGTCTATCGATCGATATATATCGTTATTGAATTATCGCCCAGCCCTAACCAGTACTGAGGTTTTTTTCATCACTGTTAATGGATTTGGGCTTACTCTTAATGCGTAGTATATTTAAAGCTTTTAAGCAAAAAAAATATCTTTATAGTTGTTTGGAATATGACTAAGCCAATCAAAGAGCCTGGTTTTCATGTGTTTGACTAATCGATAGGCAGATTGGCTGATGTGCAAAACCCAAGTCAGCTATAGATAACGTCACAATATGAAGCTCTGATTTCCTGAAGGGTTCTTTAAGATCAGTTTACATGGATCAATCAACTACAGCGGGTTGTTCATGCTCTAATGTAGCAAAGAATCCAAAGAAAATCATGCTATTGTCACTGTGTCTGACAGTCATCATGATACTTTTCATCAGAAAAGATACAGTATGTCATTTTTTAGTGAAGATGTAAGGGAGACACCATGGACTGAAGAAACTAAAATCAGCCAGGTCCTTTAGGGAACACTTGCAACACCACCACCATCAACAAAGGCACACAAAATGAGGCTATATTAACAATCTAGGTGCCCTAAGAGCAACTGGATAAATATAACAACTGGCTCTCATTATTCAACTGATTAGTGAACAACGTCTTCTGAACTGGAAAGTTCAGAAAGGTCTTCCTGAGTGCAATTTAATATCAGTTGAAATTAAGCTTTCCATTTCTACTGTAACTTCCAGAGTTTGCCATCTTCAGCATGAAGGTAGAAACTGATCAGAATTGATGAGAGAATGAGAAATATGTTAGAGGTTTAAAATTTGGCCTAGGGGACATTTGCAACCATTTTTGTTAATTAATTTAGGAAAAAAAAAGGATTAAATAAAAAAAAATAATAATAATTAAATGCATCATTCATTGACATTTTACTACTTTTTTGAGCATACACAAAGATTTTCAAACTAATAAAGAAAAAGAAATGTTCATAAAATAAGAAATGTTTTTCAATAATTTCACCACCTTAGATCCTGTATAGAACTACAACATTTATTATTTAAAAAACACAGGTAATGTTGTTAAAAAAAATAAATAAATAAAATAGCATGATTATATTACTGGTGAGCGAGTAAAATAAAACAATATACTACCAAATTATTTTGCATTACAAATAAGGGGGGAAACATTATGTCTTCAAACCCACAGTATTGTCCGTGTGGACAATTTGGGCCTGTTATACAAAAGTAAAAAACTACAGCTGAAATTTGCAGATAAATGTGATTTTATAGCGCAATCACTCAAAACTGCAGATCAGGAATGCAAAATATGCTTAAAACATGATCCATTTTCTACCTTATCCACTGTTTTGCACCTTTCTTGTGTCCATGGTTCCCATAAACTTCAAAGAAATATTCACCAAAGTGTGTGGTTTCACCAGCACAAAATAAGAGTGAAGTAGAAGTAGTTTAACAACGCTCTGAGAAGGAAAAATATTCTCAGCGTCTCCTACTAAACAATGGTGGCTTGATTCCAGGCTGTCAGCTTGACTGTGGGTGTTCCCTGTTGTGTAAAACATAATAGCTTTTAAGTTGGTGACCACTGTGTTAATAATAACAGTAGAAATATAACGAAAAAAGACAGAGGTATCCTTTCAGCTTTAAAGATGTCCAACTAGATATTATGTAGTGACATAATCAATTACCTGAATCAATCCCACACAGAGGTAGAAGGGATCCCACCGAGACCGAAGCTGCACGCTTGCGTATAACGTATAGATTTCCAATTTCTTTAGAGCAGCACATAGTGGTTTAGCAGCAGTTAGAAGAGGACATTTCCTTATTCAATTCAATACTGAAACAAAGAAATTTGTACTTCTGTTGATCTGTCTGATCAGGTCTTACTGAGGTGATGAAAAGTGCAAATCGTTTTTTTCTCAGAAAGTGCACATATGAAATCAGATTACTAAGCAAATGTTTTTATGGACATGTAACGTAGTTTGTTACATGGCCATTTCAAATTCCACACAGGGGAAGACCTGACATATCAGACAGTCACTGACATCCGCTACAAGGAGAGAAGGACCGGGAAAGTTATTGCTACATTAGCTGCCTTTTTATAATTCAATTAAATTGACTTGTATAGCACCAATTCATAACACGTCTTCGCAAGGGGCCTTACAGACAATTCAACAGATCATGTAGTCAATAAATTAAAATTTGAGTTGAAGGAAAGTGGGTAGAAAAAAAAAGTGTACAAAACAACAACCTCAGTCCTGAGGAGACTGTAAAGCAAAGATACTGTATTTGGGAGATCCATAATGAATGCACCTTCAACCACACGGATGGATCCATGACAGGGACTATAACTGTGGCTATCCTTGTCTTGTCTTCGGCTATCCTTGACTTTAAAGTACTTCATCCTTCCTTCTGCAGACAAGCTATATTGAGACCCAGAATTCATTTCACAGCAAGACTTGTAAAAAGAATACACTGATAAATTGAACAAAAACTGGTTAAGTGTTACTGTACTTGAAGAGAATTGATGGAATATTGTCAGGAGGATGATGAGAGATATCAGAACTTTCGTTTAGACGACACACAGAGCACTATCAGATTTTGGGATCCCACACTGGAAAAAATCAAAATCTAGATAAGTCTTTTTTTTCTTAAAATAAGTGCATTTGTTCTTGGATTGAGGAGGTAAAAGAGACATTTTGCCAATGGAACAAGACAATTGACATTTAAAATAAGAAAACACAATTGCATTTACTTATTTCAAGTTCAAATTATCTAATTATCTTATTTTAAGAGTAAAAATACTAATTCCATTGGCAAACTATCTCATTTAGTTTCTCAAATTAAGGGTAAATACACTTAATTTAGGAGATTTTTACTTATTTCTACATAGTTTTTCCAGTGCAGAACAACTCGGAATAACCATGAGCTTATATCCTCCATCTCATGTTGTATTTCATGCAAAAGGAGGGCCTGCCAAGTACAACCCATGTCAATATCTCTATATAATCAATACTAAAGAATTTAGTTATTACAGTACAGTAGCAGCCATTCAAAATGGCCCTTCCCAGTCAAACGCCAGCCGAATGGCGGCCCACTTCCCTGCCTATCCCAGCAAAATTCTCTCCAACTTCCAGCCACTGGAGTGACCCCCTCCTCTTGGGGCATGCATATTTCTTTACCCTGACTCCACCCTTTTACTGAATTACAGAGTTTGACCAGGAGATGATGCTTCTCTTTAGGTCTTAATCACCACAAATCATGACAGAAACAATATTTTAGATTGTTGTTAAAAAAAGGAACTGTAGGGAACCAGCCAAGGGTCCATCAAGGAAAGTGGGGAAATTTTGAATGGCTACTACTATATAGGATACTTACAGTATTTGGATCAAATTGAGCTTTTAAGTGACTGAATTATGTTTGACTAAGTGGTTCAGGGAAAAAATAAGAAAAAAGAAACTGAAACAGCCAAAGAACACGTCTTAATCAGAAAATTTTCATCAGTGCATATTTGTTTGTTGTTTATCCTGCCTACAACGTGCACAGATTACAATTGCTTGGTTGATATTAAGAACCAGTCTTATCTCAAAGGACATAAGAAGCAAATAACATACATTTAAGGCTCTCTATTTTTTTAGATCTTAACACCAGATCCACTTAGCTGCTAAGTTCATTCTAATTTTCCATCCCTGTGGCGAGGGCTAAGATTCCCACCTTGCCTGTTAGAGCTCAGAAATAATATCGCAGGTGGCTTGAACGGCAGGGAAGCCCCAAATCTCTATTATCAGCCTGAGGGAAGAGGCAGTGGAAGGAAGAGGCAGAGCAGACTGCAATATGGTGAGTTTAGTTTCACCTGGCCTCACAGTTTGACCTCTGGACTATGTGTCAGTTTCTCCAGAAGAGCTTGAAAATAATTAAGGAGCAAAAAGTATTCCAAATGTGAAGCAGTTTCAGGTATCGGCATGCATGGTAAGTGGCCATGGGAGTATAATTCAGATTTAACATGCAGAGAAATGGGAAGCATCCAGAAACATGCTGAAAACATTGGAAAACCATCGGAACTTAAGTAAAGGAAGCCAAACCACTGTAGACAATAAAAAAAAAAAGAAAATTGCTTTCCTGTTTCAGAAGGGGATAATATTTTTCATGCATTATAACTCTCATTTACTATGGAACACTATGGGACAGTTCTGTTAATCATTAATTAGCCCATTACAATCTTCATTATCTCTACCGTGAGTTAAATGAGTTCTAGACAGCCAGAGCTGTGCAATAGCTAAAAATCTAGATGGTGTGTTGGGACTTGAAATAACTAAGCAGAACTTTCCAGTTCAGAGAGCATCCTGCAAAGATCCTTTATGTTTATCAGTTTGTTTAACATATTTACCATAAATACATGCAGAATGACGTCAGAATAATGTAAAATAAGATTAAGTTGTTGTCAAAAGCAAGAATTTTTCCAAAAGTTAAATAGTACTTTACTGTTTCTACTATCGTGGTTGTTTTATTGTGGAAAGTCTATAAAAAAGGTCTTGCGATATCTGGCATTATTGTAAATACAAGTTCTACTACTCTCACAAATGTAATAATGTGACTAAATATAAAACCTACGAGGATCTAAGGTAACTTGTTAGATTATAATTTCTAACCCTTCATAGTCATAGTTTGACAGGCCGAAATAGAGTCTCGAACCAAACTAAAAATAAGAGTTATATACATTCTGAAAAAAAATATCAACACACTTTTGCATTTGAATCTTATTTTATTTGTAGTTCATAAAATCATCAAGAGGCAATCTACACTGATCAGCAACAGGAGAGTACTTTCTTACCAACTAGAAGTCCGTTAGGAGAAACATCAACACATGGGTATAAAATGGATATACTGACTGACCTAATAGCAAAAGGAGTTGGATCCTTAACTCTGAAAAATGTATCCACCAGTGAAACCAAACATTAATGGTTTTAATAAGCATTTGCTGTTGATGCAAATGTTTGTGTCTCCATCTTTCCATCCATCAATCCATCTTCCTCCGCTTATCCAGGGTCGGGTCGCGGGGGCAGCAGCTTAAGAAGGGAGGCCCAGACTTCCCTCTCCCCAGCCACTTCTTCTAGCCCCTCAGGAGGAACCCCAAGGCGTTCCCATGCCAGCCGAGAAACATAGTCTCTTCAGCGTGTCCTGGGTCTTCCCAGGGGCCTCCCACCAGTGGGACGTGCCCGGAACACCTCACCAGGGAGGCGTCCAGGAGGCATCCTAACCAGATGCCCGAGCCACCTCAACTGGCTCCTCTCGACGTGGAGGAGCAGCGGCTCTACTCTGAGTCCCTCCCGGATGACAGAGCTTCTCACCCTATCTCTAAAGGAGAGCCCAGCCACCCTACGGAGGAAACCCATTTCGGCCGCTTGTATCCGCGATCTCGTTCTTTCGGTCATGACCCAGAGTTCATGACCATAGATGAGGGTAGGAACGTAGATCAACCCTAGTTTGTGTCTCTAATTTGGTAAACTGGTTAAACATGAAATTATATGCACTACTGCCATCTTCAAACGTTGTTAAATTAACTATTTCAATGGAATGGAGCAAAACCTGAACAAATAATATTAAGGTAAAGAACCCAAGAATATGTATTTAGCCGCAGGTATGCCAAGTCACATTACCAACTAAGAGAAGAAAGGAATTACTACTGTATATAGCAAACAGGCTGAAATGAAACAGTTCAAACATTCCCAGAATGTTTCCCAGAACCTTCTTGCCTTTCTGAAACTCTTGAGTGCTGACTGGAACAGTGTGGCAGTTATCCATGCAATCCTCCTCAATTGGTTCATAAAGGTTTTACCCCGAGAAAAAATGCTGCGAGTTTAGTGCCTTAATATTGGGCATTCCTTTAACTCTACACTGTCTAGATTCAATCCCTAACATCTTAGTTTTCCTTGGAATTCTCAGCTGTTGCTACAGTACATCATGAAATATAATGAAAATCAGTATCTGCTCTCTCCAAGCCTCCAGCTAGTGGATGCTACCAACAAAGTATCAAGCTAGGGATGAATTATTTAGAAAGGAGGTCATATTTCTTCTCATTGTGGGAGATATCAAGAGACAATATATTCAAGAGTCAGCTAAGATGCCCTATACATTCCTTTTTAGATGAATCTTGGTTTTGCTACAGCGCTTTTTAAAGCAACCTTTTTCTGGTTTTATTATCATTTTTGAATAGGAGATAAAAACTCCAGGTTAAAAGGCTCTATGATTGACAGCAGACTAGAACTTAGGGAAAAAATAAAGAGGAACTGTTTCATCATTGCTACTTCACTGGTGTTGTTGTTCAGGTTTAAATAGATTTTATTTGGATGACTTAATCCCCAACATGTTATTGTAACCCCAGAATAAAGTCTCTATTCAGGCCCAATTGTTTGGAAAACTCAACCCCTTACAGTAAAATGATAAAAACGCCAAAAGGCAATCCCTAATAGTTCACAGAATTAAAAGAGCTGTAGCCTAAATATGAAATGCAGATTTTTTCAATCGTTACACGCAGCTACAGGTCACTGTACGAGGAAACGATGTATGTGTAGCACAACACTGATGCGATCTACCTGCTCACACTGCACGCCTAAAAACCACGTCGGAACTAGCTCCGCAGTGAGATGGCGATACTTGGACTCGTCTAATCGGAAGTCAAACGAGTAGAAGAGGAATATGAAGCTCACTAGAGTGAAACATGCTGCCTTGACAATTTTGTGTGCTGAAAGCCCTAAGAAGAAAAGGCGGTGACTTATTTGGACAACGACATGGCTGTGCAAACTTGGCTACTGCAGTCTGTCAATTTTACAGAAAGAACTCCATTCCACTCACATCCCCGCCATGCTTGTGTGTTTACACCTGAGAGTAAGAAGAAGAAGAAGAATCCTTGTTTGTGCATGCCCACCGAGCGATTTGCCGACGACTTTCTCCCGAACTCACCATTCCTGATCAGGAGGTGGTTGTGAAAGGCTGGTCGCCCCTCATTACCCCCTGTATACTACACGACGCATGATCAGGCTGAAAGTCGGGCCGATCAGAAAATTCTGGCACGACTGGAATGTTGCCCCGAAAAGGACAAAAAAATAAATAAAATCGCAGTGTTTAATAGTTTCGTGATTGTGCAGGGTGTCCTGAACCTTCCAATTTAACAGCTTATCAAAGACAGTTTTAGAACAAATATTCACTTAGAAATGATCAACTAAATATAGATAGATTAGCCTTACAATCATCAGGTCATAATGCAAACATTAAGTACCTGTGAAACACAAAATTATTTATTCCATTATTCCAGTTGAAGCTATATTGCAGGTGTAAATTGGAGCTGATTTGTAATAAAGCAAAGTACATTAGCATTACACATTATTTTTGTTTGTTCCAAAAAAGTAAAAAAGAAACAATCCACTGACTTTTTTTTATTTTTACTTTTTTGGAATGACTATGACCTGGATGACTGAGAATCTTCACCAGCATATATTTATATTTTTTAGCCTAAACATGCAAGGAAAAAAATTTTCCTTATGTAGGAACTCATAACTTCTTATTTCTTTCCCTGGCTTCAAATATGAAATCGCAGATGCCAATTTCTCTTAGTTAATCTTAAAATTTGGGATGGACAAAAGGTGATTCATACTTCAGAAATAGGGTACAAAAGAAGAGCTATTGGGTTCAATTTGCCAACTTCAACAGAATTGTTTGAAATGAGTGGAACAGTAACAAAGCTGGAAAAGCACATACACTATGAGGGGAGTTGGGAATGGATGTAGACAGAAATTCTCCAAAGCTTACTGTCGGAAAACTGCCTCAGGGGCTTCACTATCATCTATTTCATGGTTTTTGCCTTCACCATTATTATGGGTGGGGTGGGGAGAGGGCTCCTTCTTAAAAGTAAAAGCAAAGATTGCTTGTGTTCCATCTGACCTCTTCATAATGGGAAGACGATTACACAATGGACCCGCCTTTGACAAAAACTGAAAAATGGTCATCGCTGGGTCTTTCACCAAGAAAAAGAAAAATCTAAAATTAGGAAAGAGATGGCCATAGATTTTATTTAAAGTATAAAAGGAAAAAAGAGCACCAGGCTAGACTCAGGACTCAGTCTATATGGAAATATTGATTCAATAATTGTTGCAGCATGATTAAAAACCACAGCAGAGTCCTCCTTAAATCAATTGAATCTGCATGAAAGTATATAAAAGAAAAGATTTAGTTTTAAAGCTTCAGCACACGTTTACCACCTATGGTAAGTGTGGAGTGCACTGTGTGTCATCACATTCAAAAGGCTCATCTAAGAATTATAGGTGTAGGACCTCTATTTCTTTATTTCAAAATAAAACTGCACTAAAGAAAACTGTTGGGCTAATAAAACATCTTCATAGGAATTCAGCTATCTTCCCCTTTGAAGTCTATTTTTAATAGAAACAACATGAACTAGGTTCTTAAAGGACTTATAAAAAATGGAGTAGGAAAATGGTGGCGGGAGGAACAAAGTGTAAAAGCTAAGAAGTGGATAAAAGAGCAGAAAGCTTGAGAGCGAACTCTGAAGAAAAAGAGGAGGGGATATCTTTTTTTTTCCACTCTGACCCCCTTCTCGTCCGCCGCCCTCCACGCCCCCTTCCCCTCTGGGCAGCCAGGTGGCCAGGCTGGGCACAGACGGCCCTCCTTCCCTTCTCCATGCTGGCCCTTCTGGCCCCTTCCAAATACAAAGCAGCAGTGGTAGGAGGACACGGGCCAGACGTGACACAAAGGAAGGAGGGAAAAGGACTGTTTGAAGGCCTGGCACAAGCTCACCTTCTACATGAGGCATGGGAAGAACAGAAGCTGAAAAGCTGATACAAAAAAAGCTTCTGTTTAGTTGTTTCCATGAAATCTCTAAGTTTATGCCTGAGTAATGTGTTTAGCTGATGTCAGAGCAATTCTAAAATTTAATTTGACAACCAAAGTGATTAACCTGTAGTGTTTATGAGCAATGGGCTAATTTGGTCCAGTACCTCTATTCAACCCAATACTTAAATCTGTTTTGGATTAATTGCCAGGTCAAACCCACCTGCCTCTTTGACATAATTACCAACACCTGTGATGGACAATTACCAAGCATGCAGAAACTAGAAGAAAAAAAGTGGCGGCTGGCCAATAGAGGGCGCTAGAGTGCCACCCCACCCACCCAATGATTCTGACATAATTTTTATTGATTTTTTTTTTTGGTAATTTAATTTGAAAAATAATATATAAAATAATTTGAAATATATTTATATATAATTTTAGATGTGCAAGATGAATATTTAATCTATAATGACAAGTAAAGTGTCATTTCTGTCATAGTCTTGGTTTTGTTATGTTTATTTAGAGTATTCCGCTTTACTTTGCTCCTTGTTTTAGTGTTTAATTATTATTTTGTTGTTTTCTTGTTAGTTCCTGTCTTCCAGGTTTTCAATTTGTTGTCCTCTGCTCCCCCCTTGTGTCCTCTATCCCTAGCTCTGTTTTCTGCTCTGTCCTCACCTGTTTTCCATCCTCTCGTTAGCCCTCTCTTTGTCTCTGTCCCCTTTAAAGCCCTCCCTCTTCAATTCCTGTTTGCTGGTTTCCCCTGATGTCTTCTTGGTTCTGGTTTGTTTGTTATTTTTGTTGGATTTTTTGATTCCTGCCTCTGTACCTGTGGACCTCATTAAACCCACCTAAATTCACCTCTGCCTACTTGCCTCTGCTTTTGGGTCCTCAATCCAACACCAAATCGTGACAATTTCATTTTTCGTGGGATTGGTGATGTATTTCCACTTTTGGGCGCAAAAAACTTTGCCCATTGACACTCGATAAAAGTTGTACATGTGCAATAGCTCCTCTGCAATACAGAAGTATAGGAGAGCTCTGGTGTGCCCTGAGCTAACAGGAAGTGTATTTCCTCACCACCTGCCGACACAGAGCAGACGTTTTGCGGGTGATTGTCAGGTTGAGTTGTGGAAGTTGGAGATGCATTTGAGAGAAAGAGGGAGAGAAAAAAATCTGCAAGAAATGTCCTTTTCCAGAACCTGGTTTAGCTACAAGGCTAAACTTACTGCATGAAGTGAGGCTAGTGCTTTATTCTGTTCCCTTGACTACCTGCATCCTTTCTCAAACGTCAGGATCTGATCCAGCATGGATAAAGACAGGTAGGAAAATAAATCTGGGATTTACATGGAAAATAATAGAATATAGTGTACTTTTTCTAGATGTTTGTTAATTTGCAAGGTTGCTCTTAAATAAACACATTCTCAGAAAATAGTTTTTAGATATTAAAAAAATATGAAGCTGACTAATAGCTTCTCCATTATTAAACTGGTACAGTATTTTTCTAGGTTTGTGACACAATATTGGACCATGCAAAACCCAGATTTGCCTTCACAAAGCCTCAGAAGGGAAATATTTATGTAGACCTGTAGATTAAATTATATTTTGTTGTTTATAAAGTGTTTTTATAATGTTTTTGTTGTTGACATTCATATAAATATGCCTGTGTGAAAACTTAGTATGTTTGATTAGTTTTTGGTATCCGTCTGTTTTGAATTTATAGCCCCCCACCACTGAAGAAAAGTATACAAATATTTAAGAAGTTGAGCTTTTTTTTTTTTACATAAAGACATAGTAAAGGACAATAGAGACACAAAATAAGCATAAATCGTAGTAAAAATGTTACATTCTAAAATCAACAGGAAGTGATTAAAAAAAAGGGGAACTGTGGGATTAATCATTGTACAAAATTCCATCACAAATAAATAGTTCAGGTAGATGAAAGTCTGGCAAAAAAGTTGTAATTTATTAAAAATATACCATTCTTGTTGAATGCATTAATACTGCCACCCACACTTCAGTTTGCACTACTTTTGGAGCGAAAGGGATTGCTGCCTAAAAGTGATAAAACTGATGAGGCCTCCGTGGGCAGGTCTGACCAAGCACAGCCACATGTGCTCAAAGGATAGTTTAGGAAATTACTCTGAACAAGAAACGTCAGAGTTTGCTGCAGAAAGTGTGTCAGAGGTCCTAATATCTAACAAAAGGAGATTTCCATACGTTTTAGTGCATCTAATGTGGGAGGTTGGCTAAAGAAAAGTTACCGCTAGCAAGATCCAGACTCCCCAGGTATGAATAATTCTTTTTAGTTTTAATATCTTTATTTACTATTCATGATAAAAAAAAATCCAAAATATGTACATCAAAATAAGAAATAATTTATGAAGGGCAAAAGCCATTATTTTTATACAATATCATTAGTGCATGTTGCATTTCAACTATTTTATTGGGTTTTCTACTACTATTTGTAACAGGTTTTGATTTATATGCTTTGATTACATCCTATATGCTATTATATAAGATTTATGTAGCGTAAAGATATACAAATGCTTGACTTTATGATAAAAAGCTGAACTTAAACAGAGATTTAAAGGTTTCTTTCAGGCCCCCTTTTTTTTATTTATTTAAAAAAATGGTATATAAGGGCCCTGAAATAAATGTTTTATAACAAATTCTAATTTTAGAAATAAATGACAAATCAGGTAATATCTTGCGTTCCTAAAAATTGCCATTGGGTCCTCTGCTGCTCCTCATTGCTGCTCCTCGCTGTTGCCGATGTTTCACTGCTGTGTGGTGCAGTCGGCTCCATAATACACACAGCTGCACCAAAAACTCATGCTCTGCTATTTGATAACAGCTAAAGCTCATCTTGTAACTCTGCTTTGTCTCTCCCCGATAGTGATTGAAATACATCAAGAGAAACATCCGATTCTTCAGCGTAGTTTGTTGTTTTTTAGCACATGTCAGTTTAAGAGTCAGGGTACTCTTGGTGCGTCATAATAGAGGGCTATAAAATATAAACAATGTTTTTTTATCTAATATTTGGACCAGAGAAGATGTGTCAGATTCCTAAAGCAATAAAAGCAACAAGAAACTTCATCAGTTAAAGAAAAGCTAACTGCAACACAGAAACAATCTATGTTACATTTGTCTTTAATATTTGGCATGTATATTTTGCTGTGAATTAGCGATTTAGCAACCTTTAGTTAGACAGACAGAAGGTGACAGAAATTACAAAGAGATTCAGCTGTTTAGTGATGCTGATGGTGCTAGGTTTGCTAATTCTAATAAAGGTTGGTATACTTTCATTAAACTTTAGCACCCCTGTGTTTTTGAGTTGTTTTTGGATGAACTCTTATAGTCGCTCACGTGGAAACATGGTTATAGCTCTACATCTGAATAATTACTGAATGTTCAAAGATTTAAATTTTATTTTGAGAGGATCTTGCTGCAAGAAGTAGCAGAGTTTGAACTTTTTTCTTCTTAGAAACATCCCAGAAGAATCAAACAGTAGCACATTTTTTCAGACCACTGTTATGTTCTGAAGTCCAGGGTGGCCCCATCCCCTAAACCTCCATAGTCTCAGCCGTGGCCAATTAAAATGGCCCTTCCCGGTCAAACGGCAGCCAAATGGTAGCAGACTTCCCTCCAACTTCCAGCCACTGGAGTGATATCCAGCCCCCTCTTGCATGTTTTTTACTCTGACTCCACCCTTTCACTGAATTACAGGGACTACCAGGAAATGACACTTCTTTTTTAGATCTTAATCTCCACAAATCATGATAAAAAGAATATTTTAGTACAAATATTGATGTTTAAAAAGAATTGTAGGGGACCAGCCAAGGAACAGAAAGTGGGGACATTTTTAATGGCTACTACTGTATGTATACATACCCAGGAGCTGTGTAACTAAAAGTTACTTTTGCCATGACTGTATCATAAAGTGTTGAGTAATTGCCTTTAACTAATTTCTTTTATGTCGCTTTTTGCCCCTCTAAACTATTTCAGATTTCTTAAAGTGACTGAAAACCTTTGAGTGGTAAAAACTACATCATCTACATTAAGAGCCCCATTATAACTAATCCAGGAGGTCACAAAGTGTGCAACTAGGAAGAAAACAATACTGTCTAAAGAGGTGGGATTTGTTCAATTACAGGCAGTTTGCCATCTTTGGATGGTTCCCCACTTCAAAATGACAAAGGTTGACATGGCTGCAAAGAAACGTCCACACAGAGGTAGGAGAGAATCAAAATGCGGGTGGATGGTAGTTTGTGTGTGTTATAAATAAAGTTGCTCATATGAGTATCTATCATGTGTGTTCGCTGTTGGCAGAACTGACTTCATACAAGATCAGGCAGGCTTATGCCATTCATCTAAATTGACGATTTACACTGTAGCATGTCCTTAAATAAATGAACAATTAATTGCAGGTGCTGTTGCCAAGCCTAGAAAAACCAGCTATGAACTGTTTACATTTTTACACAGGTTTAGTTTGGATTGGGAAGTTTTATTATATTAAAATATGTAATGTAAGCGTTTAAAACTATTGGAATACTAATGTGATTTAGTTTAGAAAGCCTTACTTTTTACTCTCACTGGTTGGTAACACCAACAGTGCCCTTGCTCAGGCTTTTTAGGAGTACAGCATCTCCATCAAAGTATCATGTTGTTACTTTTTATAACTAATATGCTTCACTATGTGCTCAGAAGTCTGTGCAGCGATCAATCCAATGCTGACTATGTGCACCAATAACCTGAGGTGTGCAGCTGGAGAATCTTTAGTCAATATAGCTCACTTAGGCTGAAATCATATTTTTCAGCTCCAACAGGGTTGTGTGGACCCAAAGGCTACCGCCTGTACTTCCACGGCAGATGTCTCATCCACTCCATCATCTGGGAGGTCTCTCTTGGCCTTCAGGGGCCGAGCTGTCACTGTGTCAGAGAGAACACAGCGACCCATTGAGCCAGTGTACAGAGGACAAATGGGAAGACGGAGCCAAGAGGCCCATTTTTTATGGAGGAGGACAAAGAATCATTCACCTAAAACTGCAAAATCTCAAGATGAATTTCATTTCTTTTCTAGGAAAAGTCCTTTGCATCGTTTGATGCTGTTGCAGGCTGTGATGTGGATGGTTATTACTCACGGGACAATAGAGAAATAAAGGGAAACTGTCAATACTGTGGTTGGGCCAGAGCCACACACAAAGTCCCCAGTAGTAGCATGTAACATTCACATGCCTGGGTCAGGATACGCTTCCACAATGAAGCTGCTTTCTGGAGCTGAGAAGAACACAACAAGGCAACTCGAGTGATCTGAAGTAAAGACAATTGCAGCCCCGTTGCATCAGTTGGATGCTGGGTCCACGAGAGCATTGCTAGTGAATTCGTCATCCCCAAAGCCAGAAAAAAGGACCTCAAAAGTTAAAGCCCAAACAATGCTCTATGAAGCGATTGATCTTTGTGGCGCAAACACAGTTTCTGAAACAGAAGCTCAGCTAATTGTCATTCAAGCAACACAGAAGCAAACGCTTCTCCTTTTTTCTTCCCCTCCACATTCAGAGAAGTGAGTTAGCTAAAACACATTTCACCGGATTAATCTGGTCCGCCTGGAAGGAGGTGATAAAACGTACTTCAGGCCAGCATCAGCAGGAAGGAACAAGAGGCACAGGATGGGACGGGGTGTGGGTGGGGGCGATCGCACGGAGCGATGACTGGATCAGAGACGACGCAACGATAGTTATTTACTGTCCCCTGCCAAGGTCGAACTTCTATGAAATTTGGGGAAACTTTCACCTAGCCTCAAACATAGCAATGTTCCCAACACTTAATGAGCATCTATACTGAAAAGCTAGCCTTAAAAGAGACAAAGGGGGAGAAAAACGACCAGGAAGGCATCAAGGTCGAAGACAAAAACTTGTCAATGACCCAAATGAATAAAGGCACTGATAAAGAACAATGATTAATTGGGTTTCGTGCATCAATACAAGGCAAGGACAAACAAAAAACCCAGGGATCAGCCTGTAACAGCACACTGTCACCTTAACATTTAGCCCTCTTTACTGCACATTAAACCAACAACAGAGCTGAGATAGCTTAGAGTTAAAAGATGCTGAAGTGATACAACCTTACAGGATCTGCAGGTCCTGTTAAGGGGCGGGCAGCAGCTTTTGACAATCAGAGGGAAACAGAGCACAGGAAGGAGGAGTAGGAGGAATATTTTTAACCAGCCTGGTTACTGATGAATCACCACGGCACCCTGTATCTCCAGGGGGCATTCTCTGACGGGTGGGGTGAGAGGTGCATGTTGCAGGATGGAAGCAAGGGAAATCTCACTTACCTGGAGAAAGAACAAAGAGAGAGAAAAAGACCTTTAGAAACATACAAGGAGATGCAAGCACAATACAAAATTAAATGACTTTTAAGGTAAACACATCAAGCTAAAAGATCACATCAATATTCAGTATTTAGAGAGATACTGAGATTGAACTCTGAATTAAGAAATAAGTGAAATGGTATGTTTCCACAGGCTACATGCATCTCTGTAAAAAAAATTTTCAGAAACAATGCTCAACTTTAAATTAAATGTAGAATGGACAAAATTCAGTGGGGAACTAAAAACAGTACAATTTCCTTTGTTTTCCTGCAACTTGCTCACGTTGTTTGCTTTTTTCTCAGTTTAACTAAGCAGATTTTACTAACTCAGTGTAGGAACAACCAGCCCATCAAGGTCAGCCACAACTTTTTACATCCGCTGTTTGGACATTCTTTGGCATTTTTCAAGAGCAAATTTTATGTTTGGAGCTTCACTAGATATGCATAACACAAAAACTTCTAAAGGCTGATTCATATAGCAAGATTTTGCAATGGACAACGGATTTTCATAACATTGAAGACCCACAAATGACAATAAAAGAACAAAGATAGAGTAGTTTAGGTCGTACAGTGTGCTGTCTCCAGCAACAAGCACTGCAACTCTTAAACAAACTGAGTTCACCCAGAATATTAAACTGTCAAATGGAAAACCTTTGGATTCAAATGTGACTAAACATTTTTGCTACTGTATTGCTTAATATAGTAATCCTGGCAAGTCAAAGTCAAATAATTTAAAAACAATTATTTTGCCAAATATGTGTTAAAACACAGATCAGAAATTGACATTGTCATTTATAGGTGTGTGATTAGCACTTGTCACACAAAGCATGTCAACAAATGATGTGTTTTTGTTCAACTCTGTGAGGTTGTGAGTTGTCATTAGTTTCTGCAATGGAGCAGCAGAGGATTTTTTTCCAACGTCTTCACCGGAGACAGGAAATTTTGGTGGGGAGGGCTGTTGGAGCCATTGTCTCTGATTCTTCACTGACATGAAGTTAGTTTTAGGATTATTCTAGATATTTGCACTCTGGACTGAGTGGATTCATTTTTTTCTCTGAGCTTACATAGACTCTCTATTTGGTGGTTTTCTTTGTTACCAGCAAATATCTGAAAAAAAAAACCTTGAAAAAAAAAATATATATATATATATTTATTTGCAATACCTTTTCGATCTTGTGACTGACAATACTTTTAACAAATCATTACTTCATATCACAGTTCCTTTTTGATCCCATCTTAAAAATTTTCTATCAACATATTTAATAAAAAAACTGCAATCTTTTCCATTCACAAAAAATACATAAATACAATTTAGTAACAAATAATTCAGTCTTATTCAGTTACTCAGTTTAACTTTTTACTTTTAAAACTACCGCAATGTGCTTACAATATTTGGTGATTTATTTTAGAAAATCCACAACCAAGAAGGACTCTTTGAAGGTTTGCAAGTATAGCTGATTTTGAGGTTGTAGCAAAAAACCTGATTGTAAAAAAAAAAAATGCTTTTTAGCATTTTTTTTTCCATGGGTAAAGTTTCCTAGGATATGGTAAATGCTGAGTAATTTATAGCGCCTTTTCAAGTCAGGGGACTCCAAAGCGCTTTGCACTACATGCAGTCATTTACCCATTCATGAGCACAGCCACCAGCAGGAAATGTGTGTGAAGTGTCTTACCCACAGACACAACGGTAGAGAAAGTAATAGCTGGGGATTGAATCAACCGGTTACTGGGCTGATGCCTCCACCAGTTTAAAAGAGTCTAAAAGTGACAAAGATGAACAAAAGCTAAAGGAAGTACGGAGACCTTTTGTTGGCTAATGGGTTTACAAACCAACACCAGTGGGAGTCTTTATTTTTTATTTTTTTCCCTTTATGCTTTGATGCATTTAATGGACAAGCAAAAAAATAAAAAATAAAAATAAAAAATGTAACCAACCCTATTAACATACAAACAAACATTTTGATGTGGATAGCCATATCCACATATGGCTAAGGAAAAACTTTTGATTGAGGCATCTCTTTAGTATCTCCAGTCCTGTTTTAGAAGAAAAAAGAGTCACTTAAAACTCTTACCCAATAACGCTGGTCGATAAAAGTCTTTAATATCTGTACAAGGTACTTTAGCTTATTTAGGTAAAAAAGTAGTTTATGGTTCTCCAGGAATCAATATTGGAGCTTTTGCTGTTTTCAAGGATAGAAAGTAAAAAAAAAAAAAAAAGTATATAATGTTTATTGTAAATTGGCTGTGTTGAAGCAAATTGTATAAAGCTTCTGTTTAATGGTGGAACATAAAGCAACGCACCAAAAAAAACTAACTAAACATAAAGCCATTAACCTTTACCTGATGAAAAACAAGAGCAAACAAAAGCTACATGCACTCTTTCATCCACATCACTGCAAATCTAAACCCAAGCTGTGATTATGTCATCGGTCTTGCATGCAGCTTTAGGAAAACACATATCTGCAAGAACGAGAACATTATGCTCCAGCAGCACACTGCACTGAGACTCACAGGTCAACATTGTGTTAAAAAAGAAAAAAGGCTGTTTTATAGATCAAGGTAATACTGATGGTTTTATATGCTTCGCTTTGACCCAAAACACTGATGGGATTCAGGTGTAACACAGACAGTCATGGTAGGAATCACTGAACTCCGTTTGCACTGCCACCGTTTAAACACTGTCAGCTGGGAACCTGCTTTACATAAAAATGACAGCTAAATAATGTGCAGGTAATTGTTCAAAAGCAGCCACACTGGCATTGCTGTCTACACCGCAGGAGGTTTTGACATTCATAAGTAAGAGTACAGGGCTCAGAAAAATACAGAGACCAGAGCAGATAAACACAGAAAAGGAGATAAGAGACATGGCTGACCACAAAAAAAAATAAAATACACCTTAGCTTAAATTCAATGTTTTTTCAGTTCCACTCTAGAAATATTAAACTATACAGAAATAAACCGATTCTGACAAGAGAAACAAAATCTGGAAAACTGTGACAGGATTCTTAGAAATACTGAAATTAATACAATTATATATAATCTTCTGTAACAACCGACAAAACATTTCAAAAGATAAAAAATAAAGGCCTTTGTGGCCCAACATACCTTATCAAAAAATAAAATTCAGTACAATATCCTGTATAAGTGATTTTGTGCTTTATCCATAACATGCAATTGACTCCCCCTTTACAAAAATAATTTTTTATTAGAATTGTGCAAATCAGACTATAATGCGGCACTAAAATGGCAATAACTTGTGCAATATCCAATGTGCAATAAATATTTAATACCCTGTGCAATAACCTGTTTTTATATGAAATACCCAGTGCAATAAGGTGTGAATGCTCTGTATATACTGTATATACTCCATGCCACTTTTCCTCCTTTTGGCACCTTCTTCTTTTTGACTATTGAGCCAATGTAACGAGTACATTTCTTCACTGTGAGATCAATAACGTCAATCAATCAATCAATAGATAAGTAGCAACTAAACAAGAGATTGCACGAGCACTTTTGTTAAAGATAAAAACAATACAGGCAACATCGTTGAGCTCTTTAGGGGGAAAAAGCCAGAGCACTGAGGCACATGACGCTGTTAAGCAGAGCATAAAGTTATCAGCTTTTGAAACAGTTTCCTTTACTGCATTTTTATTTTTTTATGCATCATTCCTTCAGTACAAAAGTATCTACTGTCCAATAATAGATTCACAGTTAGATTCACTAGAGGATTGTCTTTTTATTTGTTTTTTATTTTTGTTTTTTTATCAGGATCTTAGCAAAAGTTAGGAGACATTCACTGCAACTGCAATATATGTTAATCGGCATCTTAAATATAATTCACAATAATCTAAAGGCCTCTAGAATCTAACTTGCCGTTTTGCTTTAACTTACTGGACATTTAAAACAGCAAAAAAATGACTGTAGTAACAAGAGGGTTTAAAAACCAAAACCTTCCATCTGGTTTTATCTGCATTTATAAATGGAGATAAATATTTTTGGGGAATAAAAAAAACAAAAAAAACGCCTAAATGGAGCTTTAATGTCAGTCAAAGATATTGGTTATTAAAAATGTGCTCTGTCTGCTGAATGCAAGGTGTTGTGGTAAGTAGTTTATGTTTGCCCTGAACCAACAACCAGATGACAGCGGTAACAGTGAAGTGGAGAAAGACCACAACCTTAGCTTCATGTCTCAACTTGCTTTGACAGAAACACAATCCATCTGATTCAAGCAAGCGTAAAACATGGTTAATCGGTTGTGTGACCATCTATCTTGCTGCCAGCCACATGACTTGGATTTGGGACAGCAGAGACACTTAAGCTGAGAGAAGGTTGGGATTTGCCAGAAGTAGTTGAAGGTCATGGAATGGTAAAAAAAACACAGAATGCTTTTGTTTTTTAACTTTTCCTATGAATATCCATAGAAAGCAATTTAAGGTGTAGAAATACAGCATTTCCTGTGTTAAAGGGGTTAAAGCGCTAAATGCTCAGACCAAATGTACACGACATGGTCATGCATTTAAATTTACTCCTTAAAGTTTACTAAATTTATAGAACACAATATTACAAAATATTATATACAAATACCGGTTATATACAAAATTTGTTTTAAAGTATGCAAATGAAGGAATCAGGACAAGAGCTGGAGCTAGTAGGAACTGCAGGATTAAAAGATGTCGGACATCTATGGGTCAGTCCGCCTTCTCAGTGAAAGCATCACATCTGTGGAACTCTTTGCCTCTGGAGCTTAAGTCACAGACTGATATTCGACTTTTCTCCACAAGATTGAAAAAAATGGCTCAAAGACAATCAAGAGTGTGAGCACTAAACTGGCTTGACCTGTACATTTTTTGTTTTTTTTTTGTTTTAACTTCTCTTGTTTTTTTTTATGCATCTGTGTGTCGTTTAGGGCTGGGTATTGTTCAAAAATGTTCGGTACCGGTACCAATACCGATACCTTCACTTCGATACCGGTTCCTGAACGATACTTTTTTCGATACCAGTTTTATAATATCAATTCGAAGAAAAAGAAAATTACACAACATAAAAAAGTACAAATCTTGAGTTTTATTTTAAGCTCTGATTTTTCCATTTACATTTTTCCTCTTACATAAAAAAAAAAAAAAAAAAAATCAGTGTCTAATATTCACTGTAACATTGTGAGGACCTTTTTACTTAGCAGTTTACCATGTCTGACAAACAAGCCCGTTGAATGGGATCCTACTGACAGCGCACCGCTGGTATGTGGGGGTCTGAGCGGCTCTGACAAAGAATATTGGAAGGCTGATATGGATGAACTGACTGCAGTGATTAAGTTTTCAGGTGGATTTTCCCACTTAAAAACATAATAAAACTACTTTATTCCCACTGATCACAGCAAATATAGCTGCAAGGCAAATAAAGGATAGAGTAGCTCCGCCCAACGCGCATCAGAGCCACTTTTGCACCGCGCAGCCAGAGCAGCAAAGCAGCTTCAGCCGCGCGTCAGAAGCTGGAACAAGCATCAAAAAAGGAAGCAGCAGACGTGATTTTGCTTCTCCTGCTGCGTCCAGTTTGAAATTGCAGCATTATTACAGCATTACTCCGCTCTGGCTTTGCTCTGCCCACGGGCTGCTGAGAGGAGGATGGTCGCGCCGGCTGCGGTCCGCTCTTCTTGCAGTCAAACACCGAGCAACTTTCCGGTCTTAAATTGTCTCCGTGCACGATGTATTGCATTGTGCACTATTAGCATCAGTCTTAATAAAGTGAAGCCGCACTTTTGACCTGGGGGGCATTTTAAAGGGTTTCCGCGACGCTCACAACCAGTTCACAACAGAAACACATGAACCCTGGCTGTAGGCGTGACCACCTGTGTATTTTTCCTGGATGACGCAATCACGTTAAGTGTTACAGCCAATCACCGAAACTTGGTACCGAAAGACGAGGCATGTTTCGATACCCTGTAGAACCGAAGCATTTCGGTCGGTACCATAAAAGAACCGAAGTTCGGTACCCAGCCCTAGTATCGTTACTAACCTCCCTCCCCCTTAATGCTAACACCTTTTAAAAGCCTAACCAAGGACAAAGGCTGCAAATTAGCCCATGGCTACAAGCCTTATGTACTTGGACATCGGCCACCTGTTTGGTTGCAATGTTTAATTGTACTGTCCCTGTCAAATAAACGAATAAATAAAAATAAAATAAAAAATATAACTTATAAAAAAAAGAGACAACATTTAGTGTAAAAGTTTCAGTCCATTTTTCATTTTGTTCAGCTAATTCCTGTCAATTAAAAAAGCAGCATGTTGACATTACACTTTGGGATGATGCTCCGGTCAGAACATTTAATCATATAACTTTCAACCTTATAATGTATAGTGGAGTTCAGTACTATTTTGGACTCCAGCAGTCCAAAATGGTGTAAATCGGCCTGTACTAATATAGCGCTTTTTCAAGTCAGAGGACTTGACCAAAGAACTTTACACTACATTCAGTCATTCACCCATTCATGCACAAACTCATACACTGATGGTGGCAAGTTACAGTGTAGCAACAGCTACCCTGGGGCTCACTGACAGAAGCAAGGCTGCTGTACTCTGGTGCCACTTGCCAAAGGACACAACGACACTGAAAGCTTGAACCAACAATCCTTCATCCGACGCCACTGTCGCCCCCGACAGGGCAACAGCACACACACATTCACACTTAAGATCTATTAAGATTTGCTAATTAACCCAACAATCACATTGGGTAGGAATAATTCTTTCTTTAAGGCAATATTTGCTATAAACTGTGCCAGGGTGCAACTATTACCATATGTATCTCGTACAATCACTGCACTTAGGATTATAAATACAAGTATTAGCGATTCAGCACAATGTAAACTAAAACAAAGAAGCTACTCAAAAATCTGAATACAGTACTTTAAAAGCTAAAATTTAAGACTGCCAAAATAAAGAAAAGCTGAGGACCTTCCTTTTAGGAAAAAAAAAAGGAAAATCACTTTCCACTAATATGCAAATTTCAACCCAGCTCCCAGCTTCTCCTGGTCTCTCATTGAAAATCAGGCTATCCTTAAAAGCAGACCAATTTATAAATCTGTCTCATTCTTTCAGTCATCCCAAAAAGCTCTGGAACAACTATAAGGGCTGGAACACTGGTTGTTGGGTAAATTGGCAGGGGAGGTTTCCTGGCCTGTCTCTCCTCACCACAGCAATACAGTAAAAAAGAAACAAAACAGCCTAGCATTGCTGAGGGAGGAAGCACCAATCTACCATTCAATCTTCTGTTTTATCATTCTTTCAGAAAACCCAGGTATTTTTTTCTCTCTCCCTACAGAAATCCCAGTAGGTGGACAAGATTCAATCTGCCACTGTCCGTACGCATCTACACCAGAAATAGGGAATCTTTTCTACAATGTTCTCATATCTTATTTTGAATTTAGCAAAAAAATATTGCAATAGCAACTTAAGTCACACTTCAGTAGTAATTCTGAGATAAAGCAATAAAGCTGAGCTAGAAATCCTGTAGAAACAAAAATGTAGTTTTCAGACTCTCCAAGAAGAATAGCTGGTTTAAGACGGTTGTCATGGACCATTTTCTTTCCACAGTAAGAATGATTCAACTGGATTGAGATCCTTCCAGATTGTGGAATGCATCATTGATTCAATTTCTTTTTTTGTTTTTTTCCCAAGAGGAAGGTTTTAAATGTTCCATCCGTTTGCAGTTCACACAAAGAATACCTGAGCATTTGGAAAATTGACTTTCCTATTAAACCAATTAAACTTGTAAAAAGAGAAAATTTAGCATTTTTGTTGTTGTATCTTCTGTGGACATGGTCTCTGATGCTTTAAAATCTTCCCCTGTTAACAACCTTCATATTTTTTGTGTGCTGTAGATTCAGACAGCTGACAGGGAAAAATCTTTTGGCCAGATTAACGTTGAATGACCTTTTTGAAAAGATCTGTCAGTCTTTGTGCAGATCAGCCTGAAAGAAAGATTGATGTTTGTTTAGCTCGGTTTTCCCATCAGGTTGTATGTCCTTTGAAAAATGTAGTTAGGCAGAACAGTTTTCTGGATTGAAAATTGGTCCAAGTTAATCAATCTTCAATCAAAATAAAAAAATAAAATTTAAAAGCTTTTATATTTTGTAAGAGTGACAGAATATTCCTTACAAAATGGGTGAGATAAAGAAAAATCTCTCTCTTTTTTTATCCATCCATCAACACCCTTGTTTATAGATGCTGGAGATCGGCCTGTTTTCCAGTGTGGTTCTGTTTCTCTGACCGTGATTGGCTGGATGTGCTCCTTCGTCCTCTGGCATGGGAGCTGGCTCGGAGCTCGTCTGCCTGGCTGTGTGTTTCCTGGACTGGGCCGCCTTTTGCAGCTGCTTTTTGTATCTCTGCTTCTGTCTCCTTGAACCCCAGTCAGCCTCAACAGATGGTCGCTCACACTTAGCCTGGTTCTGCTGGAGGTTTCTTCCTGTTAAAAGGGAGTTTTTCCTCTCCACTGTCGCTACAAGCATGCTTAGTGTGGGGGATTGTATTTGAGTCAATGAGTCAATGCAATCAATTGGTTTTCCTTAGATAGAAAACTTTGAATCAATTTGACTGTATGATCTGGCTGAACTGTAAAGTGCCTTGAGATGACACGTGTTGTGAATTTGGCGCCGTATAAATAAACTGAATTAAATTTATAAATTATTTAAATTGTTTAAATTATTATAATTTCAAAAATGTTTTTTTTTAGGGACCAGAGGTGGCCTCATGATTAGAAATCCACAATTTTAATAGAAACAGAGGTCACCAGCAGTACAGATAAGAAAAATCATTACATCCAGGATAAGATTCCTTAAAATTGCCGTAATACTCACCATCAAAGCTTTGTTCTACTGTCAAGCCTTTGCTGAAAATTTTTTTATTTTTGCTAACCAACAATATAAGCCTAAGATAAAGAGTTTTGTCCTTTAAGATGAACACTTATGTATTTATGTTCAAAACCATTATTTTGAAGTTAAAATGGGGTTTAGTTCCAGAGAGGTTTCCCAGTATTGACACATAGCCGGACAGCACGCTGTTGTATGAGCATTTTTTAAGAGTTCTTCGCTGATGTGTTTCATTTTGTTGTTTAGTTTTTGTTTTTTTTGGCCAGCATTTTAGAGATTAAAATGATTTAGAAAAGGAAACTCTTAAGCATTTTTTTTATTCCTCGAAACTGCTGATCAGTTGAAATGGCACTAATGTGCCTTTTCAAACTTATGTAACGATGTGACTTGCAAACACCAACATTAGAGCATTTAAATACATTTTCTTTAGACGACACCAACCGAAAAAAAATGGGACTCAAATAGACTGCCTTTCATTTTATCATTTTTTAGGTCGGAATATTCTTAAAGGTAAGAGGTGATGCATTTAAAAAGATTCCAAGGACACAGTCAATTTAATATTAAATCAATGTTTTTTTAAAGACGCAAACACCTTCATTTAATTTCTATTAAATCCTGTGCTGTATTGAAAATATGTGCAGCAATCTTTACCATCTACAATTGTTTTCTGTCTAATGTAATCTCTACCAAGAGAGTGCTGCTTGAAAAGCTGTCAAAATAGAAACCCTCATATATATGCAAATATGTAAAAAATACAATCTGTTGTGTCGAGGATAAGGCTTAAATAAAACATATAGAGTAAAAAAAAAAAAAAAAGCATGAGCTGATGCCTGGAAAGGCTGAATATTTCTCCCTGAAGTGCTGCAGCTGTTGGCAGAGAGCTCTGGGTTCTTCTTTACCTACCCATGGCCATGTTGTCCCTGTCAGTTGGATGGCCATTCATTGGACTTGGCTTATTTCTCAACAGATGGGATGATATCCTTGCCAATTTTTTAGCCATGCCCCTATAACCTCGTGGAGCTCCCTATGTGGAAGCCCGTCTGCTGACTCCCACTGTGGTCCTCTACAAGGGTCACACAGGGTTAGTCTGCATGAACACTGGACGGAATACTGAAGTCTGGAGAGCTCATGCAGAGCAGATCATTAAGTCAATGCTGAGAAATGTAATTCAGACTCCCTAACCATGTACAGTATAACTGGAAAAACAACACGTGAATGCCAGTGGAGGGTTTGCATTTCAATATCTCAATTTTTCACTGTTATAATGAGAAGCGGATCTCTAGAATCAGAGCAAAGCAGTTTGGCATTTCCAGGACTGCAACAATTATGTTTTAAGGAGTTAGACAAGGATCTACATAGTTCTCTATTATAGTACACACAATTTTAGCTCTATATAAATGTCCCCTCAGCACAAAGGTATAGAAGCAATAAGGATTACAAAGCACATTCAATGCAACACTACAACACCAATAACTCATGCAATATATTATGTGCAATTACTATTTAACACCCTGTGCAATAACCTGTGCAATACCCACTACAATAGCTATATATATATATATATATATATATATATATATATATATATATATATGAATGAATAACAGTAGCACATTTCTCCAATGTGAGCTCAATAAAGTCAATCAATAAGTTAATTCCAAAAGCACAGCTTCTGCCGGGTTCACATGCATGTATAATTTAACATTATATATTTCAAGTTACAAGAATGTGAGAGAGGATTTTCATCCTTATTGATGTTGGAAGACAAATTCATAGCTCATTAATGTAACATTTTAGTGTCAAATACTTGTCTCCATAAAGCAATCTTACACTTTAAAGCAGGAGTGCTACACACTCTGGAAAAGTCCAGAATTAAAATACATTTTAAGTCTGGATAAATATGTCAAAAGAAAGCAGAATTTTTGAAAAAGGTGTGCATTTATTGAATTTATTCCTGCTTCATCTGTCACCATATTTGGCTCTCTATGAATAATCTGGTGCAATCAGTCAGTTTTTAATTTAACAATGAAAATGTTGGACATCTGTCTGTTGGTTTGTTATTTTCTTTAAATATGAATATATTTCACTTTTTCCTTTATAAATTTCACCCATTTATCCATCATGCCGGCCATCCATGACCCAGAGAATGTGTAGGAGTATGTCCTATCTAAAGGTAATAAAACCAGGTATTTGTTTTATTTCTATATAAAAAAGTTCATGGATGATTAACTAATGATTAAAATAAATGTACATCACATGAAGGTTAATATGCAGCTACATTTTGAGCAAGGTTTGATAATGAGATCAAGGTATTGTAACTTAAACCCAACAAAGAAAAAAAAAGCATCTGTGTAGCTAAGTGAGGGTATATGAAACTAAAGACTGGACCATCATACAAAGAGTCTCACTCTTAATCTGTTGCCTACGGAAGGGTCTACAAAAAGATTAGATTAGATTCAACTTTATTGTCATAACATGGGTACAGGTACAAGGCAACGACATGCAGTTCAATGAATGCAGCATGTGCTACAACATATATTGCAATTAGATTGCTTTGATGGTAGCGTCTAACCTAAACTCAACCAGGGCCTGCAGTGATTTTACTAATTTCTTCACAAAAAAAAAGGAAAATAATAGAAAGGCAATCTCTACATTAATATCCTGTCTGGTGCCCAAGTTGTCTCCAAGTAGAACTGATCTTGACAAATATCCTATTTTTAACAAAAAATTACAGAAACTTGGAGGAAAACTGGACACAGAAGAAAAAACTCTTCCTCTCACTGTATTGATGTTTTACCCAGCGTCTTCTTTAGGAAAGCTCTAGCTGTAATAACATCTGATTCAACAAAATAAAAAAGAAATCTTTTTTTCAGGCTTTCCACCAGGCCCTAAAAACAGCAACTATGAAACCGCTTAAAAAACAAAAACAAAAAAACACAACAACTGGGACAAGCTTCTACTGCAGGACTACAGGCCCGTTTCAAACATCCTCTCCTTTTTTATATTACTCAAAAAGTTATGCTTCAATAGCTAAACACCTTTTCTAACAATTACCAGCTGCTTTGATGTCTTCCAATCAGACTTTTGTGCTCACCACAGTACAGAGACTGCCCCTGCCAAGGTGTTCAATTACATCCGTATAAATGCAGACAGGAAAAAACAGTGCTGGTATTATTGGATTTTAGTGCAACATTTTACAGTGTTGATGAATCCATTTTATCACAGTGTTTGGAAAAGCTGGGTTAGACTTTCTGGTACAGCAATGAACTGGTTTATACTGTATCTAGTTGAAAGATAGGGCCTTTTTTGTCTGCAGGTAGCTTTACATTAGAGATGTCAACAAAACCTTGAAAGACAGATTCATACGTCCATCTTTAGAAGAATATATTACTGATTACCACAAAGTTGTCTTCACAGGTCTCCCTAAAAAGTATTGATCAGAAAGTCGAAGTTGATCCAGAATGCTTCTGCCTGTGTCCTGCCAAAATTTACAAAGTGGAGCCCATTTGTAACCCCAGTTCTAAAGTTGTCTCCCCATCTCTTAGAGAAAAGGCTTTAAAATACTTGTTAGTCTAGAAATCACTGAATGGCTTGGCCCCAATATACATTATAGACATGCTGTCTGTCTGCTGTCCTGCCCTCTAAGGCCTACTCTGCATACCCAGAACCAAACATGGAGAAGCAACATTGAGCTCTTATTCAACACAAATCTGGAATTAAATCCCAAAAAAGACAGAGTGACCTTTTACTGCGTTACCAACAATTTGTTGAGTTTCCAGTCGAACTTTCATTTTCCTTTAATATTCACTTTATTATTTTCTATTTTATCCATCATTTAAAGTCTGTTTTATATATTATTCACTTAATGAAATTTGTCACTGTAACTCTCTGTGTTGCCTTTATATGCCATTGCAGTATATTTTTCTTTTTTCATATACAGCACTTTAAATTGCCTTGAAATGTGCTATATTAATAAACTTATCTTGCCTTAGAATCTAATTTGTTAGAGGTATAAAGAATTAAAAAAACAAACAAACAAAAAAAACTAAAGCAAGAAAGTGGCTTACCTATGTACAGAAAGCAATAAGTCCTATTTAGTTAATTATTTACAAAGATAGCATTCTTTAAATGAATCCCCTCTGAGCTCTGTAGGTAAATCTAGAGCTACCTTGGCAGAAGAATGTGTAAATGTCTTCATAACTTGGCTTTACTTTTAAATAAAGGCACAGAAAATGCCTTCTGAGACTATGAGTATGAGAAGTGGTGGATAAAGTCCCAATACAAGGTGAGAGCGAATTTGTTGGCTGATGCAATGTAGTTCCACTGCTTCAATTTGCTTAGCACTGTATCTGTGTTTCAGTTTTTGACATGCCTTTATCCTGACTGCGATCTGTTCAATTTCAAAGCATTTAGGGAAAAGGAGTTGAAAAGGATTTAAATAGTGCAACCTGTCTCTCATTGCTGAAAACCTTCCTTAACAGAGAAAATGAACTCTCTGGCATCAATAACCAGCACATCTGAGGTGATGCCATTCCAATTTAAAAACCTTCTGGATTTTCATTGGCAGTCTCTGAATGAGAGGCCTGCAAGCAGTGAACATGGCAGCCTGAGGCATGGATTGAGGGCGGAGGAGCTCCCAATCCACAATCAGAGGCCGAAGTCACCTCCTCTTGAACTCTCCCAGGACAAGAGAAGGTAGGTCACAAAAAGGTCCCAGGATTTAACAGGAAGTGCCAGCAGTGATAAACTATGCTGCCAAAAAGGAAGAGGAATTTCTCAGATGCGGCCCCTTTTGCAGAATCCGCAGGGAGTAAATGAAAACAAGGTTAATGCATTCAGCTCTTATTACCCATGCTACAAGACTTCAGCTGTGTCGGGAGGCAGAAAAGCAAGAAATCAAAACAGCGAGTGATATGTTGGCTTGTATGCAATAGAACATCATACTGCCAAGAAAATCGGTTAGGCTCGCTGTTTGCTAATGTCTTCTAAAAAAAAAAAAAAGGCAGAACAACTTTGTTTCTTCCCTGTATGCACCTGGGCTGAAAGGTGGGCTCTTAAGGCACCTTATAATGGGAAAATTTTAATGTTATATTACCTTTTCCTTTTTCCCAAAACAATTAGTAGGACTATAGCAAGGATGATACCCCAAAAACTACTCACCAACCTGCGTTTGGGGGTAACATAGGGAGATTGTTTCCAGATAACAAGGGTGAAAAGAGGCCCTTTGTGACCCTGATATAATGGGATGGGTCTTTAATCTACTGCTTTGCTCCCCAGATAGTGTTGTCTTAATAAGTGTCGTGTCTGTGTTTAGATGTAATACCCCCTCTAATAAGTTCTTAAGCTCCCTTCACATCGGATGCCAGCTTAGTGGCTCTGGAATCTCTCAGTTGGAGGTCAGACAGCTCTGCTCCCCAGCTCTCCCTCCCAGATGGACCACTATGACCAATTGCTCTGACGTCAATCACGCTATCCGGCCAAGCCTGCCTGGGTTGAAGCAGTGGGGCAGACTGGCTCATGTGGGCAGGCAGGCAGGGGTCTGGGCATTGTGTATGGCCAATAATCTCTCAACAGGGGTTTCTGGCTCCTGTCTAATTTATCCATTAGTCATGAGGGGTCTTAGGGTCCAGTCATAAGCCCAGTTCAAAACAGGCTGGGGAAACAGAAGCTAAGGAGGTGCTCGATATGGGTTAGAAAAACTTGAGGTTGTAATAATAATCTGTAATGTATATAAGTATTGAAAAACTATTGTGCATTTATTACCTATGTATGCAGGGTACAATGTCTTTACAAAATAAATAAATGGTGATATGTTTGAATTTCAGTCTATGACATTACAAAGGCAGTTTTATCAGCATCAAGCCATGATGGTGTGATGGTTTGATGGTGTTTCATTTGGGTTTGTCACCTGAACATGCTTGGCATATGAGTTCATTCATCTTTTGTTTGTTTTTTTTTGTTTGTTTTTTGTATTAGCAGGTGATTTTATTCTATAGTGATTCCTTTGCCATCAGGTCCTCTGATAATCACACATTATGGTTGATATAGCTGCTGGTGAAGATATATATATATATATATAGCTGCTAGTGAAGCTGAACTAAAAAGTAATAATGATAACAAATGCTTCAAAACAAGTATAAATCTAATGAGTTTTTTATATTGTTACTTGTTTGAAACATCTATTCTGCTTTCTGTTCTGTAAAGGCGACTTTACATCAGGGCAACATGAAAATGATACTATTACTTAATACTGCAACAATAATATAGACCATGAATACCAACAATCAGTAATTCTTCTCTTCTTCTTCTATTGCAACTATTTCTGTAAGTTTCAAAATGTAAGCTCATCCAAATAACTTTTTTCCAACTGTTTTTTATTCTACTATACCAATGGGATCCTAAATAATTAAGATAGTAAGGTTTTAAGAGCACTTAAAAATCTTTATATATATTTTTAAGTGCTATCATTAATACAACAGTCAATTCATATTAGGGTCCAATAGCTGAAACAAAATATTTGAAATATGCATCTACACTGGGAGATAATCAGCATCCTTCTATAAATATCTTAAGGTAAATAACTGCATATAGCATAAGATAGGAACATTTTTAACTGCAGTCAGTGGCTGTTTTCTTTTCTGTTCCGAAGCCTAGTGATGATTTAATTCTGAGCAAAGCAGGAAAGTCAGATTGTCAAAACACACACAGATGCTTAGATTTCATCTTTAAAAGATTGCAAAAGCTCAAAAAGATCAGTTGTTTAGGAGCTCAGATTCTAAATGAACATACGGAAAAGACTTTCACTGAGAATCTGTTCTGAAACGTATTTTTATTTTTAAGTCATTTCAATCAACAGCCGTGCATTTGTCTTACTGAACCCTGTTGCTCCAAATCACATAGTATTGAATTTCAGGTAGCTTAGGCCCAGCTGTGAAGCGCATAGCTTGCCACTGGCTGTACTGCTGGTGCTGAAGGTCTTTGATAATATCATCTGGTGATTCTGTTCTGTTCTGGTCCTATGATTTGCTTTGCTTCCTCCTTCAAAGTGTTTTATTGTTTTATATAGTTTCCAAAAGTTTCTGAAGTATTATTGCATATAGCTCAAATATACAAAATATGAGATCTTTAGTCTGATTTAGATAGCATTGATTATCAACATTTAGAAGATGCACAATGTAACCAGAAACTTGTCATTGTTTTTTTTGAAGGACTTTGAAGGCAACTAAAAGACGACTTACACTTTTTTATATATATATGAAATTTCAGCATGAAATGTTTTACGGCTCATTATTTAAGTTTCTTCATAGAAAAGAACATATGGAAGTGCTAAGACAAAACATTTTTGAAACAATTGTTCTGCACATATTAGATCATTACACACTAAAGCCGGTCATACACTGTAAGATTTTTTTTGCCCTTTTCAGGCCAATTCTCCAGACATGCGAAAATGTTTAAATCGGGCAGGGTTTCAGCCTCATCGTGAGTCCTTTGTCGCGTAGTATACAGGAGGTAACGAGGGGCGATTAGCCTCTCACGACCAACTCCCGATCAGGAATCGTGAAGTTGGGAGAAAATCAAACATTTTTTAAATTCAGTTGGCCCACTTGAGGTGTTTGTTGGACAAATCCTGCCATTGAAGCAAAGGTACGAGCATCTACGAGCCGATTTACCAGAACCTCGAGCACTACATATGCAAATCAGGGAGTTCATCTTCTTCCTCTTCCGGTCATTCCAAAAAAAATAAAAAAATCCACAAGACTTTGTTTCCAAGTTTGAAGATATTCGATTCCCATCCAGGAAGCTTTTTCAATTCAAAATGTCAGAAATAGCAAAGTTTGAGGCTATATACAGTAGCCCAACAAAAGCTGAAAAAGCTTCCTGGATGGGAGGCAAATATCTTCACACCTGGAAACAAGGTCCAGTGGATTGTTTTTTTTTTTTTTTGGAATGACTATGACCTAGATGACTGAGAATCTTCTGCAGCTACTTCTTCCAGATCGATGAGCCCAGCCAGCGCCATCTCGCAGTGTAGATCGCATCCGTTAGCCTCGTGAGACCATCCTGATCTCGCGAGCTTTCAAGATTTCACTCGCCAATCAGTCTGGAGACTCTCCATTGAAGAAAATTTGGAGCCGTTCACCAAACGAACGTCCAATCAGCGTTGGCTTTGAGGCGGGTTGAGGTGTGATGCAACGAGAAGCGCGACAGTTCAGTCTAAAGAACATGGCGGCTTTAGCCGATGAAACTAGCGTTAGCGTGGCTATCGAGCAAGTTTTATCGGAATTACAGAGTATTTCTTCACTGAAAGAAGAGCAAAACACTGCTCTGGAGGCTTTTCTCAGAGGAAAAGATGTTTTTGCTCTTCTCCCGACTGGTTTTGGCAAGAGTAGCCTGGCTGTTAGTACGTCAGATGCTTCGTTGATCTGATTGGTTTATTTGGCCCGTCTATCACCAACATAGGCCAATCAGCTAACCAGTATTTTCGCCCCTTCCCAAAATTACTTCAACGGAAGGTTTCCAGATGGATATGCGGAGCAATTCCATCTGGAGGAGTCAGGTTACGCATCTGTAGCTGCGTGGAACAATCGAAAATATTACACAGTGTATGCCCGGCTTAAGGAAAGCTCTTTAACAGAATCTGTATGTTGACTCTTCTGGTTTTTCACCTAGTTTTTAACTAAGCTAAAGTAACTATTTGCTTCATTCCAATAAAACTGCAGCAAAACAAAGTGTAATAAATGCAGAGGGGGAGTGACCTTGTTAGCTCAGCCAGCAATTATTACCTGGCCCATTTAACCCAATCTGCACAAATCAGTGTAAGTGAATTCACCCCCACCCCTCCAAACCTACAGCCCCCACTACTCTTCCAGTAACAGCTCAAACATCTTCATCTCTTCCCTAGTCCAAATGCACACTAGAGCCTCTGAAAAAAGCCCATAATAGCAGCTCTAAATGCAGATGCAGTGACAGGTAAATGTTGACTCTGAAAAAAATGTCCCATGATGACGAGATTCACCGCAGGGTGACCATTATCCCTGATTCATCATTCTCATATACTGTGGTGCTTTGCGTATTCCTTGCCTGCAGCTTATCAGTAAGAGCCATTCTCTCTCTCCCATACTCTTCTCTATATCTTACCCCTCCTCCTTCTCCTTTTCTTCTTCTTCCTCCCTCTCTGTCCTGCTTCAGCAAACCCCACCAGCCAAATGCTTTTTACCCTAGAAATCTAATGGAAGTGATTTGACTTCGGATTAATGGGGCTGACAGAGGCAAAACGCCAGGGCAGTGCACTACAGTGCCTATTATGCTAAACATAGTCTGCATTGAAGGAGAGGCTGTAGGGCTTCAGACTGTTTGGTAACAGCAGCTGGTGGACGTAAATAATAAAAACACGTTTCTGAAAATCTCCATATAATATAGGAAGGTCTGAGTTTCAAGCTAAAATGCTAAAGTTCACACAGATATTTTAGCTGTTTCATTTTTGGACAGACATAGAATACAGGATGAAGAAAAAAAAGGTAATAAAATGATAAGGCCAGAAAGGGAATGAAGGTAAGACACAGAAAGAAAGGATGGAATCTAGTGGAGAAAAAAAGGAATGGAAGTAAAACATAAAGGCAGAAAATGAAATAAAGAATAGAAATGGGAGAAAAAGGAAAGGAGGGAACATTAAAAGAAGCCATGACCAGAATAATATAGTTAGAACAAGATAAAACAAAATGGGGATAAAGCGGAATGAAGGATATAAGAAAAAAGCAAACAATATAGCAGAATTCAAGCAAGGAAAGAAAACATTACATTAGAAAGGAATAAAGGAGAATTTAGGAAGGGAAAAAAGGAAGAAAAGACAACAGGAAGAAAAACATGACAGAAGGCAGATCATCATATATACTCAGTAGGTTACTGTAGTTAGGGAATGGATGATTAAATTATGAATATTCTTTCCGTCTTTCCTTCTTCAAGTTAATCTATATCTGGAAAATACTAAACTCCAGGTCTGGCTGCAGACTGCATAGGAACCTGGTTAATCACGCAGATTGCTATAATTAAAGGCAGGATATTATGGGCTATAATCTTGACACTCATTTCCACCATCATGTCCCAGTAACCAGTTCTGGATTGATGTACGCTACCAAAAGTGATAATTCTACTTTAGGGCAGCGTCTTCCTGAGAGACAAGGGGATCCATACTCTGAGATCAATAATTAATTGATGTGTACCAACTTTAGAATTCGCCAGCTGAATTTCAAGCAAGTCGCCTGCTAAACCTCTGGCCACATATACACCTCAGTCCCCACATTGCTCTGTTAACACAATATAAATATTAGATTTTGTTTTCCAGCATTCAGGACATGGGTGCCTAGAGGACTTTCTATAAATACACCCTGACAGGCTACATGGCTTTAAAAGTCCCTGTATGAATTCCCTCTGCTTGCTCAGAGTGAAAGCCTCTGTGTTTTTGCAGCTGTGAGGGATGATCTCTGTGCAACACTGAGGTTCGATCTTACTCAGAGGACAGCTTTATTTTTTTTTATTCTCTCTTTCACTTCTTGTGTATACATGGTTTCTCAGATTTAGGAGGATTAAGGGAGCCGAGAATTTTCCGGACATTCATGTGCACAAAAAATACAATCAAAAGAAACCTCAGGGACCCTGCTATCTTACAATCAAAAAAGAAAAAAATATTCCGAAAAGAAAATAAAGCTAATGCAACCAATCATGCCAAAGGTTTGCAATTCAGTCCAATCTTCACCAAATATACAAGAAATCACAGACAGTTTCACCTAAAACCAGCAATCATGGAAGGTGATTGGCTGCATAAAGCCTCCGATCGCTCCAGTAATAAAAACAGTTCCCGTCCCAGAGTTTGTGCTCTGAAAGGTCATGACGAGCAAGGCTGAAATGGGTTTTGACAATAGAAAAGAGCTGAGATTTTCAAGCAACAACCAATTCTGAGGCTTTATTGTGGGGGACATTATTACAAGCATTACACCCTACAATACTGAACTCTATCCTTTTAATGACCCAACATCATCAGAATAAGTGAAGCTGTGTGGAAATTCGCTTCGACAAAGCCTAGGATCAAAATGACACTGATCAACTCAACATGGCACACGGGTGCTTTCTGCTTGGCTCGCTCACTTCACATCATTTTTATTCATTGAATGAGCATGCATGCCAAATCCTTCTCAAAGTTCAAGTAACCAAAGCAATTCAAATGCCATGCTTTTCTGCAGCCTTGGTCAAGCAAGGACCCTTTTCATTACTGCCATAAATGGAAGCAATGTTGTTCCTCCTTCCCAACATCAGCCAAAACCAATAGGGAAAAATATGTTCCAATGCTCCCATTTGCTTGATATTAGCATAATGAGAAACACAACACTTAGTGGCAGGCATAAAAACATCTTGCTGCAAACACCATCATTGTGAGGCTCTAGTTCATAATATATTGATGTTAATCTTTTTCTGGGTGGATCATCTAAATAAGTGGTCCTCCTAATTGTCAATCATTTTGGTGATATGTTTATATAAGACCGTCCTACGTCCTCGTCCCCAGGTAGCCATCTTTTTCTGTGCATGCACACTTTCAGGCGTATAGTTGTGGTGAGCTACGGTTTCAACCAGTCATTGAAGCTCACCTTTCTGACCGGCGGTTCTTTGAAAATGGCTGAGGGTCATAAGAGAAAAAGTGTCTCTGAAGTGTATGACAAGAAGAGAAAGGCGTCAGTAGAGAGAAACAGGACCAGAGTGTTTTTGGCAAATTCTTTCATGTGATGGCGTACACTGAAAGCACAGGTCAGGCCTCCCACTGATGCCTCAGTTGCGATGCTTCTACTTAACAGGTAAAGTTTGGCATTGTATTTGGAGAAATCAATTTCACATCACTGCTAGTAAAAGTTATCTACCGGTGGTGAGTCTGACATGAAGGAAAAATTGCAAATCTTCTTTTGGAAAGTAAGCTTGTATGAGGGATGCAAACAGTTACTTTTAAACAGAGGGTGCACAAGGACAAATGGGCTTGTGCACGCTCTCGCACACGTTTCATAGGTGTTCCCTCTCGGGAGAGGGTACAGGGTTTTGCATGTGCATTTTGTGGAGAGGGCGGTCTTTTAAAAAACTCACGAAAATCCTCCAGTCTACCTTTAAAAGCAGCTTAAGTCATTGAACAGTTTGATAACAGTTTGGGGATATGGTTTGGACACAACCAAACCATTCTTAATATCCTTATGCATCTTACTAATCCAGGTTGAAAAATTAGGCAGAGTTTACTTGTAAATCCTTAGAGTAAAGAAGTGTGCAGATGAAGGGGATAAATATTTAAACATAGAACAAGTCAAATAGAAGACTTATTTATCTAAATCACTGAACTTTTACATAAATTACTGATAAAAACTGAATCCACAAACATTTAATGAAACACTTTAACCTGGTTTTCAGAACTTAGGCAAGTTGGCCAGATAGTCATGTTAAAAAGAGGAAAAATTCCTGTGATGCTTGAGTTTTGTGACCAAGACATGATCTCAGCATGTACTCTCATCTGTCTGATGTTTTCAGAACCACTTTGAGCAGTAATATTTTTAAGCATTTTTTTTTTAGTAAGGATTTCACCAATTTATTACCATATACATCTTACAACAATAATTGCTTAAGTTCATTGACATTTGTAGACACATATTTCAGCACAGGTCTTTGAAGGTCCTGCAAGTGTATTTGAATCAGGTTGAGGGGGTTTACTTTTACTTTCTGATTGCAACAGCTTTATTTTTCATTCCAGCATTTTTAGGGTAAATCTGCTGTTGTATTTGTAGCCAGTTTAAGCAAAATCTCAGCTTTCCAGCAAACCAAACATTCACCTTAAATGCAGCTTTTCATTGATACAAACAATCAGCAAACCAAGAAGACAAGTTCACCAGGCAACTAGTGAACCGTAAAAAGAAGTCCAGCATACTCTCCATCCGACTACCCGACCCTATAAAAGGTTCAAATGGAATCAGAACATCTTTATACTTTGAGACACATTTTTCTGGAAGAGACAATGAGTCCGAGATATGACAAAGACCCACATTAGCCGTTTAGAATTAATTACTTTATACTCTAGGAAGGAGTTAAGATCTTATTCCAGATGACAATACATCATGCATATAAACTGCAGAAATAATTTCCAAACAGAAGCACTAAGATTAGAAAGATAAATCAACAGAACACTTGCCAGGATGCAATTCAGTGGAAAGTCTTCTCTGGTTAACCTTGAGTGTCAATTTAAAGAATAATTTATCTACAATACCTATGGCTGAACAACCCAGCCTGCAAAAATACAACAACAGTGTACAAGGACAAAAAACAAACAAGTATTAAATAATAGCTGTATCAAAAAGATACGCAGAATAAAACAAAAAAAACAAAGGAAAAAATTATCAAATTATTCATTCGCAAACCCAACTGAAGCACAGTTAACTTAAATAAAGTCAATAACATTTCTAATAACAGTTGAACATTTGTATTAAATTCATATAATCTTTCTATTCACACCAGATTGTGTTTTTAACTACCCATCAGGGTGACATACCTCAGCTAAATGTACCCCTTTGATTAGCAAACAGCCAAATAGGAAACAAAAGAAGCTGAGAGATGGTGATGTGTTCGTTCTTTAAACAGTTGACTCTGTAGGGAGCATTCAGGTATTTGTTTAGCGGAGAATCAAGTCTCCATTGGTGTTTGTCTTGCAAAAACAGTTTTTTAAACCCACTGTATGAGCTTAGAGGGGAATTTCCAAACACAAGATTTTATATCACAGATGTAAATGTCTCCAGTTGCATTAAACTGTCAAGTTAATCTGGCCTAACTTTAGTGCAGATACCGAAAGTGTGTGAGCAGCCTGATCGAATTAGGAAGGTAGGAGGAGGTATTTAAAGAGGGAAAATCCAGAAAAACAAGGAGATTTGGGCAGAAAAGACAATCAGATCATGGTTCTGATTTTCTTATTGAGGACGATGTGTTTAAAGAGTCTAAGTCTTTAGATTGTGAGAGGATTGAAACAGAGAATTGTGGGGGATAATTCTAATAAATCGAGTTCCTAGATGTTTTTACTGTATTTAAGGAGATTTGCAAGGGATTTTAACAATGTGTTGCTCAAAATTGGCAAGTAAATGCCAGAATTTCTCTGAGGGAAGCAATCAAGCAAGAAACAACTTAAGTTTACTAGAAACTGATGCAAAGACATTACACTCAATTTTTTCTTTTAGGTGTTTTACTGCATGTGTCTCATATATATATTGACTGTGTATAATTAACTTAAATGAAAATAAAGCCTGTCTGTATCAGAACACAGTCTTTAGATGCCTAAATTGATAAACCTCATACAATGAGTCCACGTAGGAAACTCCAGGTTATTTACTTTTCTACCATTGATCGCACCCTTGCTCTGCACGCAAGGATTAAACGACAATAAAAAAAAAAAGTTTCTTAACTTTTGATGATAATTCAAACAAACAACATGAAAATCAAGTCTGATAAAAGCAAATGGGATGTAGCAGAAATGATCCACCAAAATAAATGTTAGAAAGTCTTGAATCAGTTATTCTAATGCTTCCTGTGTATTAGGTGTGCTTTTTTCCCCTTCTCACATAAAAAGAGTTCATAGTCTAATGAAAAGCAAAGGTTCTATATGAATTTACAAAAAATAAAAAACTGGTTGGTTTCATTATGGATGGATAGATGATGATTGGATGGATGAACTGATTCGGACTCCAGGAATTGTGCCCACCAGGTTTGATCATACATCAACACATTAAATGCAAAAGGGTCTGTCTCATATACATCTCACACCTGAGATTGGAGTGGAAAGCTGCCACTTTATCTAAAAGGCACCAACTGCTCAGTAGCAATGATGTTTTTATGTAGAGTACATATTCGGAGCCCATTTCCTGCGCACAACAGAAGCATTTATTCAGGTGCACGATGGCTTAATAAGAGCTCCTTATTCATTCCTGGTGACACAGTTTGATGGTTTATTGGTGAGCTTTTGGTCCTTCTGTTCAATTCCCAGACTCCGAGGAACAAGCCTGCTGGGTGAGGGGAGGCGGAGTTCTTTGTCTGGCTCCAAACCACAGCTTACCTTCAGTCTGGTGGAGCTTTTTAATTAATCACAAACCTTGTTCCATTACCTGGGGAGTTCACAAAGCAAGAGTCCCTTAAGCATCTGAGCTCTTTTGAAACCTAAAGGCAGCCAGCCTTTTGGACTTGGAGACAAAAGCAAAATACTCTGAATGATAGCTTGAAAACTTACACACATTTCCTCTATAATTACATAAGACAGAGGATTCAGTGAATTATAAAGATCAAATGAAGGTAAGGAAGTTTAACTTGGCTACAAAAGAATTATGGAAACCAATTTTTTTCTGGAAAAAAAATCTGATTAATTGTTACATTTCTCTGACTGAGTAATATATTAGACCTTGTCTTTCATACATGATGCAGTGCCCTTGGGAAACCAATTAAACAAAGTATAAATGGCATTGCGTTACCCCACTGCACACACAAGGCCTTTTCACAGGCCATCTAGTTTTATGCATTGATATAAGAATGCAAGAAATTACAAAGGTTTAATCTGCCAGCCGTTATTACAATGAGACACCTTCATTGCTCCCTGATGTCTTTCTTCTGAAAACAAGTCCAGAGCGCCAAGCTACATGTTGGCAATTCATTTAATAATCATAGAACTGGTGTTAATAGCATTCTTGAGGAGGTAAGTGGGTTGCATTGATCATCGTGCAAAGGAAACCATAAGTACATGAAGGTCAGCTCACCTCCCAATCCCAAGAACAAAGTTTCACTCTCGGGAAATAAAATCTAATGAATAAATTAAACGTTTTGAAAGTTTAATTAAGCTAAATGTTGAAAATGTGTGTGATTTAAACCACTAACATTGCAGCTGAAAGAATAAGGGTCCAATTAATTACAATTTGTCATTGTATAAATCATTAATGGGTTCTGTGAAAAAGAGACATGCCTGACGAGTTAACGCAGAAGGCAGGGGTGCTGATGCATCAGGAATTGTGCAACTACTGTATAGGCCCAAGAAACCATTTGCACCTCACAGTGATGAATAATGAATAGTATCGTTGAACAGATGTGCTACTTAAATCAGATTTTGAGCCTTGAAAACTCTTTAGACCAACTATTGACTAATTTTAGCATTAAATGTTCATGTTTAATAGAATATGAAGGTAAAAATGATAAACGTACATATCCTATTTTAAGCCAACAATGTTAGGTGTTTATATTCAAAAAAGAAATTAGATCTGCAAGAATTCCTTCAATTTATTTCACATATTATCACCATAGACTACATAAGTATGGTCAATTACTGTTCGCATTTTTTTGTTTAGATGCACAAAATACATCACAGAAATCAGCGATATAACAATTTAACCTCTGAAAGAAAAGTTAATTCACTTGGAGATTCATGCCTTAGGCAAAACAAAGTGCTTCACTAGAAAATAAAAAAGTAAATAAAGAACACTGCTTTAGAGATTTTTTTTAAGTGGAAGGGCTAAAGCATAACATAAAAGCAAAGAAATATAAAAAACAAAAAATTGGATAAAAAAAACAGTTTAAACAGTGATAAAAAAAAAAAAATGTGGCAAACCATATCATAGCAGAAAACAAGAAAATAAAATGGAAAAAACAAAGAACCAGTAAATAATACATCATGTTTCTGGACATGGGAAGTGAACTGGCCTGTGATGACCTCTGAGCCAACACAGTTCATAATTCAAAAACTTTTACTCCCCAGAATCAATAACTCCATCACATGACTTCCCAACTTATAAACATTTTACAAACCACCCAAATCTTATCATAGCCCTTAAGATCAAAAGAGTAAATAATTGTGAAGATTGTATGTATTTAACATGCAAACGTCAATATATTTAAAAATAATAGTTTGATAGATCATGTAGAAGAGTGTTTCCTGACATTTTTTGACTTGTGTACCCCTGTCTTATGAGTACCACTCTCAGTCCAAAATTTTGATGACTGCCCAAATGTGGAACGTAAATAACTGATTGTAAAATAAGAATACAATTTACCTTAACTTTTAATTCAAAGGTATAATTGAGGATATTATTTTTCCAGGTGGATAATCAAAGTAAGAGGTCCTCCTAATTGTCAATCATTCTGCCGCTATGTTTACGTATTTTCATGTACCCCTTGCAATGCACTCGTGGACCACTAGGGGTACGCGTAAGCCCTGTTTGGAATCCCTGATGTAGGTGATTGATGAAAAGGGCAGAAATGAAGTAGCCTCGTGAGACCATCCTGATCTCGCGAGCTTTCAAGGTTTCACTCGTAGATCAGTCTGGAGACTCTCCATTGAAGAAAATTTGGAGCCGTTCACCAAACGAACGTCCAATCAGCGTTGGCTTTGAGGCGGGTTGAGGTGTGACGCAACGAGAAGCGCGACAGTTCAGTCTAAAGAACATGGCGGCTTCATCGGATGAAACTAGCGATAGCGTGGCTATCGAGCAAGTTTTATCGGAATTACAGAGTATTTCTTCACTGAAAGAAGAGCAAAACACTGCTCTGGAGGCTTTTCTCAGAGGAAAGATGTTTTTGCTCTTCTCCCAACTGGTTTCGGCAAGAGTAGCCTGGCTTGTGGTTGTGTTTTCGTCGTCGCTCTGTTAGTACGTCATATGCTTCGTTGATCTGATTGGTTTATTTGGCCCGTCTATCACCAACATAGGCCAATCAGCTAACCAGTATTTTCGCCCCTTCCCAAAATTACTTCAACGGAAGGAGTCAGGTTAGAAATGAAGCACTGACCCCTGCATTGAATGTCAGTTTACTCAACATTCCATTCACCAAATAAGTTAAATTGTCGTAGTCGGCAAAGTAAGAAAAACTAATCACTAGGGGTACGCGTAAGCCCTGTTTGGAATCCCTGATGTAGGTGATTGATGAAAAGGGCAGAAATGAAAAGGGCAGAAATGAAGTAGCCTCGTGAGACCATCCTGATCTCGCGAGCTTTCAAGGTTTCACTCGTAGATCAGTCTGGAGACTCTCCATTGAAGAAAATTTGGAGCCGTTCACCAAACGAACGTCCAATCAGCGTTGGCTTTGAGGCGGGTTGAGGTGTGACGCAACGAGAAGCGCGACAGTTCAGTCTAAAGAACATGGCGGCTTCATCGGATGAAACTAGCGATAGCGTGGCTATCGAGCAAGTTTTATCGGAATTACAGAGTATTTCTTCACTGAAAGAAGAGCAAAACACTGCTCTGGAGGCTTTTCTCAGAGGAAAGATGTTTTTGCTCTTCTCCCAACTGGTTTCGGCAAGAGTAGCCTGGCTTGTGGTTGTGTTTTCGTCGTCGCTCTGTTAGTACGTCATATGCTTCGTTGATCTGATTGGTTTATTTGGCCCGTCTATCACCAACATAGGCCAATCAGCTAACCAGTATTTTCGCCCCTTCCCAAAATTACTTCAACGGAAGGAGTCAGGTTAGAAATGAAGCACTGACCCCTGCATTGAATGTCAGTTTACTCAACATTCCATTCACCAAATAAGTTAAATTGTCGTAGTCGGCAAAGTAAGAAAAACTAATCACTAGGGGTACGCGTAAGCCCTGTTTGGAATCCCTGATGTAGGTGATTGATGAAAAGGGCAGAAATGAAAAGGGCAGAAATGAAGTAGCCTCGTGAGACCATCCTGATCTCGCGAGCTTTCAAGGTTTCACTCGTAGATCAGTCTGGAGACTCTCCATTGAAGAAAATTTGGAGCCGTTCACCAAACGAACGTCCAATCAGCGTTGGCTTTGAGGCGGGTTGAGGTGTGACGCAACGAGAAGCGCGACAGTTCAGTCTAAAGAACATGGCGGCTTCATCGGATGAAACTAGCGATAGCGTGGCTATCGAGCAAGTTTTATCGGAATTACAGAGTATTTCTTCACTGAAAGAAGAGCAAAACACTGCTCTGGAGGCTTTTCTCAGAGGAAAGATGTTTTTGCTCTTCTCCCAACTGGTTTCGGCAAGAGTAGCCTGGCTTGTGGTTGTGTTTTCGTCGTCGCTCTGTTAGTACGTCATATGCTTCGTTGATCTGATTGGTTTATTTGGCCCGTCTATCACCAACATAGGCCAATCAGCTAACCAGTATTTTCGCCCCTTCCCAAAATTACTTCAACGGAAGGAGTCAGGTTAGAAATGAAGCACTGACCCCTGCATTGAATGTCAGTTTACTCAACATTCCATTCACCAAATAAGTTAAATTGTCGTAGTCGGCAAAGTAAGAAAAACTAATCAAAGACAATCAAACCCCAGACCATCAAAACCATAATACCCATCCAACAATTGATATGTAATGTAAACTTTACATACTTAAAGCAGCAGGACCAGCTAACTTTTGAAAGTTTGCAGCTTTGTTTGTTTCAACTCCCACTCTGAAATGTTTAAACTAAGGCTGAGGTAACAAGAAATCTTTACTTCAGAATCTATCATGGCATCAGTGCATTTCCACATTTTATGTATTGCTGTTTGTGTCAAGTTGTTACCCTGACAAATAGCTGGCGCTGACTTACAGCTTTCTTTCAGCATCATTCATCTATGAGCAGTGATCCGAACAGGACTCCCAGCAGAGCTGGGTGGAAACTCCCTGCTCTGAAGCAAAACTATAAAAAAAAAAAAGGAACAAAAGACTCCAAGCAGCTAAGCTAAGCAAAAGATTGATGCCCAAAAGTTAAAGTATTTCCAGTCATAATATTGTTATAATAACAAGTTTAAACTGATGCAAGAGATGGTCATTCGAAAAATTATTTTTCAAAGGCTATATGACATGTATGGATTAATCTTTACCACAATCAGTATCAAAGATCTTCTGAGAGTTCATATCTACTTCAAAGCATGAACAAAGATGAAGCCTTGAGTCACATATTATAAACAGTAGGTCTTCTGCAATCAACCAAAATGACAGCAGGCTTTTAGCTAGGAATATTTCACAGGGTGTACACCTTAGTGTATCGCATGTTTAAGCTTTGCGTGGTGTAAGGGTGTCCGGAGGTAAAATTTAGACTCTCTGAAACACCATTTGCTGCATTTTGAGGTGCAACTAACATTTTCCATTTGTTACAGCACTAGATTTGTCCTTATTATTGGAAGCATGTGTGCTTGACTAAATATTATGCTTGACTAGATATTATGTTTCATAGGTCAAATCAAGAAATAAGAAAGTGTAATGCTATGTTCACACTGCATGTGCTTTTAGCATCAAAGAGCCCGCCGCTCAATTTTTGATGCTTGCACATGTTAAGGTCAGACGCGCCCCAAGAGCAAGTAAAGTGTGTCCAGATGAGTCTAATGCTTGTGCTTTTTTCCTTTTTACAGCATTTTATTATCATTACACACTGTCACAAGTACAGAGCAACGAAATTAACTCTCTGTATTTAACCCATACCCTTAAGGAGCAGTGGGCTGCCATTGTGCAGCCCCGGGAGAGCAGTGTGGGGAAGAGTCTTTGCTCAGGGACCCAGAGGGGCAGTCTGTGGGAGTGGGCCATGAACATTGTGACAACTTAACCCAAAGGTTTATTTTAACATAAACCACTGCACTAATGTTTCACATTTTGAAAAGCTTCCCATACAGGAAGAAAGCTAAAAACACACAAATGACAGATATATTTTAACAATTATTTAACTGAATTCACAAACTTTGTTTTAGCAGGGAACAAAACAAATCAGTTTTAAAGCCACAACATAACCAGTGCTAAGTCTTTTTTGCAGCTATTTTTCTTTGTATGGTTTTCTTAGTATGTTTGATTTGGTGATAAGTGGAGGCGTTGCAGAGACAAGGGTGGAACAAAACTGAGAAATACCGGCTGTTTCTCTGTAACTCCATTTTGAAGCTTTGTGTTTCGCGCTTTGCATGTGCGACTCCACTGCCTTAATTCCCATCGTTCTGAGCTTGAATGACTTCTTGCACAAAATCCACTGAGCCTCATGTATGTTCCCTGGTTTTAGCCATGGAGAAAACTCTTGGCTGGAGCCAGTTTTCATTACATTTACACTTGCTCATATTTTCCAGACAAAAAGTAAATGGCGCATCTCCCAAATGTCCCGGCCGCAACAACGCTTTTATTGGTTCAGCTATCGGGACGGAACCAATGATGGCGAGCCGTTATTTTTTTTTTTAATAAAAACAAAAGGTCAATTTTAATGCTTATTTAGATTACAAAAATAAATTAAGACCTACGAAAAACTGATATAAGAAATTTTAATACCAATTAAAGGCCTTAGTTTTATTTTGAAGAATTCAATGCCTTTTAAGACTTTTTACGACCCGTGGGAACCCTGTTCATGTGGCATGTTGAGAAACAATAATTCAATTTATCCAACTCCAGCATCTGCTTCCTGTACAAATGTGAACATTTGAGGGAAGTTTTCCAAGGGAAAATTAAGGCACACCAAGGCTGTATATCCCAAAAAATGACGCCCGTACACATGGTTAGCTAAAAGCCTGCTAACTAGTTAAAATTACACAACTTTGTATGAATCTGTCATTTTGTAACAAGTTGGAAAACCTTTTGACCAGGTTAGAGCCATTATAGCCCTTTTGGTTGAATCAATTTATCACCAAGACAGGACAAAAAAAAAAAAAGTATCATCTCAGAGCCTTCAGGCCTTAGTTGGCATGTTCAACGAAGCTAGTAAGGAAGACAAGAAAAGAACATGTTCATTAAAGGAGGTCATTACAAGACTGAAAAACATGGCTTCATTCAGAAAGGCAAAAGGAGAACACCTCCTGTCTCTACAAAAAGAAAAAGCACATCATGTCCTTATTTTGCAAAGGGGCTTATAAAACACAAGACCGCTTGAATAATGTCCTTTCGATAGACGAAGTGAATAGATGTTTGGTCCTATACATGTCTCCATGTCTGGACACATACAGTATGCACAAAAACTCAGTACTAATGTCAAGGACAATGATGGAATGTTAATGAAATGACTGTTTTGTAACTTCAGGTCAGTTTGGGTCGAGTTAAGCTTGACCCAAACACGATCATGAGAAAAACAATGATGCCAAATACAGCAGCAAACCTACAACAAAAAGGCTGAAGGAAAAAAAATTGATGTGAAGCCTCAAAGCCCAGACCTCACCCTCACTAAAATAATTCCTTCAGAGAGCTCTGCAGAAACACATGTCTTCAAAACCTCAGCAATGCTGCAGAAAAGAGGGCACAGCATTCCGCCGGTGATGTAAAAAGACTGATAAAATCAAACAGAAAACACCATTTGACCAAGTTATTGCTACTAAAGGTAGTTGCACAAGCCCCGGGATCACAGTATGGATTTTAATATTTCACATAACTGTAAAGACAGCAAGTTAGAGAAAGCTTACTGATGGTAGTGGGAGATAAATGTGCAGCTGGACCCTGCTGCCTCAGCAACAGCGCTATAGGACAGGCATGTTAAACACCAAACGAGGCCCAGAGTTCTCACAGGGGCCCTTCCCCTACTCTGATCTCCTGTTAATAAAAGCCTGTCCCGATAAGAGAAGAATATGCATTACAGAGCCTTTGGGAGTAAGTCGTTTTTGCTTTAAGACAATACCAGGCCAAAAAGGGCAGCACAATTTCCGCCCTCATTAATCTAATCTGAAACTGAGAAATGATTTGATGGTGGCACTTCTGCCCTGTTGCATTAATGCTTTACCTTTACCCCTTACACATGCTTGCAGGCAGGCACATTACGCTTCACAGGGAGGATTGTCAGTGGATGGAGAGTAACAGCTATTTGGCAGGATGCAAAAAAAAAAAAAGTATTCTTCATTTCAAGACGGCATCAGATTGAGCCTTCAGACACACTCACTTTCTCTCTCCTTTGTATGAAAATGCCTCAGCAGCAGCAGCACTTCTCTCCATCCTTCTCTTTCTGCACACTTCCAGACAGATAAATGGGAGGGAGTCAGACCGGTTAAGGTTTTCTCGAATGATCCTACTTCCGCACCAGCAAACCAATTACCAAGACTAAGATAAACCCTTCTAGCAGCACACCCCGCCCCCTCACCACCAACCCATCTCTTCCTCCTCTTTCGAGGCACAAAATAAGGTTCAGCCATTGTTATGGCTGTGCGTTTCAGCTGCAGCCCCTGGAGGCTCAAAGAGAAGGAAAAGTCAAAAGTCCGCCTGTAGTCACTTTACCGCCTCGACAATATGACAAGTGAGTACACATAAGCACAAACCACAACACATGTAGCTGCAGCTGCTCCTGAAAAAAAAAATGAAATTTTCCATCCAGCTACTTCATTAGCATTTTTCTCTCTGGATCTTAAAACCAAGAAATGTCACGACCATGCCTGTGGGCTATAAGTTGCAGCACTGTGTGATGACTAGGTCTTGTTTTAGTGCCAAACTTTGGGGGCAGGAACCAAAGCAGCCTTGATTTATTCTTCTCGCTGTACTTTAGCTGGCATCATGATTAATAGCTTGCTAAAGGTATATTTCTCTGTCTCAGCAAAATGCTTCAAATGGACCTTTACCGTATAACAGGTTGAAGATTTATATTTTGCATTTGTACTTTTATTATAATGAACACCAAAATATCATGCTGGCACTTGCAATGTTTTTTTTTTTTTAATGACACCAAGTAAAACTCTGCAGCCAAAGTTAAGATAAGGGTTCAACAACTTTCAATGCTAACTTCATTAAACCCATGGAGACCCCTTAGGATTGCTGACTGTTACTAAAAATCACAGTCTATTCATTGCAGTTTATGTTTAGAGAAAAAAAAAAGTTATGTATTTGTGAATGGAGCTGGAGTGAGAATGTTATGGAACTAACAAGGAAGTGAAACATTGCTGCAATCCTGAATCAGCCGGAGGGCTTTTTTATTACAACTGGTTGTTATGGTGATTGTTGGACGATATCACCATCTGCAGAATAGGCCCCCAAATAAAGTCCCCCATAAAACCCCCAAGAAATAATAAACTTTAACACTTTAAACACTTTTTCTTCTTGACACTAAGAGTTGGAGATGGTTGTTGACCATTTTAACCCTTTGTCACTCCAGTATGATTCAATTATTTTCATGTGTGGGAATCTGTTACTAAGAGACTCCATCCAACAGATAAAATAAAGGATTATTTCTAGATACATGAAATATATCAGTATTGGTATTATTTCAAACTGCTGTGGTAATATTAGTACTACGTACCCTTTTATTGTGAGTTTTATATGTTTGTTAAGAACTGTGGAGCGCTATTTCTGTAGGCGTATGTAAAGTATTGCATTACATTATATATCTTTAAAGTCTCGTTTGGTTTATGAAAAAAGGTCTGATTTGTTACCCTTTAAGGCTGTAGTTCAAACAATAATACACCTGCATGGTGAGTCATCAGCTACAAATGTCCCTTTCTTTGTCAGGTATTCCAAAGGCTGTTTGTAACGCTTAATAAATGTTAAATGAGCGAGGTGTTGCTAAAATCAGAAGGAACTAATTAATGTGAAACCTGATGTGAGAAATTTCTAAAACTAGAACCAACATAAAGAGTACATAATTTAAATTTACCTTAACTGCTTTGTGATATCTTCATAAACACTTTGGGGTAAGTGTAAGTGTGCTGAGTTCAGCAGCTGGTAAGTAACAATTGGTATTGTGACTAGTGTTGCACTGATACCGATACCAGTATCCAGTATGTCCTAAAAGGTGGTATCGGTATCGGCGAGTACCAACAAATAGGGCACCGATACCATTTTGAGAGCGATAAGTTTATTCAACTATTGTCACCCATTCCAGGTAGGCAATAAAAAGTTCTACTGGATTAACTTTGTATTAGATTTTTTCCTGCTTCACAAAGTTAGGCAGCAGCTTGACAAAGCCATGATGGCAATTATTTTACATTATTATGGTATCAGTATCGGCCGATACTGCACAGCCAGGTATCGGGTATCAGTATCGGGGCCAAAAATTGGCATCGGCACAACACTAATTGTGACCAATTGCACGCCATGTCAATTGGTTGGAGAGTTGGCATTTGTTAGGGGTGGCCTGGACACTTAGCATAACTGCTGCACTCCAACTGAGTGTTAAGAATAAAAAAAAAAAGAAAAAATAAACTGTACTTTTAGTTTACAAAAGATTAACAACTACGAAATAACTTTGGGAGTTTATAACTTCTATGCAGAAAAATAAATGAGATTGTTTTAATTCAATGCATAAATGTACTCCTATCCCTGTAACTATTTTAGCAAGCTTTTCTAGATGTTTAAGGGTTTATATGAAGAAAAGAAGTATCTTAACAGCTTAATAAACCTCATTCATTTAAATGCAGCTAAAATGACCTCTTGAAACCACTTTGGAGCTATATGTGCTGCAAGGTCTCATCACACATCTTACTGGAAGCTCTTTAGGGCAGTGGTCCCGAACAACCGGCAGCGGACCGGTACCGTTCCGTGGGTCATTTGGTACCGTGCCGCAAAGAAAAAAGTGTATATATATATATATATATATATATATATATATATATATATATATACTCCCTCGAAAAAGAGATTTTATCTCAAGGGACTTCCTGGTAAAATAAAGGTTAAATAAATAAAATAAAATATATATAATTTATCGACGATCAGAGTCTGAGTGATGTTTTATTTTGAAAAATATTTTAAAAAATTGTGGTATTCTCTCCCAATTACATCAGTCTGTGCCTCTTGACACAGGTTAATTCACCAAAACAAAACTACAGAGCAGACTGGACATCAGGAGCACACTTTGTCATTTTCTCCGATTACGCCTAGATGGGACCGGCTTGTTGTTTTATTTATATGTTGTTTGTAATTGATTTTATGCCAGTCGTATCATTTTACTTGATCATTCCGTGGTGCAAAAAAGGTTAGGGACCGCTGCTTTAGGCTACTTGTTAACAGCCAACTCTTCTTGAGAAGAAAGTAACGTGGTGAAACCGTCCACTGATCCACTAAGCTGCCACACATCTTTAACTGCCGAGAAAGCTTCAGCTATGAAGCAAAAAGCAAAGTAGAATGAAATTTCCATCTGCTTTGTCCAAACACTCATCGAAAGCAGCCGATCCACGTAACACCATTTGACCCTTTTCTTTACAGAACCAATTCTCTGATGAATATGGGTCATTTCTGGGTCACTCTTAAAACTTCTGGCCAAATATGAATGCAAGTCTAACTGAAAAACTGTCCATGTACAGTGAGGCAAAACAGTTTACAGATTAAATACTTCACTATTGCCTTCAAGCTCAGGGCACTTCCACTTAAAAACAATTACATAACGAAAAATGATGGCTCATTGTAATGCAGTAAAGTGCGAGTCCCTGCACCTCTTGGCAGGGTTACAGCTGCTTACCATACAGTTCCACCCACCTATGCGCTCAAGGTTAAACCGACCTGGAGACTGAGGTCTGCTGGGCATTTGGCCACACAGCGTTTGCAGAAACATAAAACCTGATAAATGGGCTCATCTATCTCTGTTGATCCTACCACGAGGTTTGTCCAATACAGTGCTCTGCTGCAGCAATCATAAAAGCCTTTAAAAACTGTCTTTTATGGGCATTGTTGAACACAATGTATGGTTGGGTGTTCTCCAGGTCAAAGTTTAAACGTTAAACTTGATCATAATCTGATTCAAAATGCTAGGATGTACATGTAAACTTATAGTTTGTGAGACTTTGCTTGATCTAACTGTAAATATATCTTTATAATGATTTACAAATTTATCAGCAAAATATTCAATTTAATGCAGTTTAATAATATAGCTGATGAAGATGCCCAGTCATCCAGGTTATAGTCATTCCACAAAGATTTAAAAATAATAATCCCCACTATAATCCCACCATCACCTCATCCTCATCACCATGCAGAAGGTTAACACATTGCTCCTGTAAGCCAGGCAAATAAAGACCTTAACAACGAAGTTTCGGTTTAACCTGCAGGCCAACAAATACCTTAAATACTCCCCATTACAAAGGGTGGATCTGCTTTGGTGCAATTTGCATGTTTTATAAACCATAACAAGGCTTTTGTTGGGCTGTTCTATAGTGGAAATCCACACTTACTGCAGACATCTTGAATTATGAAAGCTTTCTGGATGGGAAGCAAAACTTCTTTAAACTTGGAAAAAAGTCCAGTGGTTTTGTTTTTAAACTTTTTTTGAATTTATTATTACAGCAACAAAACACAATAACGTACTCCAACTAAATGTTATTTACAAAGGTTAATTAGTTAAATCAGATTATACAGAGAGATTGGCAAACATAAAAAAACTAAACATAAGATTGCATAAACACAGTTAACAGTTAATTAAAAAAAAACTAACATCCACCCATCATTGGCTTTAAGTGGCATATTCAAACTATTTGATCTCTATACAATCATTTTGCTACATTTAAAGATCATGGAATTGAAAAAAACTGTTCAAATCCATGGTTTACTTACTCAAATCTACATCACAATATAGCTGCACATATAAGAATAAGTCTTTTTATTTACCATAAAAGCCTGATTTTTTTTTTTTTTTTTTTCAATATTGAGTCCCTCTTCTTGACATTCATTTTAAAATAAAGTGGACTGTTTTCTTTGGCAAAAACCCAACTTTTAAGCTTAGTCTATAGATCTTTAACATAGTTGTGGTTACAACTCCAGAAGTTTAATATTAGCATATCCACATCCAAGCCAGCTTGAATATATGTGTGGGATCATTGTCCTGCTGAAAAGTCCAATTCTCTCTTAAGTTAGAACACTTTCACAGTAGGGCTGCAACAACGAATCGATAAAATCGATAAAAATCGACTTTTAAAAGCGTTGGCAACGAATTTCATCATCGATTAGTTGTGTCGCGCGATTATTGCGTCATCCGCCGCGCCGTCATCACTGCCTCTTGACTGAAAGAGGAAGAAAAAAAAATATGGCAGAGCGAGTCAGCGCTGCAGGTGCAGTGTTGCCAACTCAGCGACTTTTCAGACCCCTCCAGTGACTATTTTTCAAAACAGCGACTAGCGACAAATCTGGCGACTTTTTTCTGTGTCACTGGCGGCTTTTGGAGACTCTTACGTGAAAGCATGTATCGTTCCTACTCTGCCGTGGGGCGCCTCCCCCACCCCAACCGCGTTTTCCCGCAGGAGTCCCTCTCAGTCAGAGCCTCAGCGTCCAGACTGCAAATGAAGCGCGCATGCACCGGGATTAAAGGCGCAAATTGATCACAATAATTAAAATAGCCTGCTCTTTGTAAAGCGAAAAAAGTGATAACATGCAACTTTTTTCAAAAGAAATTAACATGGCACGGAACCACCATGTTTGTTTGGTTTTAAAGTGGGGAAACGTAACGTTAGTTTCTCAGGTAGCTCATCTGATGCTTTCCTTACATTGTTAGTAGGTTACAGACAGTGATAAGGTTGGCTACTTATTTTACTTTTAATTTCATTTGAATTAGCTTAAGCAGCGTTTATATTTTCTTTATAAATAAATTAACTTGCAAATTATGAGGGCAAAGCTTTTAAAGTTTAAATCTTCTGGCAAAGATAAAGTAAAGAAGATCCTGCAATTTATGGAAGTAAAGCAGAATAAAATCCAGCAAGATCAGTAATATGTCAATTAATTATCTGCCACATTCCCATGTAAATATCTGTCTTTGGAGGATGTGTTTTTTAGCACCCCTAGTTCTCTCATTTTTATTCCAAATACAATTTATAATTTGAATCACAGGGCTATTTTTATCTCTATGGTTCAGTATTTTCTCAAGTAGCAACTTTAACTGCTATAATTTCCTGTCTTAAAAGGCAGAACTCTTCTAGTCTAAAAAAACTCATTTGTTGAAAAGGGGGGACCTATTTTTTGAACCCCTTAGGGGCTTTTAAAAACAAAAATGTCTTTTTTTGTGCTTTATGAAACAAAGTAGCCTATATTTTGTGGATGTACAGCTACATTTCTCATGTAAGTTTGCGTAGTTTTAACACAAACATTTATTTTTCATATTGCACCAGTACAGTTAATGAGCAACCTGTACTTGTGTGCTTGTTTGTTCTGTCTAAAATGTTTATTTTGGAATAAAGAGGTAAATATAAAAAATATTTTTTGTCAGATTCATCGATTAATCGAAAAAATAATCGGCCGATTCATCGATTTTTAAAATAATCGTTAGTTGCAGCCCTATTTCACAGCTAACTTTGGTAGCTCTTCTAATCAGTATTCTTTGTGCAATGTCCTGGTACAACTGGTAACTAAAACAGACCCACAGAATGACCCAACAACAGCATGCTTAACAGTTACCTTGGTAAATTTGTTTCCTAGAAGGAATTTACCATGTCCATGTAAGCAGTTGTAACTTTCAACACAGCTTAGAGCTTAAAGGAAGAGCTTAAAGGCTGATTTTCATCTGAGGGTGACTGTTTTGGTCCAATGGTTAAAACTTTGACATAGCTGTGTTCTTCATTGGGGCAATCATCCCAAAAAACATGTTTCACCTTGGAAAAGATAAAGCAAGCCAAAACTGAGCTTCTGGAAGGGCCTTGAATTCAACCTTGCAGAAAAGTTAGACTCTACTTAAAAGTTAGATCATTGCCAGGCAGCCAACTAATCTAACTGATTCTACTATTTCTCTCAAGACTAGTTAATTACTGAGCCAGAGTTAAGCCTGAAAACATACAGTAGCAGCCATTCGAAATGGCCTTTCCCAGTCTAACGGCAGCCGAATGGTAGCCAAATTCCAGCCACTGGCATGACCCTCTCCTTCTGCTGGACGTGCATATTTTTTTTACTCTGACTCCACCCTTTTACTGAATTACATGTTTCATCTTAATGTCCACAAATCATGACAGAAAGAATATTTTAGTACAAAGATTGAGGTTTTAAAAGGAATCTTAAGGGACCAGCCAAGGGCCCATCAAGGAAAGTGGGGAGATTTTAAATGGCTTCTACCATAAAGAAAGACATATAAAAAGCATGTGGTTAAAGTAAAAATTATTAAGAATATTTATCCAAATATTAGGGGATGTGTAGATATATTTGAACTACTATGTTCACAATGGTCACTGACGATTAGGCAAAAATCCATATAGATGTGCAAAAGGAGCTTGCGGGATCAAAGTACTTGCAAAGCAAAAACATGGATGGGAACTGATGCTCCAGGTTCAAAGGTCACTTGGAAAAAAGTGTGGTGCTATAGTGCAAGTTTGATGAGTGAAGCAATTGATCATGAGGGGGTCTACACTTCTCGTTACTCTCACTAGTCCCAAGCTTTAAAGTGTGGAAGCTGCTGAGCAACCTTTAAAAGGCAGCATCAGCAAGATTCCTTGCAATGCAGCCAGAGTCTTTGTATTTATATTCCAAGTTCCATTCTCTCTCTTTATACAAAAAACGGAAGGCATATGGTAAAATAGTGTCTACAAGCAACGGCCATGCTTCAGCCTACAATCCAGAGGCGTCAATTATTTTTCCAAGGAATAAAATGTAATCTTTTCTTAAAGGTAACCTTACCTACTTTTATACACATGGGATAAAATAACTACAGCACAAGGCTGGTTTTGATGTCTAGAACCTTACCTAAGTTATTATCTGAAGACCTTTTCTACAAAGGGAAGCTTATTTGGCACTCTGAATATTCATCAATGCTCATCAACATGATTTTGCCCTCCGTCGCCAGCATCACCGTCCAATTATTTGAGATCCTACTTGCAGAGCTTGAAAAAACGCACTCACATTGCAACCTTAAAGAGAAGTGTGTCGCTGGAATTCTATGTGAAAACCAACTAAATGAGATGGATTATTTTAAAGTGGAGAGAAAAAGTTTTTTTTTCCCCAACAAAAAACATAGTGCCATCTTTTTGTATTCAGAAACCCCAGTCACCATAGAACCAGATCTGATCGAAACATTTGTTTGGCCTTTGAGGAATAGCTCAAGCTTAGTCACTGTATTTAGCATCAGCTCAACAATGGGGTTGTGGAAAAAAAATCAATTTGGCAATATATTGTGATTTTTGGCATCCAAATATAATATCGATCTTTAAGTTTCCAATAAAGATCTTTTAAAAAAAATTAATTTTCCCTAAAACAATGGGGGAATATGCACTACAGTACTTCCAGACCCCTGCACTGGTAGATGGGGCCTTGGAGCCCTTTTGTTGTGCATGTAGTAGAGGCAATCACAGTAGCAGATGCTGAGTGACACTGACCCCAAACATCATGGCTACCAAAATAACAAAATAACTGCAGGCTGTATATCTTCTACTGAATATACAGCACTTATTTTTATTTATCTCTACATTTCCTTTTGATATTAGCTGGGTAGTATACCGCAATACATCTTGATGTTGCAATTTGTGACAATATCGTATTTTGACCCAAGTATCGCGATGCGTATTGTATCACAACACACTTGCCAATACTGACCCCCTAACATCAGTTTTTAATACTTGCAATATATTCTCAATTGCATAGGAGGCTGGACTTTAAAGAGACACGTCTATTCAATAAATATGCTGTGTGTCATTCCTTTCTAGCATTAGTTGTATTTTATCATGGTCCTGGTGGGAGGTGAACCTCCAGCTCAGTTCAAATGACTTGCAGATTTCCTTAAAGTATTGTGCTGATGTAGCTCCATTGCTCTCCCTGCCTGGAAAAAAAATCTTCATTGCATATGAAATGCTTCACTGTGAATGCAAATTTACATTTAATACAATTTTTTTTCTTCCCCTAGTCTTTACTTCCCCAAATAAAGCGATTTCTCTACAACTATTTTTACATCAGACTCCATACAAATCTATCTGCTATCTCCTGTTACTAATAAAACCTTAACACCTCATTATTTTATCAAAGGCACCACCGTTGTTATTGTGGAGCGTGCAATACATCCCACGAGGCCCAACATGCCTAATGGGAGAGTTGGGGTTGTGTCAGATGAAGCATGAAAACACCCCGCCCTTCAAACCAGCTCATCTTCTGGGAGTGAAAGTGTTTATGCTGCTTTCACATAAAAAACCATGATTCATTTCATAGCTGGTGAACAGTGGCCACCGAAAACAGTTGAACTGAAGAAGCAAAAACATTCCCCATTCATCATGCTGATACTTCTTGTGCACTTGATCTGGTATAGACAATTTTATAAGACTTGAGAATGATAGAAATCCAACATCATGATCACTGTTAGATTTCGGAAAAAACATATCGAACAAAAAATAAAAACAAGAGATGGAACAACACATGAACCGGATGATATTTTTTGCCAATATTAGCATTTTACTCTCACGTGTTGGCATTAGGACACAATTGCCCTGTTGTCTTACTGCAAGGACATCTTTAGGCAGAATCAGAGCAAAACTTGCAACAGACTTTACTGTTGTGCAGGAAAGTTCTTAATTCTACTCGCATGTAAGGATCTGCATTCTCCCTGTTAGTTTATATTCCCACCTTAAGCATATTACCCCATCTCAAGGACTAGAGGAGTCAGAGAGCCAGTGTCTTACTTATGTCAATTGTAATGTGACCAAAATTAATTGCCTCTGATTTTGAAAATCCCAAAATTTTGTTCAATTGTGATCATACTGAAAATGCAATTAATTGCTCCATACTAAGCTAGCCAAAATGCTTCTAGATTTGTGTTGGAGCAGGAAGAGAAGGTGGCAGCTGGTCGTTGTCTGCACTAGAGGTAGGACGAAGAAACAGTCCTTACAGGGCTAAATTAACATGGCTTTTTTTTAAAAAACACCGACAAACCTTTATCCTTTGGTAACATTTTCTGTAAATTCCATTTTGATAAAAAAAAATTGAATCTAAAATAAAGCCTGACTAAATTTTGCAACACATGTTAAGAATTGAGACGCGTTAAGAACATGTTGAGAATTTTTACCTCCTACAAATTAAGTGAAGCAAAACTTGAAGGCCTGACAGAATTCAAACTGCAGCAGTTTGATAAAATTGCACCACTTGCCTCTCCAACTTTGACAACGTATACGTTTTGACAGCCGTATACGTCGGTCCGTAGCCTACGGTCTTCAGGTCAAAACCTGCTTATGGTTCCTCGGACCCGTTTTAAAACCCGAGGAGACCGGTCCTTTAAAGCGGTGGCATCCTGTCTTTGGAATGAACTCCCCCTGTCCCTGCGCTCTCTGGACTCGGTGGATATCTTTAAAAAGCAGCTAAAAACACACCTGTTTTCACTAGCCTTCCAAAGCACATAGCGTGTTGTTTTATTCCCTTATTTATTATAGCTTTTATTGCATTTTATCTGTTTTAACTTGTGTTGTTTTTATGTTATCATGTGAAGCACTTTGTGACTTTGTCTGTGAAAAGTGCTATACAAATAAAGTTTACTTACTTACTTACACCTATTGCCTCCGTTTACTCCAAGGCTGCCCTCAAGATAGAGATCATCATTTGCTCCACCTGCGCAATTAGCAATTGGTGTGAACCTACCTTTAGACTATTAAAGGATAACTACTTATATTTAAACATTGAAAGAGGGGTTTTTTTTATGTTCATCCACAAAATGGGAACAAACTGGACTTTGGCTCAGTTTTTCTGAAAATAGCTCAACACCCATTTAGGGGCCTCAATTCTGACAATAACAGTGAAGATACCTGTTCTTGGAGCACATTTTATGTTCTTAAACTGAACGGCACGCACTCCGAAGCAATCTACCTGCTCTCTTGTTTGCACATGCGCAGTGCTTGAGGGTCTGGTAAATGGGTTTGTAGTAGAGATGTCCCGATCCAGGTTTTTGCACTTCCGATCCGATACCGATATTGTTTTTGGACTTCCGATCCGATACCGATACTGGCCGATACCAGCCAATCCGAGCATGTATTTAAGTTTAAGTTAAAGTATTTAGCCTTAGTTGTAAGACTCATGTTGAAAAGGGTTTTAGTACTCTTGATAACATCTAGCCAGCTAAATTAGGTGAGATTGAATAAAACACAATGCTTGGTAACAACAAACTTACCTGTTTATTAAGAGACAAACACAAACTGGACAAAATTATGAGTAGCAATCTGAAATTGCACAGTGAACAGTAAAACCGTAAACAGTTAAAGGTGCAAGTATTACTGTAAGTTTTAATAAAAATGCAAAACAGGGAAACACTGGCGCAAAATAGTGGAATGGATCGTTTCAATCGGCGAAACTGGAAAATACGGACCGGATTTTTTTTTTAAAACTGGATCGGCATTTTACATGCTTTGCCGATACGCATTTTTTTGCCAATATCGGCGTCCCGATCCGATCCACGTATCGGATCGGGACAAGCCTAGTTTGTAGCTCTGCTTCAACAGCAGGATTTGCCCACGAACACCTCACGAGATTTGGCCATAACCCAAATGACTGAGAATTTGTGTTTAAGACTCGACTTGGCAGTTACAAAATTATGTGTGAACATCTTTAGGCTATATTTAATCTACATTAAATCATAAAAAGCTTTATAAAACCTTGGGATCAAATGCACCATTTTCAAAGCAACAACTTGGTTAACTGAATTAGTACAGTATGGAAAGAAGTTAAGTCTTTCCAGCTGTGCAAAATGGAGCAACATATGTAGAGATGTTGCTTTTGTTTCCAGCTTCAAATTGTTAACTTTTCTGTCACACTCTATGATTCAGCTGGCAGCTCCTCCTGATGGTAAGTGACTAATGAACAGTTTCTGTGACACATCAACATTTCCCTATAGTGACAGCAGCAAGCGTGGTCCAAGGTGAAAGTCAATGCAGCAGAGTGAGCTAGTGGCAGCTGTCATCAGAATGCAACAAGGGATCAAATCCATTTTGCTTCAAGAATCTCCACGGATCACTTTTTATCATTATGTTCTTTGAACTGCATTTCCTCTGAAGCAGATTCCAACAGAAAGTCCAACTTACCACGTTATAATGTGTTAATGCATTATTTATTATGATTTGCAAATAAGTCAAATGCAAGTTCTCCTGCAGCCTGAACTAATTTCTTTATTTTCTACCTGTCACTTAAGAATTAAAAAAAACTTAGTTAATCAAAAACATGTAAACAAAAGTGGTCTACTTGTTGAAATTCAACAGCTTTTCCTATTTATTCAGATAGAGCAGTTTGAATTCATGGTACATTTGTCAGTTCCAATAGTGGCATCCTGCAGGAACCTACATCTGTCATGTAGATAGGTACAAGCTAAGAATAAATTGGTCTAAATGCAAGGAAATTCTTTTCAGACATAATAGAGTTAAGTAAATCCCTCTAAATTTAGAAGGAAAGTGAGGGGAACAAACTTTGCATTGGATGTGGTCACTCTATTAGCCTGCTCAACTCAACATAACCCAGGCATGCTTTGATCTGCAGTGATGGGTTAGGGCAGACATGCATGACTGACTTTCTGAATCAGCAGGGAGGGTTTCACAGAACTACAGTAAAGGGAAAAAGGTGGGCGGACTATCCACTTTTCAATGCATTTATGACCATAGAATAAAATAAGGTCTTTTTGGAATATAACTTATATTATTTATCATTGTTATTAAATCCACCCTAGCACAGCATCAAAGCATTCACCCTTGAGATAGTTTGGAGCTTTACCTTTTAAAGTAGCAATGCAACTAGTGATATAAGAAATGACTAATCTCCATGGATCAGAAGCAATCGGCAAATCACACTCTGAATGTTATAGTGGGCAAGAAATGCCAATGGATGGTGCATATGTAAACTTTCGGGCTTGTTTATGTTTAACTTGATGCAATGTAACAGAAACCTCATGTCATGGAGCTCATTAGGAACATGTGTAAAATATATAATGTTTAACATAAACTGGTCAAAGTGTTTATCCCACAAAGTAAAATGACCTAATCTTGCCTGTATTAAATGGTCCAACTTTTTCTCTGCAAAAAAAATAAAAATAATAATAATTATCTGCAATCCTATCAATAAATTCAGCTGATCAAAGTCGAATTAACCACCTCATTTTAAGTTACATTCAAATTTTCTTGACTTCTACCAGAGGACTAATTAAAAAAAATTATATTTTTTTTCCTTCCCTTATTTTAAGTAACAAAAAAAAAAAAGAAAAAAACACAGCTGAACAACAACAATTCTTAATTTTTTAAATAGTATCCAAGTGTCTCCAAAAGAAAGATTGACCAATTCCTCACATGAATATTTTTTCAAGCTCAAAGGGTAAAATAATGTGACACTTTTATATAAAAAACGCTGAAGATTTATAGACTTTGTAAGAAATCCTCAAACAACCAACTATTAAATTGTAAGCTACTGTAAACAATTAAATATTAAGACATAATCCAGAAACCAGTAACGCAAAACATGTAAAACCAATTTAATGGAGCAATATCATAGCTCCATAAACATATCAATCTTTTTTGGGCATTTGGAGATGTTAACTTACAGCAGATGTTAGTCTTGCTCCATCCATGTTTTGAGTTAACTGGTTGATGATTAAACTCAAACATTTTATTTAAAGGCATACTATGCAACATTTTTCAGTTAATTAATGTGTTCTATAACGTTTTGGATGATTAAATGAGTCATTTCAGGTCGAACAAAGGTTTTCTCGGCCGCCCTGGTGGTCTGTAGGGGAAATACCGTACTTGCAATTGCAGGAGCCCTCGGCCCACACCCACAGAAGTCTCAGAAGTCTCATGCATCGCGAGAGTTGGTCTTGCTTTACGGCGAGAACTGCTACACGCCCCCAGTGAAATGCATGCTCGTTGCTAGCGCAGTGGCGATATTTGTGCAGTTATCATGGTTAGTTAACATGCTAAATTTTCAAACTCGAAAATTTGAACAAAATAGTCACTTAGCGCAGTAGACATGGTGATTCTTTGCGTTCGCCTGTCTGCTAAGCTCAAAACAACCGTGCCTGGCTTGACAGAGAAACCAGGAGAACAGCTGAGCATATTTACGACAGTGCACTTTTACTTTCGCCCTCTGGGGGGAGCCTCGCTGGAAAATCCACACCGGTTGCATAGCATAGTTTGTGCAGGTATCCCTAAAGAAGAATGTTTATTTATTAATAATTGACAGCATTATGTGCCCAGGAATTTACTGTGCAACCACCTAAGCTACAGCACATTGCACAGAAAGCAACATTTTTTATGCGTTTAGTTTTACAACTGCTTTATGGTGCGCTTAAAAAAAAAAAATGAGGACACACTTTTGTTTGTTCAAATTCATAAAACACCTCATTTTACGATAATTATTCATGTTGCACAAATGATATGAAAGATAATATCTGGATTATTTATCATCATTTCCTCTACAGCACAGATTCCGGTTGCTATGAGTTGTGACTGAAAACATTAATCAGAACAACATTTCTATCTCCACAATCGCTCTTCTCATTCTTACTTCTGGGTATCTTTTCTATGACTAGAGGCTCTCCTGTCTTTACATTTTAACAGCAATGTTTCTTTATCTCAGGCCTTTGTGCAATTCTGCTGGCTCCATTACCTTTTCTCAACAAGCTCATTTTTTGCCAATGTGCTAATGTCTGAATTTGACTTGTTCATCTATTGTTGCTGTGCTGTGTAGCTAAATGAATCTGCCCGGCAGACAATGCAATGTATTATGCATATTTGGTCTTCTCAGTTTAAGGATAACAGCTCTTGCCATTCAAAAAGCAGGCTTTGATACAGGGATACGTTTTATTGTAATGGACTGTCACAGATCGTTGGTTGTTTCGATCATTCTTCCTACCTTCTCTACAAATGCAGGAGGAGGTCCAAATCTCTATTCAAAGAATTCCAGATTTTTTTTTTTTTTTTTTTTTATGCTAAAAACAAATTAACATGACTACTTGCCAAGCTGCTGCTAAAACTCATCTCTTTCATCCTTCAGGTCTGCTCGACACAAACTGGGCAAATTTCCCACCGAGTCCCAGCCAAACTGTGGAAGATATTTAAAGCAGGTCCCTTCATCATTTTTATTACCATATCTTTGGAAGTTTAAAAGCTGTTTTATTGGTCTTCAAATGTTATTAGGCCACATTCATTGTTGATGAAAAAAATGAAATAAATTTAGTCGGAAAATGCCAGTGTGACTGCTTGATCAGGTATAGTTATACATTTAGTCATTACATCCCTCAGAAGCTACATTTATTTACAAAAAAATACTTTTCTTTGCGCCGTCATGCAGCCATTTGCTCATTTGTAAAAAAAAAAGTGTAGGAGAAAAGGAATCCAGTTTAAAGTCATGATGCAAAGGGCATTGATATGGAAAGTTTCAGCGCAGTAAAAAAATGAAGAAAAAAAATCAGCCATGCTGGTAGTGCACATATGTTTTCAAGTGTAGTGCAGAGTCTCAATTGGTTTTAACAGTTCAACAGTCTGATGGCAGTGGGGAAAAAGCTGTTGCAGAACCTGCTGGCTCTGCAGCGGATGGTGCAAAGCCTGTTCCCAGAGGGCAGCAGGCGCATAACCTCAAGCATAACCTTGCATAACTTCAATCTCTAGATAGCAGCAAAGTGCTTCCAATTTGATCCATATATGTCTTGAACATGCAGCAACTGTCATATCCTGTATTTGACATTGGGCGACATCTTCTGGTGAAGTCACAAATGGGAATGTACAACCTAAACGTTGATCACGAAACACTGAGAATATTGTGCATGTATCACAAGAAACACATTATTCTTAAGGCTGCATACAAAGCACAGCAGTGCAACACGGCAAAGCTACAAGGACAAATACTATGGTTGTAGAAAGGTTTGTCAAGCTAATTTACATATATGAGGTGGCCGAAAAATCTCGATATATCGCAATATTTTTGTTTTTTTTCCCCCGACACCCCTATTGAGGGAGAGTCATATTTATTATTTCCCACCAATACTAAGGATTAAACATACATTCAAACAAAGCATGGATGTAAGAAATTGAGGCTTGGGCCCAAATTTTGAATGAAAATACCAATTAATGCAATACTACAACTATAAAGGACTTACCGTACGCTAAATTTGGTATTTAACTGGCATTACATATTTAAACACTAACCATAAAACTCTAATAGGCCTGTTGAAACTGCATATTTTCCTGCTATTTCAAAGGAAAACAAGCAATTGCATTTAATTTCAATAGTTGAAGCATTATCAGGTAAGTGATAAGATGTTGAAAAGCATATAAATCGTTTTTACTTTTTGATTTTTTAACACTTTTTTCCCCATACTTTCTTACCTAGTTTGATAACTGGCAATTTTTTTATTTTTTTTATACTCTATTAGGATAACATACAGTAAGAGACTCAGGCTTACATGTGTAAGAGGAATATTAGGAGTACTTTTCTTTGAGTGGTCTCAAAATCTGTTAAGTTTCTCAGAGTTATGTCCAAATGAAATCAGAACAAAACAAATTAGAACACAATATATTATATCAGCAGATATTTAAAAATTGTTGCATTTGTTTGCCCTTCAAAAATTTTGAAATTTATTTCAAAAAATAAAATTGATTAAAATGGCAAACTACATTACACAATGAACTAAAACGCAATTGCAAAAGCATGCGGGTGCAAAACGAGATTTTTGGTTTGCTCTACATGATTCAGTTTTAATACAGGAGTGGTAAAGCAGCTGTAGCTTGTAGACTTTCACCTGATTATGGTGGCACAATTTTAACTGTTTTATATTTCCACTTTCCAATGAACAAATGCAATTGGGTTTGGTATCTCTTAATTTGTCTAAAGTGGAAAAAAGAAATCAAGGAATTACTTCTTAGGATTTTTTCTCTATGATTATAAAAATTTGCGGAAATTAAAATTGTTCTTCAACATTTTCTTACTTTAACCAAAAAAAAAGAAAGAAAGTATTTAAATTAAGCAACATTATGTAAGCGAATGTTGAGTTAGAAAGCAAAGCACCTAGAGGAGAAAACACATGCTAGGCACCAAAAATAAAACCCTGGACACTATTTTCAGCGAAACTGATGTTATCTAAAGTTTGATGCATGTCTCACACTTTATGGATTTTGATCATAAAAAAGTAATATTGAGATTTTGTGGCAATAACTTTCCACACAACTTCCTCTGTCCCAACCAAGGTCATTTAATTATCACCTATGAGAAAATTCTGGAAAATGTATGCATAAAATACAAGCAGAAATAAACAGACCATTGTGTTTTATTCTGGGATTGTCCCAGATTTAGATAATTCAGAGCCAGTATTTTATCTTTTCTTGTGATTTTAAAATCTATTCCAAGTGGTTTTCTTGTATACCTGAGAGGACAATTACTGACTGAACCGAGCTAAATAGTTTCACATTGCATACTGTGTTCTTTTAGATTTCCTAAAACAAATTTCCTCTTGCCATCCTCGTAGAGAAAATTAGATAAGTGCCAACTAATAGTTCTGTGAGCCTGTGAGCATATCCTCCTACAGTACCTGAGCTCTGGTTCTGAGCAGGGTTATCACAGGCCTTTATGAGGATTCTTTAATTAATACATTTGTTGCTCATCCTGTCAGTCTTGTCAAGTCTTGCAGAGAGAATGGACCAATTGCAGACCTAATCTGTTCAGATCATTGATTAAACTAGCTCTGTGAGAACCCAACCACAAACTTCTCCACATCTTTCTCCCTGACCAGTCTACTGGGTACTATGGTCTTCATCATGCTGCTTGTTCTCCAATGTCCTCTAACTAACATCTCAGGCTATAAGGAAAATGCATTTAGAATTGGATAAATTGGTTGCAATCGGGGCATGCAGTGGTTAGCGCACACTACCCATGTACGGAGGCTTTAGTCCTCGAAGTGGCTGACCCAGGTTCAAATCTGACCTGTGGTCCTTTGCAACATGTCTCTCCCCCCCTCTCATACGTCATTTCCTTTCAGCCAACTGTCTAGTGCAGGGGTCACCAACCATTTCAAGGCTGAGGGCTACTTCATGGCTATTGAATCATAGGAAGGGCTACCAATACTGGGCTATGAACAAGAGGGGTCAGCGTTCACCTAAACTTCATCCAAATTAAACACTTTTTTATTGTTAACTTTTTATTTCTAATTTTCCTTTAAACATTATAATTTTAAAATCTCTATAAATGCTAAAATGCCCCTATATGATTACTATGATGAAATGCTCTATAAATGATTAAAAAGAAGAGTCACAGAATAAAATAAAATTTAAAACTTAGCCCACTGCTGAGTTGCTGTTTTCAGAAGGCGTTGAGGGCACCCCATGTGGTCCTTTGGGGCCCCTTGGTGCCCGCGGGCACCGCGTTGGCGACCCCTGGTCTAGTGGTTAGGGCAAGGGTGCGCAATTCCAGTTCCTGGGGGCCGGTATCCTTCAACTTTTAGATGTGCCTTTGTTTCAACACACCTGAATCAAGTAATTAGTTGATTGAGAGGACTTGTGAGAAACTGACTGCATACTGAGCAGGTAACTCAGCCATTTGCTTCAGGTGTGTTTGATAAAGGAAGGATGTAAAACCTTCAGGATACCGGCCCTCAGGAACTGGAATTGCCCACCCCTGGGTTAGGGCATAGGGCTTTGAATCCTGAGATTGTGAGTTCGATCCCCCACTAAGACAGACTGCCACTCTGGCTCCCTGAGCAAGACCCTTAACCCCACACTGCTCCCCGGGCGCCACACAATGGCAGCCCACTGCTCCCCAATCGGATGGGTTAAATGCAGAGAATTCATTTCGTTACTCTATACTTGTGACAGTGTAATGACAAAAAAATTTAATTATTAATTATTATTATTTTATTGATTTTCATTTGTATAAATTAATCATAAAAAATTTATAAAGTTTGCCTTCCACTCCAATATGCACAGTACTTTGTACACTCCACACTAATCATGTAGACTCCACTTCTAAAAAAGCATTCACGTTTGTGATTGCAATGTAACAAAAAATGCAGCTGGATAACCTTTTACAAATTGGAATTATATAAGGAAATCTTTCTAAATTCATAGTTTATTAACTTGAGCTGAACTGACATTTTTTAAATTGTATGTTAATCAGACAAAGATACTACAGAAAAGAAATTTAATTAGGGTGACATTAATTGTGAATTGTATCTAAATAAACAGAGTTTAAAAAAACATGAGCAATTAGTATTATTATCTCTTTCACAAATAAGAACAACCACAGAAATCAAATGAGCCTTCATATTATGTTTGATTTTCCTTCTCTGTATCTTTATTTACCTTAATATTAGTCCTAAATGGATATTCTGGCCTTTAGCAATAACTATAGGTTTTTCTATCAAATTGGCCAACTGCATTACTCCTTCAGGCTTAAGCAATGGAATCCATTCACTGATTTGTGGCAAAAGCTAGATTTTACAAAGTTCTGACAAAAAAAATTCTCAACTAAATCTTCATCCTTTACACATAATAATAAAATAAAAAACTGCAGTCCCAGCACAAAATGATAGCATCGGGACACAGCTTTCATTGCAGGCCACTTCTGCCTCCCCGTCCCAGCGTAATCTTTTAGATAGCAGGTCATGAGAAGTCGCAGGCTAATGATGTAGTTGGCAGTTGGTGGGCCTCGGTGGCTTGGCAGTCCATGACCAGTATTCTTCTTAAGCTGATTTACCCAATAAATTGCTGCTCTCGGCCATTTCACATGCCGACATGGAGACAATTAGAAATGTGTGGAGGAGAACCTTTGGCTCTCATTAACTTAGACTTGGACATTTATAAGAGAGGATGAGAAAAGCATTGGGTGGCTCTCACCCATTCTGACAAACTCTACTGTCCCTCTCTATTCCAGGAGAGATGTGTCTCTTACTATATAGGGTGCCAATCAATAAGCTATTGGTTTGGTCCTGGTGACGATATTGCTTTAGTTGCACTCCTTGGACTTGGATGAAGATGATAAATTCAGGGGGACTGGAAAGTGTCAGGGCAATTAAGTCAGTTAAAGTGAGCTCAAGTAACGATTTCCATGCTAAACAGGCAAAGCCAGCGACCTGAAATAACCCTCACACTGGTGGCTTTGTCCATCCGCAATGAGGGAGGTTGCTCAGGAAGTCGTCTCTGTGCGTGACTTCTCCTCCTGTAGGGTTACGGTAATGACTTTGTGAAAGAGCGAGTGGCTCCTCAAGCATGGCAAAGAGTAAAGCACAGACGCCAGCCGCCTGCCTGTCCTTCAGACACGAACAATATTTATCCTGACAAATACTCAGCTACCGAAGCAGGCAGCAGACTAATCCCCCAATGCAATAAATTGTCTTCCATCCATGGCATAATATTTGTCTGCTAAGTTTTCACTAATCCATACGTACTCAGACTAAAATGTTCCTTTGAGAAAATGGTAATTTGGTCCATAAAAAGCAGCTATGTTGATGTGACTCAGCACTGTAAGAAATGATTTTGGTGCCTTACAGATTTGCCCGGTCTTTACTTTTTTTATTTTTTAATCAAAAATAACTTCTCGATTCTATAGGTCTTGATTCTTCTGTGCTGAGAAATATTTCTAACTAGAAATTTAACTATTACAAAATGTAAAAACTAAAAGAATTGGGAGGAACTACTGATCTGCCCAGTAATTACTACAATAAACAGATTAAAAATATGTAAGTGAAGGAAAAGAATGAATAAACAAACCAGAGTAAAAAAGATTAGTTTGATGTGAGACAGGAGATGCTTGGCCCTTTCTCTCGCACTTGTCACCATGTGCTGAGGTTCATTTACAGTCTTCTTTGTCAAACCGTTGTAGAAAGACTTTTAGCATTTATTCAAGTGATGTAAAAACAGGAATCTGGGAAATTCAGAATAAAAAGAAACTAAAAACTGTCATGTTGCTTCAATAAAATTGTAATTTGTAATTTTATGCAGCACTGCTTGAAAATAATTGCCATAAAAAATGCCACAATAGTTTAGGGAATAAAGCTTTTTGGATCTATGGACATAATGTGGGTTTTATAAACAAACAATGAGCAAACCCATCCATCCATCTATCCATTATCTGACATGCTTGTCCCAATTGGGGTCGTGAGGGGTGCTGGTGCCTATCTCCAGCTGTCTATGGGTGAGAGGCGGTGTCCAGCCTGGACAGGTCGCCAGTCCATCACAGGGCAACACAGAGACAAACAGGACATACAACCATTCACTTACACACTCACACCTAAGGAGGATTTAGAGAAGCCAATTAACCTAACAGTCATGTTTTTGGATTGTGGAAGGAAGCCGGAGTACCCGGAGAGAACCCATGCATGCTCAGGGAGAACATGCAAACTCCATGCCGAAAGACCCCGAGCTGGGAACCCAGAACCTTCTTGCTGCAAGGCAGCAGTGCTACCCACTGCGCCGCTGAGCAGCCTGCATGAGCAAACCCACAATGTCAAAATCACAACAGTTTTAAAATTAATCCTGTATGACCAGTAGGGGCGCTGGTGCTCCATTTTAAGATTCCTCTAGAATTGCAAACAAATAAGACAGCGTAATTTTTTTCAAAGTTAAACCCGAGGAATAAAAGGGAACATTTTACTTACATTGAGTCGGTTTTTGTTACCACTGGTTACTTCCTTACATCTCAATATAAGATGATTTAGGTGGACGACGTTGTTTTCTTACAAATTCACACACAAGATAATCAACGGACACAAACACACCAGCACACACACTTATGGAGCCGCAAAAAGAGCAATCTGTCTGCAGATTTTCACCATTTTAAGCTTATGAGTTGATTAAAGTTCCTTGTAAGGACGGGGACTGACCACTGATCTGGTTTGTGCTCACATCAGAGAGGAGGCAAATATTGACAGAATAGATCCTTTCCATTATTTGTAAGTATATTTTTATGAAAGATTACTTGTTTCTGAGTTAGAAAAATATTTAAAATGGTTTTCAGGCACAGTTGACGGTTGAGCTGTCTGTGTCGCCTCCACAACAAGTACCAGGGGCCATTCAGCACTAACCTGACTCCGCCAGATGGATTTGCTCCGCATATCCATCTGGAAACCTTCCGTTGAAGTAATTTTGGAAAGGGGCGAAAATGCTGGTTAGCTGATTGGCCTATGTTGGTGATAGACGGGCCAAATATACCAATCAGATCAACGAAGCATATGACGTACTAACAGAGCGACGACGAAAACACAACCACAAGCCAGGCTACTCTTGCCGAGACCAGTCGGGAGAAGAGTAAAAACATCTTTTCCTCTTAGAAAAGCCTCCAGAGCAGTGTTTTGCTCTTCTTTCATTGAAGAAATACTCTGTAATTCCGATAAAACTTGCTCGATAGCCATGCTAATGCTAGTTTCATCTGCTGAAGCCGCCATGTTCTTTAGACTGAACTGTCGCGCTTCTCGTTGCGTCACACCTCAACCCGCCTCAAAGCCAACGCTGATTGGACGTTCGTTTGGTGAACGGCTCCAAATTTTCTTTAACGGAAAGTAGCCAGACTGATTAGCGAGTGAAACCTTGAAAGCTCGCGAGATCAGGATGGTCTCACAAGGCTAATTCAGCACATCCCCGTGGCCATTACTGAGGGAGCATCAGGCTCCAATAAAGCCACTCGATGATGCATGAGGTGCAGGGTGTGTGGGAAAAGCTTTCTGAATCTTGATAAGACACATTATATTCATTTTTGTTGAACTGTTTTAGAGTTTCAGTCCAGTAAAAAAGACAATTATATTTGTTGTTGATAACATTTCTTTTATGTATAAAGATTGTCTTGTAAACCTTTAAGTGTGTTTATATGTATCTGGTAAACTTAAAGATTTGATTGAACTACTGTAAACACTTAATTTGGAAGAACATATAAATTTTTCTCAAATGGTTCAAAAAGTATATATACTTTTTGCCTTGGTTTAAAAAAGTTGTTGTATTTCAAAAATTATATTTCTGACACATTCCACATTAATTTTTTCTGTATTACAATAATTTTGTACAACTTTTTTTTTTTTTTTACATTACAATTTTTAAGGGAAAAGAGCCGGGATTTTTCTGTATTCAGAAAAAATATGTGTGCAATAGAAAATCGATTTTCATTTTTCTGTGGGTTATTTGCACTTTTTTAGGAGTTGTTTGAATTAAAATAAACCCATTTCATTCAAATTATTAAAACTTGGAATGTAAGGGTTGCAATGACAGAAATTACAAATTGAAATGCGTGAAAAGATGACTTTACAGCATGCAAAAATGTAAAAATTTGTCCTATGATAGGTCATAAAGGGTTAACATCTATGTATTAGTAGGATACTGCTTTTAAATTGAAGTCATCTGCCAAAATCTGAAACATAACTTTTTATTATAGTATAACACATTTATATTTTGGTTATTTTTGAATATGTCCATATTTAATTTAAGGAATTTAGAGCTTCACACATAAAATTAAAGAAATCTGTTTACAATATAAGAGATGTGCAGACCAAAAGCTGATCTCTCACATCAAACCAGCAACCCACCGGTTCCAGGATGAAGCTTACTTTCTAAGCCACTACCACCTGCAAATCTCTGCAACCTTTAGGAAATCATTGACATTTATTCTGTAGAATATATACATGGGGACATCTTTTGTGTTTGCCATAGTAGCTCAACTAGCAATGTTAATTACTAAAAAATTCTAAGGATTGCTTAAAAAAAAAAAGGGTTTTGGTTCGAAAATTTTAATAATAGTTTGTTTTGTTACAAAATCAAACACTATAATCAATCATCAGTTCTTTAATAGACAATTTGGATTGTTTAGAAATTGTATATTTATATATAAAATAACAAAACTAACTGTTGTATATAATATAATAACTGTGTATAATCTAAATAAACTACTGAATAAAAAGAATTCCAGCAGCTCTGAAGAGTTAATATGAATTAACCAAGATTAATTTTAATGGTTGAAAAACACTTCAGTGATTAGAGCATTCACAATATCAAAAGCTGCATTTTTGTCCCTGTGGAGAACCTTTTTAGGGAGAAACTCTGAGTTATGGCCAAGTGTTGATTCCCCAGCGGGCATTAAAACCTGTAAAGCTTTATGTTGTTTTCCTTTAATGTGAAGTTTTTTGTTGGAGCTGCTCCACATGATGCTCTGTTAAAATAGTGGCCTTGGTAAACTGTCAATAAATACATTTCTACCTTAATGATTGCAAGCCATCTATATGGAGCAACAGCGGGATGTCGTTCCCTAGAGAGCAGAGCCTCAAAGAACAGCTCGCACCGCCTGGGAACTTCTTTCTAAAGCAACCTTGGTCTTGGAAAAGGTCATGTTTACAGATAAAGCAGTTTCTATTTCCCATGCAGTCATTTCAGACATCCAATCCGCAGCTGCTCCCTGAAATCCAGTCTTTTTTTGTCTATTCAATTAAAGGTCTATATTTTACACTTACCCAGAAAAAAGAAAAAAAGTCCAATGTCAAAGACTTAAGAGGAACAATCACCATTTAAGAGATTAATAGAAGTAATCCTGCATTTAGAGCAGATAAAAAGGGGGTACTACACCTAATGTCTTGATATGCCTAAAATAGCCCTGGGAAAGGCTAATTATAGGGTCAAAGTAGTATCTTTTTTCTTTTACAGAGATACCACTGTGAAATTTAAGTGTTTAAACTCGTTAACATAACCACAGGGGAATCTTTATGCACCTCCAGACCCTTAATGAGCAAATAAAAGGCTATATATATATATATATATATATATATATATATATATATATATATATATATATATATATATATATATATATATATATATATATATATATATATATATATATATATAAGGGATGCACGATATTGGGATTTTGGCCGATATCCGATATGCCGATATTTTAAAACTCATGTAGCCGATAACCGATATCGATACCGATGTTAAAGCTGGACAAAAATAAGTAGTCATTGAAAATAGCAGTTTTGTTATCCATTTCTGACACTTTCAAAAATAATATACTCAAATATATTTTCATATGTTGATATCAAATAGATTTTTAAAAACGCGGTATCGATCTATTTTACTTTCAAAATCTCGTGAAATTTCATCGTTCTGTTACAAACTCTCGTGATATTTAGCAAATTCTTGTGAGATTTTGTTAGTAAAAGAGATCGATACCGCGTCAATATATCAATATATAAAAATATGGCAAAATTTCGTGAATTTTCGGGGGATTTCGTAGCATAAAGATGACATATAGCAATATTTCACTAGTAAAAGAGATTGATATGGTGTTTTTAAATGGCAATATATCAGCATATGAAGATATTGTGATATTTTAATGTATCAATATTTTTTCCCTCGTCTTTCGAAGTTTTTAAGTCTGTAAAATAGAAATTTTTGAGGAAGAAGAATAAGTAGTATATATATATATATATATATATATATATATATATATATATATATATATATATATATATATATTTAGACTTTAGAAACTCAGAAGCTGATCAAATATCGGGTTAATATCGCTGGGGTGGCCGATGTCCGATATTCAGTTTTAAGGCCGACACCGATAGGGGGCCGATTATATCGTGCATCCCTAATATATATATATATATATATATATATATATATATATATATATATATATATATATATATATATATATATACATACATACATATATATACATACATACATACATACATACACACACACACACACACACACATACACACAGCTAGATATATTACAAAAAAGAGGTAATGTGCCAACAATGTACATTTTACAGGGGGCAGTGGTAATACTATTAAACTCTCCAACAGGTACACAGTACAAGATGGGTGGAATATTAATGGATGAGGAGTAGTTCCATTATTTTCTTATTCAAATCAACAGCTATGCCAGTAACTTAATGCAACTAAACTGCAATCTTGACTTTTTCTCAACTTTGGGTGATCCATAAAATGGCCCCTGCTATCATGTAAAACTGACCTTTTCAAGAACTCAAATAGAGCCTCCTAAAGGTCTGAAAATCAGCTACTGCAATATTTTTGCTCTTTACTCTTCATATATATTTAGAAGCACTATTTCATATGTAGTTAAAACACGTGTTCAGTATTTATCATATTTACCTGTTTAAATGTATTTCAAATAACACCGGATGATTAAAGGTGTATTGTGACTTTATAGCACATGACAATGTCAGTTAAAAAATAAAATAAAATACTGATGGCAATGAAGCTGGTGCACCGCTAATCCAAACTGACTGACTGGATGGAAAATTGGAATCACAGAAGACTGACTAAGTATATAAGAAGTGAAGTCAAATATATGCAGTCACCACAATGCAAGAATCTCGATGATGGCAACACTAAAATTATGGTTAGGTGGAACCTGCTGAGAGACATTTGTTCAAACAGTTGTGGGAGCAATTATTCAACTGAACGTGTGTTTATAAGAGATACTTGTTGGCATGAATCATGGTCCTGAAATGAGATTTTATCAATTTCTGGGCATCCTATGTTAGGCAGTGTTTGATCTATTGCATCCAACAGGCAGATATACAACATTTTCTCGTCACGGAAGAGAGTAGAAGTTAAAGTATTGAAAGGACAGGCAAGGTTAAATTCCAAATTCACAGATGCTCGAGTTCAAAATGAGCCAAAAAGTAAGATCTAACCCTTTTAAATGGTTTTCTTAAGGGAACAAAAACTACTTCAACATTAATGTTATGTTGAGGGATCCATCTGAAAGGGTTTAATGAATGGCCATGCAAATGTATCACCATGAAGCTCTGACAAAATTAAAAGGAGGCACTTAACATTTTTCTTTTTCCTCTTTGGTGTAATACTTAAAGTTGCATGAATAAGAGGCATTTCCAAATTTTACATTTTCACAGGATTTTCAGAGAGGAGACTGGCAGAGGAGACCGGCAGAGGAGACTCTTACACACAAACACTCACAAACATCCCCAGAAAGCCTACAGGTGGTAGATGATAAGCCAAACTACTTTATAAAACATCCACATTCGTCACTCTCCCTCTGCCTTTACAGCATCCATTACTGTCAAAATCTCAGCGTTCCTCGATCCAGCTGACAATTAAACAGGAACTCGGGTGAATGGAAGACACCATCAGCCTGAGTTCTGCATAGGTGAACGTCAATCATCTCATCATAATTACCCCCTCGCACAGTGGAGAAACCTTTTCAGCTAGATACGAACTGTGTATGACTGCAAGCGCTGGATCAACAAAGCTGGGAGTCTGCTTTGGTTGATCGCTCCCACTCCAGCAGATAGATCACACGGAGCTGTTGGCTGTGGGGATGCCCTGCATGCCTCTTATGCAGATATTTCCTGTCACCAAGGATGATGAACCTGTCTGGTGGGCAAACGTGCTTATAGCACTGCTGAAATTTAGATATTTCTTTATGTCCCTAAGAGCAGAATAAGACACTCTGTGCTTCGAATCTTCAACAACTTTTTATACGGATAACAAAACATTTAAATTAAATGATTAAAACTATTTATTGCTCGATTAATCATTAAAGACGATATGATTATCAAATACAGTCTCTGATAGCTTTGGGTAGGGAGAAAGTAATATTTACTATAAACCAGAGGTCTTCAACAGGGGGTCCGCGACCCCTAGGGGGTCCACAGAGGTACTGCATGGGGGTCACGAAAGGTTTGGTTTTTTAGACTTTCTTTTATTTTTATATTCCCCCCTTTTCTACTAATTGAAATTTCTTTAAATACATATTAACATGAATTCAACACACTGTAGTAAAAAGATAAATGGAGGCAGAAGTCAGTCATCAATGCACACATTCAGCAAAACACAGGAGCTCTTTCAAGCATCTGAATACGATATACCAAACCTTTTAATATCTCGAACTATGAGCTAAAATCTGATTTATTAACAATTGATATGGATCTGAAACTTTAAATGCTAAGGCTGCAGCTCTGTTTTCTGCTTAAATTTCATCCTAAATAATGTAAAATCAGAACTACCAGAACAATTTCTACTATTATAAATAGTCATATTAATCTCTGGAACTAAATATGAAATTTGATAAGTGCTTCAGAGGTTTGAAGTCCTTTTTGCATAAATGAGACTTCAATGTCTTAACACAAAGCATGGCCTAGGAGTGAAGGAGCCACCACTCAACGGCAATAATTCATTGAATTAATATTCATTAAACCGGGTTACACGCTGCAGAGTCTGCTGCCTGCTAAATGTTTAAACAACTGAGAACCTATTTAGAAGCTGTTTAGACCACCACCAACATCAGTGCTCATTATCAAAACTTTAATCACAGTGGACAGAGGCTCTGGTTAATTAACACGACCCCGATAAAGGAGAATAGGCTGTTAAGAAGGGGAGTAAACTGGCAGTTTTGTGTTTTACTCACTGTGATCTTTCTGCACCAACTACAAAGTCCAGGATTATTTTCTTTAGCTAAAGATATTATGACCATAAACGTGCACAGATAGCCATGTAGAATAAACTGGGGTTTGTATCAACTTGTAGTGAAAACATTGTAAGCTAAAGTTCAAAGGGGGATGATCTGTTAGACAAAAAATTCTAACTCCAATAAAAAAGCCAAAATTCTTTTTTTTTAAGAGAATCTGCAATAAACAAGAACGGCCTTTAATGACCAATTAAATTATAGGAAGCCAGAGCGGTCACAAACACAATACCTTAATGACCTCTTCCTTTAATGGATGTTAAAGTTTCATCTCAATTAACCCTTTAAAGCCTGAACCAAGAATAAAACAAAACAGAGAATTACCTTTTTTTTGGTTTGAAGTCCTTATTTGCCCTTTTAACAAAATATGTAAAAAGAAAAAACAGAAATACATTTTTGATATTAATAATTTATTACTATGCGATAAGTCAAGATTATTTTCTTCCACTGGCTGTAATCAGGTATATCTGATTGTGTACAGCAGGATTTTGAGCAAAGTCTTTACCATTAAATTATGCAAAAGGTGTCAGACGCAAAACATTTCAGAAACCGTATGTATCAAATATGATACATTTGGCATTAAAGGGTTAAATTTTCACAATTTTAATTTGGAGTCTGACCAACTATATCTCCATGATTAAAATGTTGTACAGAATCATGTATAGAACTCGCTTAAATTTCATTGTATTTTGTGAGACATAAGCAATAAATAGATTTAAAGAATATAATCCAAAAATGTAAATCTTATTTATCATCATAATAATATGCATTTCAATACAGTTGGCTGTATCAATAAAGAAATGCAGGTGAGAATAAACTTTAATGATGTTAACCCTTTAAAGCCTGATCCAAGAATAAAACAAAACAGAAAATTACTTTTTTTTGGTTTGAAGTCCTTATTTGGCCTTTTAACAAAATATGTAAAAAGAAAAAACAGAAATATATTTTTGATATTAATAATTTATTACTATGCGATAAGATTATTTTTTGTGTAGTCTTCTACTGGCTGTTATCAGGTATATCTGATTGTGTACAATAGGATTTTGAGCAAAATTTTTACCATTAAATTATGCAAAAGGTGTCAGATGCAAAACATTTCAGAAACCGTATGTATCAAATACGATACATTTGGCATTATAGGGTTAAATCAGGTTTCACTAACACCTAAACTCTGACCAAGCAGACAATCTTCTAAAAAAAAATTCAAACTGAACGCCAAGATTGAAATAATATTTTAATTTCTTCTGGAAAATACAGAAACCAAATGCCATACCTTATGGGCTGCAGTGATAATTTATGGCCCAGCCACTAGATAATGTGAAGTAGCACAATCACGTTGAAGCTTAACATCAGTTATGACACTGACCTTTTCCTATAATTGCAGTAAAGAAGTGTGAGCCCTTTCATTAGGCCTGCAATATCAAACAGTTTGGATATTTTACACCCAGAAGTGTGATTTATGAATGATTGCTCTGTTTCTGCAAATGGAAAGGTCAGCTGCCGAGCCTGGGACATTTTTGGAAATAAAGTGCTCGGCCAAGCAAATGAAACAAGACAGCGATTAGAATGTTAATATTAGAGTGAAGCGCCGCTAGTGGCATTGAGACGGTGTTGAGCGTGTGCACGGAGTACGAGAGATGCTTCTGGCATGAAGTGGAGCAGCTCAGGAGTATGAAGACGAGAGCTGACAAGCCTGGCCCTCGCATAACCTCTGCTTTCATTACACTGGGCCTAAAACATGAAGCCAGTCCTGTTTTAAAATCACTACGAAAACACCTGGTAATTTCTGAGCAATAAGCGAAGCACTGACAGCTCAATACCTCTTCTCCCCTGAATGAGACCCAACATTAATTCTTCTAAGCAATAATAATGTCTGCAGTGGCAATCAATAAAAAAAAAAATACTGGACTATTAACATTATGAATAACTTTAAATCAACACGATGAATGGGATGATAATATTGAGGACTACTTCATTTTTACAGAGGGTTTTAAGACAGGAGGCCTGCAAAAAATACAACAAAAAAAATCAATGTATGGACAGGACTGAATGGAATTACCATTGTTAGGAAGTGGATGGCTGGACAGACCGTCAGAAAATCTTTGTTTTATATTTTCCATCCTGTTCTGGAGAAGACCTGAAACATTTTACTCACATATTTTCATTTATCCCATAAAATATTGAAATATATATGTGCATATATAAAAATGCCTGTTTGTACACTGCTAAATGTTGGCTACAAAACAGGGCTGCTCTGCTTCACAGCATCTGCTTGTTTCAGCCTTGGGGAAGTCATTTAAAAAGTTGCTAACATCAGTTTTTGGTGATGTGGGGGAAACGTACAGGATGACTCGCAGAATATTGATGAAATATAGAGCAATATGCGCCTGTAGCAAAGCATAAATGGTAACAAAAAAAGCTTCAAATCAGCCTCGGAGAAGTTTTCTCCTATTGTTTATTTCTTAGCAGGTTTAACTTTGCTATAGTGCTGCATAAATATATAATAAAGCTTTTTCAAAGGCAAACTAAATGGATCAAAATGTTGCATTTAGATGTAATTGGTAGATTTTATGTCAAGATGAGCAACAACATGGTCACAACTTCATTAATACAGCTAATTTACAACATGCTGTCTAAAAGGTAACGATTCATTCAGCTCTTCAGAAAAGCTCAGTAACTAAGTAGACATTGTATTCTTTCAAACTCTCCACCCCATCAAGATATTTTCCTGATGTTGCCATATTTAAAGTTGGAGATACCAGCAAAGCAGCCACCGGATCAAACATTTGCTGAGATGCAATGTGATCCCACATGAATGGATGTTGAACTAACAGCGAACATCGGAAGATATAAGTTGTAATAAAGCTTGACATGGTTTAATGATTCATCAGATCCATCCGCAAAACACTTCTATGCGGAAACCCGAAGGCTGAGTCATCCATCATGTTGGCCATCAACAATGCCTGAGCGTGTCAGCCCAAACCCAGCTTGGAGCCTGTTGAACGGGTACAGTAGAGCAATTTTTTCCTGATTACCATCCAAATAAAAAGCAATGGTTTGGAAAATGTGCTGACTCTGGAATGTCCAGCCTGTGGTGATGATGCCTAGGAGCCAGCATGCTCTCTGCTAAGACTTTAACAAAGAGTTGGGATGACTGTGGGAACTGGAGCATGCTGAGAAACAATGCGCCAGACCCGACCTCGACGACCTTTGCCTGCCCCTCCGCCTACTTCCCACTCCTCCAGTCTCCTTCTCAGCCTCATTTTCCTTCCCTTGACAATACAATTTCATATCTAGCTAGCATTTACTCCCTGAATAAATGCTAATGCATAATGACATTCTCCTAATTACAACTTACTGTTGCCTAATCACTCTTTAACATTTAATCTGCTTCTTTGCTTTTAGCAGCATTACACTGGGCCATAAAAGCACCAATTACAGACCATGAGTTGATGTTGACAGGGATATTACAGGGTGATTTATGACTTCTAATCACAACAAACAAATAATCCAGTTTCCTCTAAATACATCTTAATTGTGTTTACAGGTGCAACGAACCTTAACAAAGATTATGAGATTATGCATTTACATGGAATGGGATTTCAAAAGGGTAAATAAACAGAAATGATTCCGATTGGGAGAGAATATTTTGATTCTGAATCACCTGCTCTATAGTAAATTTATATAAAGAATATATTTCAAGCAATGTGAAAAATGGCCATCAGCAACGTCTGAGAATATTTTTAAGTGGATGGATTTGGTAAGCCTATTTAAAACCATCTGAGAATTCACCTAATAATAGCAAGTAATCAATATATATCAGAGTAATGCACTATTAAAAAACCCTCTGTAACCAAATGCAGCTACTGGTCATGAATTATATCTTACATATGGAAACAATATTATATCATAGTTAAGAGTGTGTGAGGTATTGATGTGTGCGAGTACAGTATAGTGTATATTTACAGTTCTCTTACACTACCTTTCATTTTAACAGAGCTTACATAGCCATTATGATCCAGGTCATTTCCCCCATTTGCCATACTGTATTATATTCAAAAATTTTAGCTAAATGCAGTTGCACGGTTTCCAATAACTACACAAAAAAACAAAATCTAGATGAGTAATTGTTTCTTAAAATAAGTGAATTTTTCTTTGATTGAGGAGGTTAAAGAGACATTTTGCCAATAGAACAAGACAGTTTACACTTAAAATAAGAAAACACAACTGAATTGTCTTATTTCAAGTCACATTATCTACCTATCTTATAGTGTTGTCACGATACTAAACTTTTCAACTCGATACCGATACTAAGTAAAATATTCGATACTCGATACGGTTTTCGATACCACAAAAATAAAAACAAAGACTCTAAAATTCAAAAGAAATATTTTCATTACTAAAAAAATACAAGAAATAAATAAAAAAACAATAAGAATAATATTTTGAGGTTGTATGCTGTGCACAATATTAAGCAAGCTTGATAAAAAAAAAATACAAAATTAAAATTAATGTTCCTTCCTTGGCTATGTTTTGCAGACATACCAATGACACTAGCCAAACCAGTTAAAAAAAAAAAATTATTCTCAGCAGCTGCACCTGTTACAAAAAAAGTCTGAAAATGAAAAATGCACAGAATTATTCAATCACACAGTTTTCAGAAGGTGCATTTTCCAGTATTCTGCACTTTAGATGGCTGTATCGATACTTTTGAAAATGAGTATTGTATCCGGATACAACGTTTCAGTATTGACAACCCTACTATCTTATTTTAAGAGCAAAAATTCCATTGGCAAATCATTTCATTTACCTTCTCAAATTAAGGATAAATACACTTAACCCTGTAATGTCAAATGTATCATATTTGATACATACGGTTTCTTAAATGTTTTGCGTCTGACACCTTTTGCATAATTTAATGGTAAAAACTTTGCTCAAAATCCTATTGTACACAATCAGATATATACCTGATTACAGAGGGCAGAAGACTACACAAAAAATAATCTTGACTTATCGCACAGTAATAAATTATTAATATCAAAAATGTATTTCTGTTTTTTTTTTTTTACATATTTTGTTAAAAGGCCAAATAAGGACTTCAAACCCCAAAAAAGTAATTTTCTGTCTTGTTTTATTCTTGGATCAGGCTTTAAAGGGTTAATTTAGACATTTTTTCTTATTTCTAGATCATTTTTGCAAGAGAAAAATGCTACTACTCAGACACATCAAAAGGGTTATTTCCCCAATAAATGCTAAAAACTCAAAAAAAGATGTATTTTTGTTGTATTAATTCATTTGCTGCATTCACTTTTTTTTCTTATTTTTTAAAGTTACCAAATAAATAAATAAAAAAAATCATTCCTTTTCTACAATCCTGTCTGGTTCCATATAAATCCCTCAAAACCACCAGTCCCCTGGGTCGTCTCTCATTCCACCTCACTGGGCCGAGGCAGCAGTGAGTTGCATAAGACTCCAGCCAGACAAATTAATCTGTTCCTGTTTTTGAGGCTGCCATCAGAGACATTAATCCAGAGTCATGCAGTTGCTCTCGAGTTTCATAACGATGCTGACAGCCACCATGATGTTATCCGGCTTGTTTTACTTCCTTCCTGTACCGTGCACCCCTCTCCGGTGGTTGCTTGTTTCTGACTCATCTGCAGGTGTTCTGCAGACACAACTCATCCTTCTATTATTTACTTTATTATTATTTACAATTTGTCCTGCAGTCTAGTTTTATTCTCCTTTCCATCAAGGTAGGAAAACATTACATATTTCCCCATTTAATAACATTTAAGCTGTAAAATGTGAATCGTACTAGTTTGTTCAGTTTATATAAGGTGGTATCATTTAATTTTATCCATATGAATCTACATAAAAGAAGAGATAGTCTGCAAAAAGTTGAACTCATTTAATGCAAATACAAACGTATTGAAAAATGAATGGTTGCCAGGAGTAACAGGCCATTGTCTGTGTGCTGTAAGTTGGGTTTTGCACCTTGCCCCATGTTGACCTTCCATCCTCACTAAATGTTTTTTTGATAGAAGCTTGATTCAAACTGCAGGAAAACAGCTTAGGTTAGTGAGGTAGTGGGTGTACCAAAAGCCTTCCAGTCAATGCCACTCTTCCCATCCAACCATCTAACTGCTGAGCTCTGCCAACACATGTGACTTTCATACATTCAGCTGCATTCATGTCTGCCATTTAACAACCAAGGCCATGAGCCAATCCCAGGATCCAAACCCGTTTTTCACATTTATTTTCCTGAAAGGCATGTGGGATGACACTTTATAGCAGCAAACAAAGCTGATGGCCAGAACCAATCAGACGAATATTTACAGGTTTTAATAGCAGTCAACTGAGGTGCCTGAGACACACAATATTTCTGAATAACTGTTCTGGAAACCCCATTAATTTAATAACCATGCATGGTAGATTATACTGAAAAGTGGTGTAAATGGATACACATCGATATGTCATTTTATATTAAATTCATCTTTGTGGCTAATTTGTATTAATCTAAACTAGGGATGCACGATATAATCGGCCCCATATCGGTATCGGCCTTAAAACTGAATATCGGACATCGGCCACCCCATGATATTTAACCCGATATTTGATCAGCTTCTGAGTTTCTAAAGTCTAAAAAAAAAAAAAAAATACTACTTCTTCTTCTTCTTCCTCAAAAACTTCTTTTTTACAGACTAAAAAACTTCTAAAGACGAGGGAAAAAATATTGATACATTAAAATATCACAATATCTTTATATGCTGATATATTGCCATTTAAAAACACCATATCAATCTCTTTTACTAATGAAATATTGCTATATGTCATCATTATGCTACGAAATCCCCCGAAAATTCACGAAATTTTGCCCTATTATTATATGTTGATATATTGATGCGGTATCGAACTATTTTACTAACAAAATCTCACAAGAATTTGCAAAATATCACGAGTTTGTAACAGAAAGATGAAATTTCACGAGATTTTGAAAGTAAAACTGATCTATACCGCGTTTTTAAAAATCAATTTCATATCAGCATATGAAAATATATTTGACTATATTATTTTTCAAAGTGTCAGAAATGGATAATAAAACTGCTATTTTCAATGACTACTTATTTTTGTCCGGCTTTAACATCAGTATCGTTATCGGTTATCGGCTACATGAGTCTTAAAATATCGGCATTTCGGATATCGGCCAAAATCCCGATATCGTGCATCCCTAACCTAAACCTCACCAACAAAACGTCAGTAAAAAGAAAGACAGTAGTTGTAAGCACAGTTCATCTCTAGTTTAGAGATGCATTGATCAGGCAGGCCAATGTAAATTTAAGTTGTTCTTGGTTTTATTGCAATCATTTCAGAAATATTTTTTAATAATTTTGACCAAATGATGACCAGTCAGAATTGAGATTGTAGAAAACCTACAATTCAGATCTGTGATACTCTGAAAATACTTGCATACCATGAAAATTTGCATCAAAACGTCTGTTATTGCACTCTGCTGTTGTTTTTAATGGACACATTTTGTCATATAGCTCAGCACACACCTTAAGAAATGAACAAATCTCTGCATTTGCTCTCACCCACAGCTTTTCTCCCTCCAAGCAGACTAAATGTGGAGGAACTGTTATGTAACTCCAGCTGTTTCTACGGTTCAGTTAATGTTCTATCAAAGGAAGTCTGCACCATGCTCCGCTCAATGCCTCCGACCCCGGCGGGAGGGTGGGACCTGCAGCTACTGTCACCACATTTTAAGAACTCCTTCAGTCAATTCCCCACCGTGTCAGTTTGCTGGAGATTCTTAAATGGAAAAAAAAGAAAGAAATTTGACCCATTTACAGTATGATGTGTACATGTCAAATAAAGGAAGCCAGTATTTTAGCTTGAGGATGAGTTCTCCAGGTAAGGTCATAAGAGCGCATCTGAATAAGAAACAAATAACTAACAACAGAAAACTATTTGGATGGAAAATATTTTTATGTAAATTTATATTTACCCATCTGTGTGGGAGTCTGGCTCCACCATGTCAAACTCACCCATCAAAGTTAGGGGGCGGGATTAACGCGAATCGAGTCTCTGTAATCGATTTGCTTTGCCCTAATCTGCAGGGTGACCAATCAGGTGTTAGATAACCGCCCCCTAACTTTGATGGGCGAGTCTGACAGATTATTTTAATGGTTTCGATGCACTGCGACACAGGACCATGAAATAATTAAATACACACTGAAATAATTATATATATTTTTTTAATAAAATGAAGACGTATTTTATTAAATTAATGACACATTCATATATTTAATTCCTTATTTATTTAATGAATTACACATTTAATTGTTTATCGCTGTATTTATTTATTTATTTAATTGTGGCACTTATATTAGTATATATTAGTGACGTGGTTTTAATTAATTAATGACACTTTTATTTATTTAATTCCACATTTAATTACTTATTTAATGCTGTATTTATTTATTTAATTTTGGCACTTTTTATCCTCCATACAGGGCAACATCACCAGAGGATTTATTACATTAACGCACAGTCTACTGTGTATATATATATATATTCTATCTTATTTAGTTTTTTGTCTGCACCAACAACACCAAGTCAAATTCCTTGTAAGTGTAAACCTACTTCGCAATAAACTTGATTCTGATTCTGATAAAACCAAAGCAACATGCAGCCTTATTTTCTATAAATACAGCAGAAAGTCTGAACATGCAAATCATTAAATTTGCAATTATTACCATGATTTCAACGGTAGACTATGCATCTCCTGGTCAGGCCACTGCATAGACTCTGTGTGGGCTTGGCAGTAAGATAATTTCATATGCACCACTCAAGCAAATTGGAAAAAAAGTGATTTTATATTTTAAAGACACATACTGTAAATATCTGATTCCAGAGAAGTTCCTCTGAGACAGTGTTGCTCTACAAAGTAAGCAACACTTTTTACTGTAAACTACGATTGACAAAATCCATCACTAATCAAAACATTTATAATGCCTCCTTAATATATTGTACAATGAAGGTAGAATAAGCCATCTAAACCAACCTGTTCATTGACAACCTGCTTATATTTGTTTCTTTTTCTGTCTAATTGCTCTAGTTTTACTGAGTTCAATTATTGTAATGAAACCTTTTTTTCAGCCGTGTCTCAGCATTGTAATCTTTCCAGATGATGTCTTTCTGTAACTGTCTGATTTTATTCTAAAAGAAAAAAAAAAGATGATTTTGGATAATCCAATCAGCTTTTTGGAAAATATTCTGTAGGCTGATGAGGCAAAACTGGGATTTTCTAGAACATATGTTTCACTTTTGGAAGAATCGACATCCATACTGACCTTCAAATACCTGGAGCTTTGCTACTTGACAACCTGCCGCAACTGATGAAATCATGAATTCTGCAATCTAATACTGCGGGAAAGTTTAATCCTTGACTCAATGATGCATCCACATCAGGGCATAAAATATTTCTTTGAAATTACAGGGCTTACATTGAAGGGGAGGAATGAGCAGCCTGGCTGACTGGATAGAGACACGGGGTCCCCGAAAGCTGAAGTATCGGCTTTTTCCAGATTAGTTTTCCAGATCAGTCTAACCAGCACTTCCCCTTGGGGGCAGAGCAGAAGAGAGAACCGTGTAGGAAAGGCTTTTATTCCAATGCAGCTCTGCCAGTGTTTCCATCCCAAAGCTATGGATGCTCAATCTCCGTTCCTGAACCGGCTCCCAAAAACACAGGCTTTCTGCTGTAATGCAGAGTAAATCTCTAATTACAAATTTGGGCTGGAGTTGCAGAAGTCATAATTATGGTGCCTGTTATTATGCAAATTAATTGGCTGATTCCAAAGAATTAATTACCTCTTGTCTCAAGTTTGATTAGCAAATCAGAGTTTTCCGCCATTATTTCTTATGTTTGGGTTTATTTTTGTCCTGGTGGAGTGAATGGAATTAAAAGGAAAAGAAAGGGTAATGCAGATGCAACATGCTTGATGAAAATGAACATAAATGGACAGAAACAAAACAGCAATTCAGCTTTTTTTTTCTCTCAATGTGCCAGACAAAAGATATCTGAAACCTCAAAACCATCCAGGTGACTGTTCCCCCATGCACAAAGTCAGGTCCATAAATAATCTGGCTTGGCACTGCGTACTGACCTAAACCCCTCTGGGATGAGGTGGAATACGAGCTGCCAGCCTGATCTTATAACCCAACATCAGTGAAAAACATCACTAACGTTGCTCTGGCTGAACAGCAGAAAATACACAGCCAGGTTTAAAGACTCCAGAACAATGTCAGAGGTACGGTATATATAGATGTACCCGTTTAAGTGAGGTAAACCTATTGTGAAGCGCTAAACCGACTCATTTGGTTTTAGTAGTTAATTTAAAAGAAAAAACTGAATATATTTTGAGCGTTTATTTCTCATATTTTTCACAATTTTGGCTTACAGCTGATCTAAAATGCAAATTTTGCCTCAAATTGTGAACTATGCCTGTAGCCAAAACTCACACATGACCAGATTTTATTGAATTGTTCCTAAGGATGAGGGAAGGATGACCTGGATGACTGAGAATCATCACCAGCATTATGGCAAGGAAATCATAGTTGTTATTAAATTAGACCAATTATGTTTTAATTATATAAACTTTATGTTCAACAGTCTAATTTATTAAGAGGTGCATCTATTATGCCAAACAGTTTAACATAGTGGTTCTTGTTGAGGTGACCTTAAAGCTGTGGCCAAGCAGTATTTATATTAAAGCTTTTCAGGCGAGTTAAGACACTCTGAGGAAAGAATAAAGTCAATAGTGTCGTTTCTACCTCTTTAAATGCAGTGGCAAAGGCCTCTGCTCCAGCTTTACAGCAGGGGTCAACAATATGCTTCTGGATAGAGTTGTTTTACCTCACCCTCATTGGCATTTCCCAAGTTAGCCCACATCCAGGAGAGCCTGGAAATTGTGGGGCTAATCCCCACCTTGGATCCGACTCAGCACCTTCAGTTCATCTCCAGCAGGAGTTGAAAACAAAGGCCTGGCAAATGAAATGCATGAGCAGAGAGGCGGTGCACAATGTGGTCCACCTGAATAGACTGAAATGAACTAGTCCTGACAAAGCCGAGGGGAATGAGAAAGGGTCCCCATCAATGCTCTGAAGCCTGATTTGCTTCGCTGAATGAGAAACACCTCAAAGCTGGGGAAAAATAAAATCCTTCGACTCCTCGAGTCAGTTTAAAAAATTAGACACGTGCTTTTTATTCTCCAGTCATTATCAGTAGATCACAACAGCACCAAGAATTACCACTTTAATTGCTTCTGTTAAACACACAGGGACAGGCAATATAAGAACTATTGAGTGCAGTGGACTCCCATCTTCAGGCTTTGAACTAGAGGCCGACTTTGGAGGTTCAGTAACAATGCAGGCTGCAGTGTCATGCCAAAACAATCCAATCCACCCAACACATCAGGATCCAGCCTTTGGGTTTCTCCTGCAATAAGCTTGCAGCTGTCAGTGGCAGGGCTAATTACTGGGCCAGCAGCTACACTACAGGATAAATTTCCACATTACGGAGCTCTAATTTTGTCTGTTGGGCATTTAAATTCTTTCTTCCCATGGAAGATAACAGGAGCACAGGAATAGCAATTAAATGCAACTCAACCTTGGTGAAATTACACTCCTGAGAAAGACAGCCAAGTGAGAGCAGGTTCATTGCCTTGTAACAAAAAACAATATGGTGAAAACATAAAACAAAAACAAAAAAACGCCTCCATCCAGCTTTTTATTTAATTTATCAAGTAAGTGTGAAAAGGAAGAAATAAAGCTTCACGGGAAATTAAGAAAAACGTGAAATGTTTATACATATACATATATATATATATACATATATATATATATATATATATATATATATATATATATATATATATATATATATATATATATATATATATATATATATGTGTATGTATGCTCTCAAGAGGAGAATTCAATGGACATCTTTTTTAATTTTTTTTGTTTTTTAACAGACAAAAAAATAATACACAACCACAATGTAATTGATATGGATGAGATGGATGCATGTCTAATTACCTCAAGATTAATGCAAACTTATATGATTACAATCATCAGGTGTTTTACTGAGCTCAAAAAGTATTTAAATATTTCAAATGTGTAAATAAAAGAATTAATTCTCCACGTTCATTGTTGATTCAGCACAGAAACCAAAGTTGCACAAGTCATGCGTACCCCCTGCATTATCAACAGAAATTAAGATGGATACTGAATCAACCAGGTCCTGATTGAGAAATCCAGCTGATTAACTTATAGGAAAGGTTGATTTTTAATCTGCTACTGTGGAGTATGTACGTAGGCGTGTATAAACACGATGCTAAGATGGAGAGACATCAGCAGTGTTCCTAGAGGTGCAACAGTTGTTCTGTATCATTCTGTGAAAGTTAATAAGACCGTATCCAAACTACCTGTTTATTTTGCCTTTGGGAATAACAGAGTATTGCAAAATTGAATTAAATCTTTTTACAGAAAGAAAAAAAAAACATTCAAGATAGAAACCAATCCTCCCAGGAGGAGATGCCAGATTCATCCCAAGGTTCACATACAATCCTTGGAGAAATAGCTAAAAATGGAGGAACTTTCTTTTTCACTCAGTGTTTGTTTTCAGAGTCAGTGGAACCTCAAAAAGACTGGGCACATATATATTATTTGGCAATATGTCAAACTGAAGAATTTAATGAGAGTGTACTTTTTCCCCAAAGAGGTGATACTTATGGTTTCAGGTAAGTTGTTCATCTAAGTACTTTTATACACAAGATAAGAACTAAAGCTTTAGTTTTAAAGGTCAAGAAATGTTCAAGACAGCACACTGATCTGCATGCCTCTGCACACTTTGGGAATTTTAGATTAGAGTACAAACATTTTCTGAATGCAAATCAACCAAACTACAGTATCGATTTCTGTAAAGTAAATGGCTTAATTAGTATGTGGCGAATATGATGACAAGAGGCAAACAAAAGATAAGAACCAATCTAATACGCTTAAAGCTATAGCTCCTCTAAGTGCTCGGCCAAAGCAGCCACAGCAGAAATCTATCCCAGTGGCCAAACAATAACATTGAGATAGAATGATGCACAGATCAATACCAAAGCATGAATGTAGCTGCTGAATCGTCTAATCAATACCAGAGACATACAGTAATTCCTAAGAGCACTTGGCTGCAGGATTAATCTGGGCTTTTGCAGAACAACCAGATGCTCACAGTCAAACCAACTACTTGGTAGTCATGAAGTAAATCTTCACATAAAAGTCTCCAAAGCCATTTATTAAATTATTGTGTATGGATTCTTTGGCTTTTGGTTTTTAACATAATTTGAGTTTCCATCTGTTTAAATAAATTTTAAAAGTCAAAAACTTCTGATTTACCTGTTAATGTTCCAATTGCTAGTTAAGCTTTTGCAGCCATACAGAGGCTAGCCCTTGAAGCAATGGTACATGGTTCAAGTCCAAACCCTAAAACTCTTTGCTGCATGTTGTCCCATTCTCAAAAGAGTTCCTTCCCATCTATGTGCTTCAAAATAAGAGAGGGTTCTGGCTGCAGACCTGCACTGTCAGGACCCTTTGTTGCCGACCTGCAAAATGCAATCTCCTGCATTGAAAGGGCCAGAAGATTATTGTTTATTATGTTTTATTCAAAGCCTTCTGGAATAGTGCATAGCACGTACGCACTTCAAAATGTTATTATAGGAAGAAGCCATATTTTTTTGTTAGGTGAGTAATCACTTAAATGTGCTTTTTCCCCACTTAAAGACCAAGAAAACATTTTTTCCATGTAATTTTTTTTTTGGTGGTGTTACAACATAATTTTTCTCACGTATGTTTAAATTATGACTCCCACTGGAACTTCGCCAAAAATTAAATGCTGCATGAATCACTGTGAAATCTGCTGTTTCGACAATAAAAACACTTCCAAGAAAATAAAATAGACTTTTGTAAGTTTGTTTTGTGTCTACTGTTTTCTCCGGTGTCTTAGGAAAAAAGTTTTGGGGTATTCTGGTATTTAGGTATTCACAAATTCACTGTTGGAACATGAGGCTTAGGTAATTTGAAATCACACACACCCTCCAGTGGCAAATCTGTGTGTGTGTATATATATATATATATATATATATATTTTTTTTTTTTCTTTTTTTTTTTATTATACACATTGTTAAACACATTAGACAAACCTATTTCTATTATGGAGGCCCAGAAAATAAACCTGGGAACATAAAATATTTATTCTAGCTTTTATTTTCCCTCGCTTTTACTTTGAAAAGCTTCAAATACCCTTCGGTTCTGACAGCACGGGGTCCTCACAGTGCTGGTCTGCAACTAGACTCTCTTGCAAAATAAAAACTCCAAGCACCACAAAAAAAAAAAATAATAATAACAATAAAAGGAAGAATTGCCTAGTATATTAAAAGAAAATGTAAGAAAATGTAACTAATATCTTGTAAAACTTCCATGGACATAACCATAGGTCCAACAATGTTTGCTTACTTTTTAGTTTTTTTTTTTTAGTTTCTGTTTGATCTGAAAATATTTCCCCTGCCCACTCACTTTATGGATTCATTCCTAAATATGCCATCGTCTCTTACGGCATCTCCAATACAGCTCTCTTTACTGATGTATCCATCTCAGCTATAGTAGTGGATAAGAAATTATAAAGCCAATTCTGTTAGTCTCATTGGACCAATGCTACATTATGGATCGATAAAGTTTTACTTTCATGACTAAGATGAAAAAATGCTTCTTTTGTTGACATAAATACAATATGCAGAAACTGAAAGTCAAGGCTGAACATAGTCCCCTTCTTATCTCTTTTTCTCTTATAACATGCTTTCACTTTGAGTTACAACGCATTGGAAGCATACCTTGAATGTTGAAAAACCCTCCATTAGTAATCAAGTTAGGTAATGTTGGGGGGAAAAAAATGATACATATATATATATAGTAAATTATATATTTTAAGTATATAGGATTTTTGTCACTTTAAAGAAGGCAAAGTTCAGAGATGATTTTATATCATCTAACTTTTTATATGTTAAATACACTACACTCTTTAACTATATGGATATCCAACATGCAAGCCAAGAGCTATAGGACCGGTCTGGTGAGCGCTACTACATTTATCTCAGCCAAACAGGAGAATCTGGCAGGTTTATTAATTGATTTCTTGCCAATGTGGATCTGCAGTCACTGTGCTGGTCTTACCATTGCCATTCTATGGAATACATCTCTCAATCTCTGCATTTCTTGCTTACAATTTTATCCTGAATTCTATAGAAAGTGAATACATTTTTTTTGCATAACTTAAAAAGATAGAATAGTTAACAACAAGAGAGCTACTGCCATCAACCGAGAGAGATTTCAAAACACCTGAAGAAAATGTTTTGGAGACCAAAATAAAAGAATCTTTCTCCCTGTGATTCAGAAAATCGGGCTTCAGGCTGGCTATGCTGTTATCATCAGAACCCTCTTCTTTTCCTCTGCATCTCCAGCTCCCGTTATGGCCAGATCAATGCACGGTCAATCCTTTCCCTGAGAGGACGCATCGATCCGGTTCCCCGTGCTGACCAGCCTCTAATCTCTTGAAACGGTGTGGTGCTCTGGCCGTTCCTTTGGAACCCGGTATCCTGCCTGAGCTGTGGCCTGGCACGCTGCACAGAAAAGCACATCTGTGTCTGAGAAATCCATTGGCCGTCACTTTGACAGTCTGCTAAGCGAAATGCGCTCGATATCAAGTACACCCCATCCTGTAGTAAGGAATTAGGAGTCTGCTTGGAGCTCCTGTGAATTTATATTGTACATGGAGAGAATATTTCAGCAGTGTTTGAGGAATTTATTTTTAGATTAGGCCAAATGAGTTGTGTTGGATTTTACCAAAAAGGCAACAAAATGTCATTATGTGTGAAGAGCAAACTCTTTCTTGCCACTACTTTGCTTCCATTTTTCCCTCTCTTTGATCATAAGTCCCACATCTTCACCTTTCGTATGATCCTATAGAGACCCTAATTCAATTAAACTCGATGACTGAATTAATGTGTTGCTAAGCATCACAGCTCAGCCCATCTTTCTGTCAGCAGAGATCAGTGTACCAAAGTGTGAACAAAGCCACACCGTCTTGGATGTGATTAATATTTGATGAAGGCTAAGAGCAGAGAGGGAGCCATAAGGTTTGCTTTGGCTGTTTGGCAAAGTGTGAGCAATTGTATGCGACAGAGAGAAAAGGTCAGCTTTGTTTGTCATTAGTGTAGGTCACCACAGAGGTTTTCTTCCCTCGCTCATTTATTTATGCATGCTTCAAACATCTCAGTTAAAATGTTTTTGTTGAAGCCTGGATGTTGGGTTTCGACTAATTCCTTACAAGGTTTTAAAGGACATGTGGTATTGCTATGCAATAATGTCCATAAATAAATAAAAAACAATATGTCTCCATATGCATCTAATTAACAGTTGATTTATGGAAAGCCAATTTTAAGGAGGACTTAAAAGTTGGTTTCTCACAATCAAATTACGGCAGCTGACTAATAAAAATTGGTTTTTAGCAGTGAAATACCATCTACACAGCCATGGGTCCAACTGCAGACAGTTGAGCAGCACACAATAAAAATAATGAACCACACAAAGTTATAGTTGGGTATTAAAAGCTGCATGTAAGCCAATCACAGGAAAGTTTAGTAGAAGGATAACAAGGAAGTGGTATAAAAAGTCTACAGGTTAGCGGGAAATTCACAGGGCTGAGGATTGTGAAGCCAGTGCATTTAATGTTTTATACTACATTTACAAGAAGACTGTAGCTAAAGTCAAAGCTTCTGGAGCCATGATTTATTTTAAGCCATTCATAAACAAGGACAGATCAGAAGCATCTTACCAGTGAGGAGAAAAATGACTGTGCTATATCTCAAAGGTCCAAATCTTCCCAGATTAAAGTCAACTTATCATTGAAAACATGTTTTAGAGCATAGAGCATTTCTATGGCGTTGCAGCAATACAATATATGATCTAGGGCAGATTAATAGTGATTAATCGATTATTGAAATAATTGCCAGCTAATTTAGTAATCGATTAATGGTTAACTGGACTATAGACTCTAAAACATGAATTTAGTTGACAGAGCAACCCACTTAGAGCAGTAAGTAACACCAAGAAGAAGAAAAAAAAAGAAATATATATATATATATATATATATATATATATATATATATATATATATATATATATATATATATATATATATATATATATATATATATTTATATTTATAGACCTGGCACTGACCCTCTCTCCAAATTACCAACCGAATGACTTGTTCTAAACCCTGTGGAGTCACAGTGTAAAAACATTATGCCATTAAGGCCTAAATTTCCAATCTCAAAGTTATTGCAAGCTGTGAAATAAATATAAATAACATATAAATTATCCATCCATCCCTTTTCCGTCATGCTTATCCCAAGTGGGGTCGCGAGGGGTGCTGGTGCCTATCTTCAGCTGTCTACGGGTGAGAGGCGGGGTAAATCCTGGACAGGTCACCAGTCCATCGCAGGGCAACACAGGACAGACAACCATTCATAGAACCTTCTAGCTGCAAGTCTTTAACATTATCAAAAACCCCTCACACCTCCACCATGGACAGTTGTCCCAGCTGCCTTCTGGGTAGAGGCTTTGCAGCATTCAATGCAGGTCCAACAGATTCCGAAACAGCTTCTTCCCCACTGCCATCAGACTGTTGAAGTGTTGAAAAAAACTCTATATACAGGTGCTGGTCATAAAATTAGAATATCATGAAAAAGTAGATTGATTTCAGTAATTCCATTTAAAAAGTGAAACTTGTATATTATATTCATACATTACATACAAACTCATATATTTCAGATGTTTATTTTGTTTAATTTTGATGATTACAAATGACAACAAATGAAAATCTCAAATTCATCATATCAGAAAATTAGAATATTGTGAAAAGGTTCAAAATTGATGGCCCCTGGTGCCACACTCTAATCAGCTAATTAACTCAAACCACCTGCAAAAGCCTTTAAATGGTCTTTCCGTCTAGTTCTATAGGCTACACAATCATGGGGAAGACTGCTGACTTGACAGTTGTCCAAAAGATGACCATAGACACCTTGCACAAGGAGGGCAAGACACAAAAGGTCATCGCTAAAGAGGCTGGCTGTTCACAGAGCTCAGTGTCCAAGCACATTAATAGAGAGGCGAAGGGAAGGAAAAGATGTGGTCGAAAAAAGTGTACAAGCAAGAGAGATAACCGCACCCTGGAGAGGATTGTGAAACAAAACCCCTTCAAAAATGTGGGGGAGATTCACAAAGAGTGGACTGCAGCTGGAGTGAGTGCTTCAAGAACCACCACACACAGACGTATGAAAGACATGGGTTTCTGCTGTCGCATTCCTTGTGTCAAGCCACTCTTGAACCACAGACAGCGTCAGAAGCGTCTAAAGAGAAACAGGACTGGACTGCTGGTGAGTGGTCCAAAGTCATGTTCTCTGATGAAAATAAATTTTGCATTTCCTTTGGAAATCAAGGTCCCAGAGTCTGGAGGAAAAGAAGAGAGGCACTTCATCCACGTTCCTTGAAGTCCAGTGTAAAGTTTCCACAGTCAGTGATGGTTTGGGGTGCCATGTCATCTGCTGGTGTTGGTCCATTGTGTTTTCTGAGGTCCAGGGTCAACGCAGCCACATACCAGGAAGTTTTAGAGCACTTCATGCTTCCTGCAGCTGACCAACTTTTTGGAGATGCAGATTTCATTTTCCAACAGGACTTGGCACCTGCACACAGTGCCAAAGCTACCAGTACCTGGTTGAAGGACCATGGTATCCCTGTTCTTAATTGGCCAGCAAACTCTCCTGACCTTAACCCCATAGAAAATCTATGGGGTATTGTGAAGAAGAAGATGCAATACACCAGACCCAACAATTCAGAAGAGCTAAAAGCCACTATTAGAGCAACCTGGGCTATCATAACACCTGAGCAGTGCCACAGACTGATCGACTCCATGCCACGCCGCATTGCTGCAGTAATACAGGCCAAAGGAGGCCCAACTAAATACTGAGTGCTGTACATGCTCATACTTTTCATGTTCATACTTTTCAGTTGGCCAACATTTCTATATATCCTTTGTTTTTATTGGTCTTCAGTAATATTCTAATTTTCTGATATGATGAATTTGAGATTTTCATTTGTTGTCATTTGTAATCATCAAAATTAAACAAAATAAACATCTGAAATATATGAGTTTGTATGTAATGTATGAATATAATATACAAGTTTCACTTTTTAAATGGAATTACTGAAATCAATCTACTTTTTCATGATATTCTAATTTTATGACCAGCACCTGTATCATGTCACAGACTCTGCATCACTCTGACAACACCAAACACAAAATACTGCATAATTGTACCATAGATATTAATGCTTTGAACTTTCATACCAATGCATTGTTTTTTTTTCTCCCACAACATTTATATTTGATCACTGCTGCATTTTATGGAATAAAAAAATGTTCATTTAGAGTCTGGGAAGCTGTACTAACCAAAATGTGAGTGTATATAAAATGACAATAAAAGTTGTCTAAGTGTAAGTAAATGGTAACATAGTTGTTGATTCAAACATGGATGCGATATCACATGATTGCCTTGAACATATTTTCAAAACATGTTCAAATGATTTTGTTGGGAAGAACATGTTTAATCTATCCATTTTCTAATCTTATTAGTAGAAAAGGACAGTTTTGTGCTTTCAGAATTTAGTCAGGTTTATTCATTAGCGGGTTAAAGGGGATTCTATTTAGAACAAAGCTGCAACACTGTTAGTAAAATATATATTTTTTACTGTACCTGACTTTATTGATTTCTAACATCCACCTAAGCTTACAGGACAGAATTTTGAATTATGGCAGAGGCAACACAAAAGCATTTATCATTGTGAGTCCTATAAATGGCCCCTGGACTGAACTTTGGACACTCCTCCCCCACCTCAGGACACATCTAAAAGCTGTTTGACAACCTGCTATACAAAATCTATTAAGTTGTATTAAGAACTGAAGGCCTATAGCAAAGCCTTCTTTGTTTCTTGATCACCTCAGCACGACCTTAGGATTATCTCCACGCCATTCTGCAATAATGTAGAATTTAATGCAACCAAGAAATTAGATCATATTCTCTACAATAGGGCTGGTGATATAGATAAAAAATAAAGATATTTTTGAACTGCATCACAACATACTACATTTACCATAGTATCTTTTACCATAAACCAATTACCGGTATGAAAAGGCACCTCTAAATTAAAGTTAATCCCAAAAGTCACAAAGACACATTTTTAACAGAGTTAAATATTAACATTAGATCTTCGAAATGGATAAAATTGTCACTGTAATTATATTCACATAACTACACTTGAAACCTAATATAGACTCATCTTATTGCTATCATCTAAATGTTGATATATGTTCCCCAGCCCTAAAGTATATATATACATACTCTTCAATGGGCTTATATTTCAGTACTAAAACCCTTATAGCCCAGTAATAAATTCATAAGTTTCTTTTTTTTTTTATTGTAATCTGTATGTATTAGCAATACCTGCTTAAATATAATCAAAATTCATTCAGGAAATTTACAGGAAGTTCTCTTTATACTTCAAGCTTTAAACATAAGACCTGTTTAAATGACAGAAGACCTTAATGCTACCACCTATGTCCATCTGAACCTCAATCCTACAAACCAGAATTTATCATACACATCAGTCATAAAGTTTTTCTACGCTTATATGACTGAATGAGAGCAACTCCCTGCAGCCAAGTCATAAAATTGAAAAGAGCCTTGCCAGCAGAGTGGGGGTTGCCGAAGCAGCACACGAGTGCCTGCGGTACCAAAACATCACTTTCAACCAATCCATTAAAGGTAATCTTCCCATTACTGCACATTTCCTAATGTGTAATATAGCCTAGCTAAATATAAAGCAACGTTTAACATTATTAGACATCTAGAAAAGCTTTAAAAACTAAAGCTACCATCCTCTAAAAAAATATTGGGACATATATTAAACCACTTTTGCTGCATTTCTTTTGTGTTACAATCCAATATGAACACAGAAAGCACAGTGAAGAAACTATGAATAATAGATTCATTTCAACCATGGGAGCAGAGGAATCAACCTATAGTGGGACAGTATTATATTGATTGTTAGGTAGTAGCTTGTGCATTCAATGTATTACTAGAAGCAACAAGTCAATGACAGACTTTCCTTCAATACAGTGTTTAGCCTAAACAACAAGAAACATGAGTCCAAAGGGAATGAAACATTCCCTAAAGCATGGAATTCAGCAACAATGGGAAAAGGTTCAAAACCATCATGAATAAATGTAACCGTAAAAGTATTCTGCTTTTCTTTTTTCTATCCCAAACACAAACAACTCTGCTGGTGTCACGGTTTGTTTGGAGGTTTTTATGAGGACCCAAGGGCAGAGGCTGACAGGCAGAGGTGAGCTCTTAAAAGGTTTAATTAAAGATCAGGCAGCAAAAACAGGAATCCAAAAATCCAACTTAAAAATGTTAAACAAAAACAGGTATCCAAAAATCCTGCATAAAAATCAAACACAAACCAGAACCATGGAGACATCAAGGGAAAACCATCAAGGAGCCAGGGTGAGAAGAGGTAAGACAAAGAAACCAGCAAAGAGGGACTGCAGAGGGAGTGTATTAATGGCTGACTGAACAAAGGTAGGACTAATGAGCTGATAAGGAGCAGGTGTGACTAGAGCTGATGAGGAAGCCAAGGGAAAAGAACACAAGGGGGCAGCAGAGGACAGACAGAAAAACCTAAGCAACTTAAATTAATCCAGACACACCAATAAAGCTAGAAAACAATGAAAAACCTGGCTAAACTTGAAACTGAGAACTTAAGAGAAAAACAACAGAACCAAGACCGTTACAGCTGGGACTTTACCTGGAGCTCTGTGCTTTGGTCATATGAACACCAGTGGAGTATTTAGAAACAAATACTTAGAGTATATGTTATGTTGTGGGTAGGGATGCACGATATTGGGATTTTGGCCGATATCCGATATGCCGATATTTTAAAAAACTCATGTAGCCGATAACCGATATCGATACCGATGTTAAAGCTGGACAAAAATAAGTAGTCATTGAAAATAGCAGTTTTGTTATCCATTTCTGACACTTTGAAAAATAATATACTCAAATATATTTTCATATGCTGATATCAAATTGATTTTTTAAAACGCGGTATCGATCTATTTTACTTTCAAAATCTGGTGAAATTTAATCGTTCTGTTACAAACTCTCGTGATATTTTGCAAATTCTTGTGAGATTTTGTTAGTAAAATAGATCGATACCGCGTCAATATATCAATATATATATAAAAAAATGGCAAAATTTTGTGAATTTTCCAGGGATTTCGTAGCATAACGATGACATATAGCAAAATTTCATTAGTATAAGAGATTGATATGGTGTTTTTAAATGGCAATATACACTCACCGGCCACTTTATTAGGTACACTTGTCCAACTGCTCGTTAACACTTAATTTCTAAGCAGCCAATCACATGGCGGCAACTCAGTGCATTTAGGCATGTAGACATGAGTGACTTTGAACGTGGCATGATTGTTGGTGCCAGAAGGGCTGGTCTGAGTATTTCAGAAACTGCTGATCTACTGGGATTTTCCCTCACAACCATCTCTAGGGTTTACAGAGAATGGTCCGAAAAAGAAAAAACATCCAGTGAGCGGCAGTTCTGTGGGCGGAAATGCCTTGTTGATGCCAGAGGTCAGAGGAGAATGGCCAGACTGGTTCGAGCTGATAGAAGGGCAACAGTGACTCAAATAACCACCCGTTACAACCAAGGTGGGCAGAAGAGCACCTCTGAACGCACAGTACGTCGAACTTTGAGGCAGATGGGCTACAGCAGCAGAAGACCACACCGGGTGCCACTTTCAGCTAAGAACAGGAAACTGAGGCTGTAATTTGCAGAAGCTCATCGAAATTGGACAATAGAAGATTGGAAAAATGTTGCCTGATCTGATGAGTCTCGATTTCTGCTGCGACATTCGGATGGTAGGGTCAGAATTTGGCGTCTACAACATGAAAGCATGGATCCATCCTGCCTTGTATCAACGGTTCAGGCTGGTGGTGGTGGTGTCATGGTGTGGGGAATAATTTCTTGGCACTCTTTGGGCCCCTTGGTACCAATTGAGCATCGTTGCAACTCCACGGCCTACCTGAGTATTGTTGCTGACCATGTCCATCCCTTTATGACCACAATGTACCCAACTTCTGATGGCTACTTTCAGCAGGATAATACGCCATGTCATAAAGCTGGAATCATCTCAGACTAGTTTCTTAAACATGACAATGAGTTCACTGTACTCAAATGGCCTCCACAGTCACCAGATCTCAATCCAATAGAGCATCTTTGGGATGTGGTGGAACGGGAGATTCGCATCATAGATGTGCAGCCGACAAATCTGCGGCAACTGTGTGACGCCATCATGTCAATATGGACCAAACTCCCTGAGGAATGTTTCCAGCACCTTGTTGAATCTATGCCACGAAGAATTGAGGCAGTTCTGAAGGCAAAAAGGGGGTCCAACCCGTTACTAGCATGGGGTACCTAATAAAGTGGCCGGTAAGTGTATCAGCATATGAAGATATTGTGATATTTTAATGTATCAATATTTTTTCCCTCGTCTTTAGAAGTTTTTAAGTCTGTAAAAAATTAGTTTTTGAGGAAGAAGAAATAGTATTTTTTTTAAGACTTTAGAAACTCAGAACCTGATCAAATATCGGGTTAAATATCGGTGGGGTGGCCGATGTCCGATATTCAGTTTTAAGGCCGATACCGATAGGGGGCCGATTATATCATGCATCCCTAGTTGTGGGACCATTTTCTTTGTTGATCTTAAAACGACGTACAGTAGCAGCCATTCAAAATGGCCCCTCCAAGTCAAAAGGCAGCCAAATGGCAGCCCACCCCCCCCCAACTCACGCTAAAATCCCCTCCAATTTCATTGCACATTTCCTCCCCCCTTTCACTGAATTACAGGGTCTGACCAGGAGATAACGCTTCTCTTTACATCTTAAATGTCCACAAATCATTACAGAATATTTTGGTACAAATATTGATGTCTAAAAAAGGAATAGTTGGGGACCAACCAAGGACCAGCCAAGGGCCCATCAAGGAAAGTGGGGAAATTTTGAATGGCTACCACTGTAATAGATATATCATCTGGAATTGTAAGTCTGAGTATTGAATAGGTTTTTTTCTTTTTCAAAATCTTTCTCAAAGTTTGCGGTAGCAATGGTAATCCCATTGTACATACCATCAGTGTTAATAGAGATGTATTTTTAAAAAGAGCTTTTATAAAGACCTTTTTCTCCTTAATCCCATGAAGTTATTATAAATTATCTCACCCTAACTGTCACACTTTCATACCAGCCCACGTCTAATAAAGTCTATAAAGCCTGATGTTTTCATGTTCTATGTTTTATTTCATATATGCAGCATGTCTTGATGACTTTTACGTGAAAATATTCCTTATGAGATTTTTCTCCATCATAAAAACTCGCTACATTTACACTTGTGAATCACCATGACTACTCTTGCTGTTGCTAAAAGCGACAATCTATGCACATGTGAGCACACAGAGAAATGTGATAAAAGCAGCATGAAGAGCTGTGTCTAACTGTACTATTTATTCCATGCAAGAACACCATCATTCTACAGTGATGGCAGTGTGAGCAGAGGAAAATTACCAGGCTGCCTCTCCATAGGCCTGACTGATTTTGCTCAAAGACTAGCCCACATGGGTGCTCCATAATCCCCTCATCTCCAAGGGGCTCTCATTGTGCTGCCATACATGCAGGAAGTTTAATAAAACAAAACTTCTGAGGAAGCCTGCAATGGGGGACTGTGCTGGGTTGGGCAGACACCAGGCAGCACTCCCTGCTCTATTAAAGTAGGAATACAGATTGGTATATTAGGACATATCTAAGGACTAGAAGTACTTTGAGTAGCTCACAATAAAGCACGGTAAAGTTCACTTTATGAAACGCAGACGGAAGAAAATGAATGGAACAGAAGCAAAGAATGTTCTCCTTTATCTAATGAAATTACCTGAGTTATTCGTTTAAAATGTGAGGTGGGGATAATTTTTTCAGGAGATATGTAGCTGAGTAATTGTATTCTTTTTCCTTTCTTTCCCTGGATCAAATTAGAAATTGCCCCGGGGCAATTTATTTTCCTGCTCTCGGAAGTATCCACATCTATCCTTTCAAGACTAAAACGGGCACACTAGAGAGAGTAGGAATAATTTACAACTGTCTCCTCACGTTTAAATCCTCCCCAGTGGGTTCCACGCAGGATCTAACCTGTGTTTTGTCATATATCAGCAATGACTTGCATAGAGTAGTAAAAGAGTTTTACGATATTTTGTGTTGACTATAAAACATACTACTTTATTATATTTGTGTACACAGCACTTGGCATTCTTATGAGCAAGTTCAAATTAAACCCTTACCTCATACTCGCACACAAATATGATGTCATTGGTTTTATTTGAGAACAGAAACAACAATTATTATTATAGCAGCTAAAAAATGTATCAGGAAAATTTAAAAAACATGTTTTCTATTCAATGAGTCGATGCAATCAATTGGTTTTCCCTAGATAGAAAAATTAACTGAATCAATTTATCTCTATGATCTGGGAAACTGTAAAGTGCCTTGACATGACATGTGTTGTGAATTGGTGCTAATAAATATGAGTACAATTGACTAATATATGTAAATAACTGGTTATCAAGCAATGTTCATATAAAATACGGTTTAAATTTGCTTGTCTGCTTTCTGTAGAGAAATGAGTTTGCCAAACTGATCTAAGCAGTTTATTAAAGATGAACCAATAAAATCAATCAGTAGGTAGAAGACTTCTTATTTGACCATCTTTATATGGTTTATAATGGTAAACCTCTACAGAACATCAGCCTTTGAGTACCGCAGTTGTTCTTGCCTGAGTTAGGTGTAAAAAACGAAGTCAGTGGAAGCACAAATGGTGTTAGAAAACAATAACTAAAAGAAGTGTGATGAATATTCATCCAGGCTGCTTCTTTAAAACACTAGTGAGGCATGAGCAGCTAACAGGAAGCTGAATATTCTTCTGCAGAGCTGCTGTATTTTATACTTCCTAATGAACCAATTTGTTGGAAATGTTAAAGCTAAACTAAAAACCTAGGGAGGTTGCAGTCCAACGCCCGGCATTGCTACCCGTGTGTCCCTAAAATGCGAGTTGTCATTGATAGGATAGGTTGAAATGCGTACGAAATGCGTTCGAAATGCCCACTTTGAGCCCTAGATCCACATTTTAGTTAAGCACGCATCTAATGACATTACACACAATTTATCAGAGACCGCACTGTTCTCTGGCCTTAGTTTAGAGCTTTTCTTGACCTGCATTTGTTTTTTTTCCTCTCTTGCAGCATTTTATCTTTGCACATGCATAGTGCATGTGTGAAGCAGGTTTTGCATTTGCAGTTTGTTTTAAATTAGCAGCATTTATTTTTTTAAGCACCTTTTCTTTTGACATGTTTTGATTTAATATTAGTTGTGCGATTCCATGTACTTGCAGGGTGTGTGCCCTCCTCCACCACCGTAAGCTTATGTTCTGAAATATCAAGTATTAAAATAAAGCATCTTTTAGCATACTGTTACTGTATGCCATAAACAATGATATTAATTGGTGCTTCTTTACAGGCTTCACAAGACCCTCTACAAGACACTCCCACAGGGAAGCATCATCCCACCTCCCACTGTGCTTTAGGATCAAAGGCATCTACTCAGACTCGATTCTCTTTTGACGTGGCTATCCAACATGCCAAATCAGGGAGAACAAGACGACATTGCTAAATAGACTTCATTCCTCAACCCCTGATTAAATTTAATTATGATTAAAGCACATTAGGAACTAGATTGCTGGAAAACAGGTTGTAACATTGTCTTCGTGTCTCCAGGAGGGACTCAGACGTGGATCCACAACCAGGAGACCTCAAAGGACAAAGGCCTCCCAGTCAGGCAATCCGAACATGGAATTATCAAGCAACACAGCTTGAACTAAGCATTGATGAACTTTGGAGATGCCCTAACTTTCCAAAATGAAGATCAGCAAAGGTTACAGGTCTGGCAAAGTTAGGGGATGGGTTTCCAGCTAAATTATTATTTTTTTATGACTTATGATTATTTCATTGTGTTGTGTAAAGCAAGTTAACAAAGCTAAAGGTGACCACATAGCACCTCATGCTGACATGTTTTGAGCTATTTGTAAAGGTAAGATAAACTTTATTTTACTCATGGTTTAAACACCAATAACTGTTTGTTTCCTGTTTTACTCATTGCATTTTATTCCCAAAATATAACAATAGAGTCCTTTTAAATTGAGTCATCTCATGTCTGATAGCTATTAACTTAATTGTTACACCAGAACTCAAAAGAAGCTTGGAATCCTTTCCCTTATTACATCAGAAAAAAAAAATCACAGAATAATCAATTATCTAAGAGGTTAATGATTTCTGATAAATGCAAATCATCTGATAAAATGTTATTTTACCAAATAATGTTTCTGTCAGAGCCTGGCTCGCATTGCCGGCAGTAAGTCGGACTTGTTTCTTATGAGAGTTAAACTCCATGAAGGTTGCCATTCGTCACCGATTCTATTCAGGACTTTTATGGACAGAATTTCTAGGCGCAGCCGAGGTGTTCAGGGGATCTGTTTTGGTGGACTAAGGGTTGCGTCTCTGTAATTTGCGGATGACGTGGTTCTATTGGCTTCATCAGGCCGTGATCTACAGCTCTAGCTGGAGCAGTTCACAGCCGAGTGTAAAGGGGCCATGATGGGAATCAGTTACTACCCTTGAACAACCGTGCCGAGACCGGTCCGAGCTCAGTAACTGAGATAACTTATCATGTGTAAATAGAAAGCAAACTGAACTGAACCGAGCTAGACACAATCGAACCGAGCTAACTGTAGACCAGTTCCAGAGGTGGGCTCAGCTCGGTTTTTCCCTGGCTCGGTTCACTGATAACAAGAGTGCATGAGCATAACGCGTCATCTCCGTCTGGCTGCACTTCCCAATTCACACTCCATTCCAGTAGTTGGCGGTAATGCCCCTCTGGAAGTTGCTTGCCAACCAAAAAAAAAACAGAAAAAGAACAACTATAAACAACAATCGAAATATTGTCCACGCAACATTTTAAATAATTTTTGCCGTCTTCGCCTGACCCTCCGCAAACACCGAATTACAGCAATAATAAACAAGCATAACTTTCTGAATGTGACGGGCGCCACCATTTTTATTTGCTTGATTCCCTCCTTCTTCGTCTTCTTCTTCTTGGGTTTTATGGCGGTTGGTAAACAACATTTGGTGCATTACCGACACCAACTGCTTGATTTCCTCCTTCAATACTGGCAGTAATACCGCAGATCGTCACTAGGAGGCGAGGAGTCGAGGAACCGAGATGGCGTAGTAGTAGTGTAAATGGGGTGTCTCCAAATCCAATACCATGGTCTTGAGCCAGAAAACGGTAGAGTGCCTTCTCTGGGTTGCGGAGAATGTACTGCCCCTAGTGGAGGAGTTTAAGTATCTTGGAGTCTTGTTCATGAATGAGGGGAAGATGGGGCGGGAGATTGAAATGCGGACTGGCGCAGCTTCTGCTGTGAAGTGGGGGCTGTACCGGTCTATTGTTGTGAAGAGAAAGGTGAGCCAAACGATCTACGTACCTACCCTCATCTATGGTCATCAGCTTTAGGTCATGACAGAGATCCCGGATACATGCAGCCAAAATGAGTTTTCTCCGTAGTGTGTCTGGGCTCACCCCTAGAGAAAGGGTGAGAAGCTTAGTCATCGGGAGAGGACTCAGAGTAGAACCGCTGCTCCTCCACGTCGAGAAGAGTACTTTGAGGTGGTTCAGGTAGCTGGTTAGAATGCCTCCTGGATATCTCCCTGGTGAGGGCATGTCACACCAGGAGGAGACCCATGAGACGCTGGAGAAACTCCGTTTCCTGGCTGGCTTGGGGTTTCCCTGGAAGAGCTGGCCCAAGTGGCTGGGGAGAGGGATGTCTGGGCCTCCCTACTGAAGCTGCTACCCCTGCGACCAGATCCCCAGATAAGCAAAAGAAGATAGATGAATGGGTGGACGTTTTATCTACCTCTGTGGATTTGCATTGAGAATTGGTTTAGAAAATATTTCAGTTGTTCTCAAATAGTTAAAAGCTAATTTGCCCTAATTTCAAACTCTTCATGATCAGTTCTGTTACCCCTATGATGAAAACATAACGTTGGATAACCTTTTTCTATATGTTGATATGACTAAATTTAGAGTGAAGCGCTTTGGTCAAGTCTCCTGACATGAAAACGTGCTATACAAGTACAGGCCATTTACCATTTAAAAGCCAATTTGATGTTTTATTTTTCCAATTATGGATTTATAAGAGCAACAATCAAAACAATATGTTTGAAATATGACCTAATGCAATTATGATGAATGGTTTGTAGAACAATAACACACCAACATCTACTATGTTATTTTGGAAGCTATTTTCAACTTTTTCCTATTAAAAAAAAGAGATGCTAATTGTAAAAGAACAAAATATGTATAAAGATTTCTAGCTTCTTTTTGTTAATAAAGCTCATTTTCTTGTCTGAGCCACTCATCTTAATAAAACTAAACTGAAACAGCTAAGATGTTTAATACAGTCTGCTCCCAGATTTTTGAAGTCATGTCAGAATGACAGACCTTAATTAAAAGACAAAACTGCCAGGAGCATGGAAACAAACGTGCATTCTGAATGACTTCTGGCATGAGTTTAAGACAGCCATTTTATAAGGGTTGACTAAATAAATTAATCGGCATTCATCAATATGTTATGCAGCTCACATTCTATATTTTAGAGGATATATGAGGCAGAGCAGTGCGTATAAAGATGGGCCACAGGAAGAATTTGGCCCTGGGGCCAAGAGAATAATTTGACTAGAGCGATCTTATTTAGAAAGAGGAATGTGATGAATTGAGTGGAGATGTTGCCGAAAAAGAAGTTTGACAAGTACATGCCATGAAGTGCTGGCTGCCCTGATATACGGGCAGAGGGATTGGATCAGTTTCGGCATCAACACAATCTACTGGAAAATAAAGGTCATAAAAAATTTAAAAAACGCAAGGATATTTTAAAACTTAGTTTAAAAAGAATTGATGAGTAGCCTTCAGATAATCAGACAACTAAACCACATAAATAACTATTCCCAATCCAATTAGAACTTAAGAGCAGATCTCATGTTTATGTATCGTTACAGAAAACCTGATTTGCTGGTAAGAAGTCTAAGCAATCTTTTCTATTAAATGCCTTAATATTAACCGTCTGCACATGACATCATATAATGTTATACAATAACTGTATATTTAATGCATTGTTCTCTAAACACACACGTCAAACTTGTGTACCAGGAAAACAAATGAAGGGGTGAAACGAGTTTGAATCTACTGTTGCACAATTCTATCAAAGAATCTACCACAGATGTTTCATCTTCTGTTTAATAGCTTTTAAATGCTAAAAATTGAATAGAATTAATCAAAATTAGCGGGTCCGGCGGCAAAAATAACAAGAAGTTGGTATTAATTTGTAAAAATCGCCAGACTTGTGAAAAAAGTACAGGAGCCATGAAAGAAACAGGGAGGAAAATGGTGCCTAAAAACCGAAACAGATAACCTTAAGGAAGAAGTAAGTTAAGACTTGTCCACATAAGATTCCAGATAAGCAAACCAGATGTTTATTTATTTTATTTTTTTAGGTGAATTTTTTACATCCCACATCCAAAAAAATTAAATTAAATCCAAAGAACTTAACGACAAGTTCAGGCAGACCAAGTTTATGCATGTTGATGTGAAATCATTTGTCTAGTTTTACCAAGTACTCCATCCATCTATCGACCCAGCTCTCATTTTATCCATTCATCCATCCAGCCATCCATCAGCCCCTCGGTTCATCCGTCCATGTTGATTTTTCCTTTGTTTTTGTATCTTTTTAACTGTTTCTATACAACATAAAAAGTGTATTATGTACTATTTTAAAGTGGTTTTAGTCTTAGTACTGACATTAAAGACATTTAAGACTGGTTACCTGAAATATAGATAACCTGCTGCACAATGTAACACCACCAAGTCTCAAGAGAAACTGTTATGAGAAACACTGTGTTCAGAAGAAAAACAATGAAAACCCTGGTGTACTTATTACGGGACAGATATGTAAAACCAGCGCCGGTTACATAGAGATGAATATGAGAGAAGTCCATGCAGCAGGACCTGGTTAGAGGCAAGGAAACATCAGAGCCAGGTTGGCTGTATCTCATATTTAATATTCAGATCTGCTAACATTCTGAGTGTAGCATGTGCTTGTTTTCTACTGATAACCTCTGGCTATTTTGATGTCAAATTAAAACAGAAACACACAGGGTTTGCCATGAAGTCTCTGAAATATCTGTATTTGTGAATTCACAGAGCACAACACCCCCTGCCTTCCTTTCTTTCAGGAACTACATGTTCCCCTTGCAGAATGTTCATCCACTTCTTGTTGCATGAATGCCCAAATAATATGTGGCATTCACAGACTGAAGGAGAGCGCTCGCAGTTTTTTAATTATTCATGCGACCTCAAATGAGTAATGCGAAGTATAGCACAGTGATACAAGCAAAGCTTGGTGTTGTGCTTTGTGGTGAAGTGAATAATAGGAAATCAGATCTGCAAAGTTTAGCCGTGTTGCGGGACCTGCTGTCACAGTCTGGTAGCTTTGTCATTATTCCTCTGAAATGACCCACTGTTGTCATTTCTTCCCTCCCCATATTAATGCGATGATGCGGCAAGGCAGACTGACATGGACGTTAGACCCAGCATTTGCTACTTTTGTTCTCAAATGGCACTCCCTGTCATCTTTCAGCACATTAGCTTGATAAAAAACAGAGGAGACTGAAGTGGTAACATCTGTGGATGAAGGGGGAGGCCATCAATTGATTTTCACTGGCTGATCCAACTACATTATTTGTAGTAAATCTAACCACTGACTCAGGAGCTACACCTTAATATCCTCATGTACTTTTCCCCTATGATGAATTCTTTTTACTTATATAACAATATTCATATGTTATTTTTTTGCTCAAGGTTAACAAACTGTTAGAATTTCCTAATGGCCAATACATTGTTCCAACCATTACAACACAAGAGCATATATAAACAAATAAGTCATTTTTTAAATCTAATAATTATTAAAATCTAATATCCGCTAACAAAGTTTAATTGTTTCAGTTTCAAGCTTTCCAGAAAGATCCCTGTAGATTTAAATACGGGATTTTTTTCCTGTGCAATATGCTGAATGTGCAATATTTCTCCACCTGTATATCAGCCATCCGGATTGTATATATTTTTATTTCTTTTTTTTCTTATTTTTATTTTATTTTTCATTGTGTACACTTGCACCTTAATTCTATTTATCTTAATATACTGTATATACTGTATATATATATTGCTTATTCTTAATGCACCTTTTTCCTCTTTGTTTGCACCTTCTGTAACTTCTATGCCAATATGTGACAAGTGAATTTCTCCGCTGTGAGATCAATAAAGCTCATCTAATCTAATCTAATCTAAAAGGGGGAATTTGAAATGAAAAACCTCTCATTTCATATCATGTCACTTAACATGTTCATTGACAGTAAACAAAAAAAATGTAAATGTGTTTTAATGGGAAAAACGTGTTAAGATTAGGGCTGGGAATCTTTGGGATTCCCACGGTTCGATTTAGAATCGATTCTTGGGGTCACAATTCGATTTTTTTCCCCGATTCTTTTAAATCCAAACGATTCGATTCAGAAACGATTAATTTACGATTCAAAACGATTCTCAGGATCTATTCCAATCTGCTGGCATGAAAGAAGAGTACATTTATAAAAACTTTATAATTGTAAATGTTTTATAATGTAAACACCGAAAGGTAAATCCAAGATTTGGATTTATCCAATTCTACCAACAACTCTGGGTGATGTCTTTCGAGATGAGGATGGGAATTTGAAGTACTCCCGAAATACTTAACTTTACCGTTGCAATCTCTGCAAATCGTATGAGTCATGTCAAGCCCTTTCTTACTCGGGTCGGGTTGAAGGTAAAATCCAAAGTGTTTCCAAATGGTTGCTTTTAAAGAACGCGGAGACGGTTGGATTTCTTTTTCTTCATCCTCCATACTTTAGCCGCAACACACAGTAGCTCACACAACACTCACACAGCCCTACACACCACTCTGTAGCCTGCTAGGCTAATGCTTGCATGCCTGTGGATAGCTCACGCTGCTCCTTGGTTTCGCCAAACACTACTGTGCCTGATAAGGCACATCCGCACCCACAAAATATAAATCGTTTTCAAAGAAAACGGGAATCGATGCTAGAAACGCAATTTGAGTTAAAATCGATTTTTTTCTTCACCCCCAGTTAAGATAACCTATTGCTTAAGCAGAGGTATACGTTTTTAGACATAGAGTTATATGTTTTCCTTCTCTACATTTCTTCTCTACACAAGAAAACATATAATGGACTCTGCTTCCACAGGGAAACCTCACTATAGAAATGCTGGTGAGATATTTTCAGCTGAAAAGGTAAGATTGGGGCGAAGCTAATCATTTAGGGACCCTCAGTGCAACTCAATACTTTGTGGCGTCCCCAACCTAAAAATTAACAATACTACAGTTTTTGTAAGTATGTTTCCTTTATTACCAAAATATGTTCAATATAATGTTTTTAAAACAATTGCAATAAAACATGAAATTGAAACCTTGCAGAACTTTTATTTTGCACCATCAATAGTGTTACCATTTACCAGTTTTATACATGTATTAAAAAAACTAATAAAAAGGCCAATAAGTTTTCTGAGCTAAAACATTACCAATTAGTGCAACTAAATGCACAATTAACTATAATGTGTGACTTTGTGTTTTGGAAGGACCTAATAAAACAAAAATAGTATACTCCTGATTTAAACCAAAGTGGACTCTTTCCATAAGGTGCACTGGTAATCTGACAGCATGAACATTTTCTGATAGCACTTTCGAAAATATAATTATTAAAGGCAATAATTATGGTGTGGGAGGGAAAATAATACATGTCGAGAAAGATACCCACCTCCATCGGCACTGTTCGACAGGTCAGAACAGCCGAGGGGTGTATACTGCAAATAAGACACTAAGTGGGTATGTAGGCGGTGAGAATCACGTGTTTTATGTCACATTTCAAACTGATGATACACAGCTGGGGACGATAAACTATAGAACTATTTTTTTGTGGTAACAAGATATGTTCTGCATGTAGTCATTCTCAGCACATTTTAAAAAAATGCCTTAAAATCTGTGATTTCTGACCAATTCCAACTCATTTGTTCAGCATGATGTCCTAGGAGAACCTTTTTAGAAGATATATTTTCTAATTTAAAGTAAAAGCACCATATTGGAGGCAAATTAAATAAATACCTCAAACTCCACCTTTTAAAACCCAACTGTCCTTTTAAAATATGGAAGCTGCCTCATAACTTTCTATATGGAGACAATGTGAGAGAGCTGGAAAGCCCAGTTTTAGTGATGGGCCTCCAGAGATTTATCACCTTTTCCCTTCAGACTCAAGGAGCCTCAAGGCCCATTCAGGCAGGATTAACACAATGCCAAGTGGGGAATAAGATTTCCTCAGCTCCTCTGGTTAATTTAGGCGTATGATCTGTAGTGGACATGGACATTCAAAAGAACAAGACGAACTAAAAAGGCAATTAAAGACAAATAAAGGCTTGTGAATCTGCTAAGAAATCCCTATTCCCAGTGATCACCATCTGTGCAGCAGGCTTGAGTGAATTAATAAAAAGAACTTCCTTCAGATAACTGGAAATACAACAGTGATTAAAGAAATAAAAGGATATAATGGAAATTATAATTAAGGTTACTGACATCATGCCAAATCACAATATTTTGCTAATTTTAGAGGCAAACTTTGAATTTTAGTTCCAGGTAATTCCAATCCAATTATCACTTACATTTTAAAAGGCCAACCACAGTTACATATGATCCACTTCGATCAGCATTTCCCATACAAAGGCCCAACCTGAATGCAGCAAATCAATATGGACTCTTTAAGCTGAAGCAGAACCATGTCAGCAGTCGTCATGATAAGACTTCTCCGAATAGTGTCTGGAGTAAGGGTGGAGGTAGGAAAGTAATCAAAATTAATTATCATCATTAACCGTTTTAAAATAGTAACCTCCCGTTGCGTTGTCCGGCGGGCAGCACCTTCAAAGTAACAAAAGTTGACAGGAGCGATAGGAAACAGGTCCACACATGAGGAGGAGGGAGGCTGCACATGCGTGGAAATTAAACTACATGTGAGCAGAGAGGGAACAACTACTCTTGTGAGACATATTCAGTTGCCGTTGTACTCAATTTGTGCATGTAACATGTTAAACATGGGCATAAGGAATAATTTATGAGCATTTTTAATTGGTAAAGCTTCTCATAGGAATATTTATTGCATGTGTGGACTTTCAGCAGAATCCTAGAAAAAGAAAAAGTGCTAGTGGAGTCCGGTTAATATGAACTTGTTTTGTTAAGGGCTATTCTACCAGCCCAATTCTTTCCATGTTGTAACTGACTTGGCCAACTTTTAGTGTCAGAGGATTGATGTGCCATCTCGTCAAGACTCACAGAGAAACCCTGAAATACATTTTCTTACTGTAGCCTTTCCCTAAAGAAATAAATTGTCATAAAATGCTTAAAGCTCATTTATGCTTCAAATTCATATGTGCACCATATTTCCTAAAACGTAGACATTTCCATTTCACTTTAGCCAGAAAAATCTCAAACAGCTTCAGACAGATTGTGATTTATCTTCTAATTAAAATGTGGTACGATTTTAAACCAATGGGTGCACAAAGGCCAAAGACGTACAAAATGGTGAATGAGTGAAATGACTGGCATAAAAAAGGTAGCCTCTTGAGACCATCCTGATCTCGCAAGCTTTCAAGATTTCACTCGCTTATCAGTTTGGAGACTCTCTGTTGAAGAAAATTTGGAGCCGTTCACCAAACGAACGTCCAATCAGCGTTGGCTTTGAGGCGGGTTGAGGTGTGACGCAACGACAAGCGCGACAGTTCAGTCTAAAGAACATGGCGGCTTCAGCCGATGAAACTAGCGTTAGCGTGGCTATCGAGCAAATTTTATCGGAATTACAGAGTATTTCTTCACTGAAAGAAGAGCAAAACACTACTCTGGAGGCTTTTCTCAGAGGAAAATATGTTTTTGCTCTTCTCCCGACTGGTTTCGGCAAGAGTAGCCTGGCTTGTGGTTGTGTTTTCGTTGTCGCTCTGTTAGTACGTCATATGCTTCGTTGATCTGATTGGTTTATTTGGCCCGTCTATTACCAACATAGGCCAATCAGCTAAGCAGTATTTTCGCCCCTTCCCAAAATTACTTCAACAGAAGGTTTCCACTTGGATATGCGGAGCAAATCCATCTGGCGGAGTCAGGTTAATGTTTTAACCTGGCCAACTTTTAGTGTCAGAGGATTGATGTGCCATCTGGTCAAGACTCGCAGAGAAACCCTGAAAACACATTTTCTTACTGTAGCCTTTCCCTAAAGAAATAAATTGTCATAAAATGCTTAAAGCTCATTTATGCTTCAAATTCATATGTGCACCATATTTCCTAAAACGTAGACATTTCCATTTCACTTTGGCCAGAAAAATCTCAAACAGCTTCAGACAGATTGTGATTCATCTTCTAATCAAAATGTGGTACGATTTTAAACCAATGGGTGCACAAAGGCCAAAGACGTACAAAATGGTGAATGAGTGAAATGACTGGCATCAAAAAGGAATAATACTAATTTGCAGTTAAAGAGAAGAATAAAAAGGGAGGGACTGAAGAAGGGGATGCTACGACGAAAAAGATTATTGTGCCAGACACTCTCTTGGGGATGAGTCAGGAAAACTATGTAAGAAATAATTCCTCTTTTTTATGACTGCTGAGATAGCAACTGCCAATGCTAGGTGATGAACACACTGACTGGGCAGAAGAAACCACCCCTGATGCCAGCTTACCTTTTCTTTTTTAGCACTTTCTTATTTTGCAAAAGGACTGGCCTTAGTTTGAGCTCTAAGGAAAGTAAACTCAATCCAGGTGAAAAATTCCCCTCACCAATATACACTAATGTCATTTAAATTACTGCAGTTAGTCTTTGGTGTGCAGGGGATTTCACAGTCCAGGAAAAAAAAGAAAAAAAAACATGAATGCCAGGAAAATGGATGCTATAGATGAACATTAATGGTTCACATGAAGGAAATAATCTTAGTTTTGTAAAGGAAAAAAAATACAACAATGGACAAATGAGGGTTGACTGTAAGGCTTTGCTATCAATAGAGATTAAAACAGCACTGTTAGTCACATGGTTAACACAATTATCCAATTCTACTCTAACAAGTATTACCCTGGAATGTGCACTCCCCAACACTGCAGTGTCAAAAGACATCATCGCTTCCGCTGATGAAAACCACACTGTGTAGTCTGAACAGCTCCTAGTTACAAAGGAAAAAGCCAAGGGGAGCTCTGATCTTTTAGAAAAGAAAATGAAATTATGGCAACAAATGAAATTAATCTGTACTTTACAGCTCTCCAATCTACAGTTTCTGATCAAAGGAGGGCTCCATTGTTCCCCAGTCAGTACGATTTTTCTCTCCATCCTCAAACTTGGACACGAAGAAAATAAGATGGTTTGTTATTGTGCAGTGGTTGTCTGGTGTTGGAGCAGAACATATCAGTCAAGACAGGGTTACAATAGATGAGACAAAGGACAGAGCTGAGCACAGTAGGGAGACATGAGCCAGTTCCACGGGATACAGTGAGACATACTGGAGGGTATCATCAGATGCAAATTCCCCAAAATGTAATACTAGCTGGAGTGTTATGTAAAATGAAAGATGGGTTCATAGTGAGCTGCTGAGACTGCTGCATACCTGCATTGTTTTCAGAAGGGCATTCATTTCCCCTCCGATGATTACAGCAGAGCACCAGCTGTATTGTTTATTTAGCTGGAAGCTTAAATCATCCACATCGATTCCTTTATTCGTTTATTGTTGAATCCGGCATTGTGTCGATGGACGCAAGCAAAATGGGTCCAATTACAACAAGCAATGTCTCCCTGTGACTCCGGAGAAGAGCGAGATAATAAAGGCCTCAAACTCTGAGGACAAGGGCAATCAAAGACCTCTTATTACCTTCCAAAACTAGCACGGAAAATGCTTTATGCTGTGATCTGGCAACGGTTCACTTTGGAGGTTGAATTAGTTTTGTTAAACATGTAAACTTACAACTACATTATTTGAGGTGTTAATAGTTTGATTTTTTTTGTATTGAGATCGCCATCCCAACACTGCTTTTCCTCTTGTCCTTCTATCATCCATCCATATGCTCACACACGTTTTCACAGATCGCACAACAAATAAATGCGACATTATTACTTTTTCTGAATTACAACAGGGAGTGTTGACTTCTTCGGCACAAATGTCACCACAGAAGTGAACATCTGTCATACTATATTGTACACAACCCAGTTATTTGAAGAAAACCTCGGCTAGGGAGAAAACAAGGGGGAAAAATCTAAAGATTATTTGAGATGTTAAAAGACTTTTGAAGGGGGGAAAAAAAAAAAAAAACAGAATTAGAGGCTTTACTTTGTTTCCAGAATCGGTCGAGCTCCAAAGACCAGAATGTCCTTCACTGCAAAAAAAAAATCTTAAAATGAGTACAAAATGTCTTAAATTAAGTGTATTTACCCTTAATTTGAGTAGGTAAATAAGACGATTAGCCAATGGAATGAGTACTTTTACTCTTAAAATAAGATAATTAGATAATATGCACTTGAAATAAAAAAATATATATATATTTTTTCCTATTTTAAATGTTAATTGTCTTGTTTCATTGGCAAAGTGTCTCACTTACCTCCTTAATTCAAGAAAAAATGCACTTATTTAAAAAAAAATGACTTATTGAGATGTACTTTTTTTGCAGTTTAATTTCACATGTACAACTTGTAATGCAGTTTCTTATCAGAAAATAAAACAGCCTCAGAGACTCAGTCAGATAATATGTGCATGATGTCAAAGTAAAGCTGGTTGTTATATAACAAGGAAAATGGAGTGTATATTCCATGTGTTACCTTTTATCTATGAATAAACAAACCACAGCCCTGCAGTATTCTTTATTACTTATCTGCATTTCTTATATGCTTGCTGTAGGCCTCAACAAAACAACTCTTTAGAACTGAAGAGAATTTGCATTCAGCTTTTGGGTATGACTATTTTGTAAATATGAGGATAAATAGTGAATAATTTGACCCGCTTGCCTTGTTTTATGGTCAGCTTGTTTCACTGCACAGCATAGCACCTTGGCCTGTGTATGTTGCTGTCAATGTGGCAGATTGCTACCCATGCCCAACCTCTTCTAACAATCCCTCAAGAGATTTAGAATTGGAGGGTTCTTACTTGACATCCCATCAGTTGGCGGCTCACTAACAAGTAGGCCATAAACCTTTTTTTCTCCCTTTGATTACACTAAGTGCAGGGAGACCAGATGCGACCCAGCAGTCATCTGTTGGCCTGCCAGCACAGTTGCTCAAAGACTGACGGGGGCAGGAGCGGTAGGAGGACGACGTGGGTCACTTGGGGTCCAACCCCCCGCTTGTCTCCCTCCTTCAGGAATAGAGCCATTGTTCTTCGTTACAGGAGATGCTGCTGCAGGGGTTCAGAAGGAGAGCACGTCCATTTCCACACCTGTTTCCATCACGGTGGGGGTTCTGGCAGCCCGTCTCAGAGCCAAAACCATGCCAGATGATTCATCCAAAGCTCATACCTTTTTTTAGAAGTGCTTCCTGTTTTCTGCCAGCTCACGGTGTTGATAAAAAGATAAACAATTTCAAAGGCAAGGTTTCTTTGTAAATTGAAAAGATTGGGCTGATTGTTGCTGTCCAGGCATAAAAATCTGTAAAAGTCTTTTGATTATTGGCAAAAACTGCAATAAGACTCTGCTGCCTGATCTGAACAGTATGGCCTCACAACCCCATAAAAATCCTGTCTAATAACACTTAAGAAGATACAAAGATTTTGATTTAAACCTCACTACATTGTCTCAAGCCATAGTTCCTCAATATTTAACTGTGAGGCACTAAAACGGTTAATCCAGAGAGGCACTGTACATTTATTACCATCTTAAAAAGGGTAGAGAAAGTATAAAGGACAAATTCAATAAGTTATTTGTCAAAATGCATTATTTTCAAGATTCAAATATCCATCCAAGTTTTTAATGTTCTTTCTAAGTTGAAATAATCGTGAATCGCAAATGACATAATCATCAGCTGATATAGTAATCGATTCATCTTTAACCGGAGTAGAGACTCTGAAACATGCCTTTAGCTGACAAAGCGACCCACTTAGAGCAGTAATTATATCAAAATTGTAAACAAAATATATGAATAATTTGCATTTCAGATAAAAAACAGAACTGTTTTAGTCTGTCAATATGCTCTATCCAGAACTCCTCAAGCAGAAACGTTTAATTTCGTAAAAAATCTTCTTTAAAATAATTAATAGATTCATTGATTAGCAAAGTAATTGTTAAGTGCAGCCCTATATCTCAAAGGAATCAACAAAAATAACAGTAGAAAATATATATATTATCAAAAAAAAAATTTCACAAATCTATGAGCCCATAATTTAAAAACTTGGGAGTTTTATCAAAGCAAATTTGTGATGCCAACAAAAATCAAATATTAAGATTCAATTTCAAATAAAAATAAATGTCATTATTTTTAAATTAATACAAACAGAAATTATAATCCCAGAAAATGACAAATGAAATTTTTTTTTGTATCTCACTTTGGCATCTATTATGGCATTGAAAAACTAGTTAAGTCCGACTTTTTCAGTTTACATGGAAACACTGAATACTAATGATGCAAAGTATTAACAAATCTTTTTTTCCCCAATTCTACAAACTGTTAAAATACTTAATGTAGTCTGTTCAATCAATGACAGGTTGCTAAAGGCATCCAGTATATCAAATTGAAGTTAGACTCAGACACAGGTCTTCTAGCTTCAGCCTGCTCTGCATACCTAGAACCAGAACTAAACATGGAGAAGCAGAATTTAGTTTCTATGCTCCACTTATCTGGAACAAACTTCCAGAAAACTGTAAAAGTGCAGAAAGACTGAATTCCTTTAAATCAAGACTAAAACACATTTGTTTAGGATTGCCTTCCACTGTTCTAGTTAAACAGTTCAACTGTTTTTAATATTCATTTTTGTTGCTGCATTTTTTATTATTTATTTTTTAATTTTTTTCCTACTTGCTTTGATTCTGTTGTATCTTCCTGTATTTTAATCATGTAAAGCACTTTGCATTGTCTTTGTACTGAATTATGCTATACAAATAATTTTGCCTTGCCTTGCCTGCCTTATAACAAAAATAGCAACGTATTTAACCCATTTAGGCCGGGAAAGCATTACCGCATTTCTACCATTCAAGCCGGGGGCGCTGTTGCGTAATTCTACCATTGACGCCGGGAGAGCATATAAGTCAAGCAAGAAGAAAGAAGTTTTTTTCAAGCAAACATGGAGGAGTTTGACAGAGAAGAGTTGTCGGAAGGCAGTGATTTTGAGGAGTGTGTTGGCTTTGATGACGGTATAGATGAAAATGATGACTTTGAACGCGCTGAACCAATCGAACTACCACCGCAATGCACGGAGTGTTTTCAACAGCACACCTGGAGTGAAAGTTGATTTGCCTGCAGACGCCACACCGCTGCAGGCATTTGAGCATATTTTTAATGAAGAACTTTGGATGCATCTTGTTACCGAGACGAATAGGTACAGTGACCAAACAAACCAAACTCCAACAAGAGCAAAGATGGCAAAGTGGTCACCCGTGACTGTGACGGAGATGAAGACATTTATTGGGCTGTGTATGGGCATGGGACTTCTTGTGTTGCCAGTACGAAGAGATTATTGGCGACAGAGTAAACCTCTCTTCAGGACGCAGTTCCCCCAAAATATGTCCCGGGACAGATTTGTGGCCATCTGGAGGTAAGTTGTATGCAATTTATAACACAGACATATGCATTATTATGCATAATAATACTGTTAATAAGTAATCATCAGATAGTTATTTATGTAATGTTTGTTCTTTATTTTAAAAACGTTTTCTATTGCACATTCTCAATGAAGACATGATCACATATGAAAAAATTAAAGGTTGAATTTTTTTTTTTTTTTTTTTGATTACTGCTTTTCACTTTTTTTTTTGGAAGAATTTCAAAGATAAAATATATTTTGAGTTCTATCTGCTACAGAAGCTGAGATATCAATAATTTACTAGGCGTTGACACAGTTGCTGAATTAACAGAAAAACTTCAGGTTTTAGGGGTATTTTTTAAAATCGGCCATAGGTTTTTAAGGTGTTTTTTCCAGGCGTTTTAGGTCTAAATGGGTTAAGAACCCAATCCCAAAGGCCTGCTGAGCTAATTGGTGCTACCATCGCCATAGCTAATAAAAAAAAAGTACATTATAGAAATTTCACTTTAAACAGTTTGTTTAAAAAAGTATTTAAAAAAAAAAAAAAAAGAAGCATGAAAGGTCACCATACTGATACATAGTGCTGAACATCCAGCAGAAGATGACTCCCACCATGGTGGAAATGTACAAATCTCAAAAGGTTTTAAAGGAACATAGCACAAAGAAAACCAAGAATGTGCATCATTTACCCCAAAAGCTCTACAGTTTCTCCAACAATTGCAACCATGTACACTAAAATATGAGGTTTTTCTGATTGTGAGCTGTCCATTACATTACTCCTGACTTCTGTTTCCAGTTAAGGATAATCCATCAATCACCACATTAGGGAACGTGAAGCTGACAGATCATGCAGCCTCAGTTGATATGTCAGCGGTAATGTAGCGGTAAATAACAAATAAGAAAGCAGGCCAGAGAAAGACGGAACGTACTCACTATAAATCAAGACGTCAGCCACGCATTAATCAAGGCTATACGCTCCAAATTAATCCATTTGCTTAGATGTACAGTGGAGCTGTATATCAGAAAAAAGGTGTGACAACAATGTCGGCATAAAACAGTCGGATTGAGTCACAACATACTTCACAGCTATGCAATGAAATGCTCCACCGGGATCTACTTTCTCTCATTAGCCAGTACTCTGAGGAGCATCGTACGTCATGCAGGTTGTTAACAAGCATATCCACATCCACTCAGAGTCCAAGAAGACATGTTAGATTATCTGAGAGAGATTGCATCTACACACAAGGCAGAACTAATTTTCTAATCCAAACCTAACTACTATCTGAGATCAAACAGAAAGGAGCATGTAAAACCTAATATTAGGGTCAACATCAGGTCAAGAGATAACTATATTCCTCCACAGACGCCCATAACAAGCCTGCATGTTCACAAAACATGACACGGTTTATGCTTGTTGTGATAATTGTTAGATTGCTACCAGTGTTCCAGGCCTTAATAAGCTGATGGTCAGAGTATGCTGCGTTAGCATTACTTAACACCTGTAAAGCACCATCCCCTGTTGCTCTAAGCCGATAATCTGCAACACAACTAAATTTAATACAGATACAAAGCCTCTGCAGAAAGATTAAACTGCATACCTTTCACTTAAAGCCATATATAGTGATGTGAAATAAGAAGAGGTCCAAGATTGGAATCTATTTTTGTTCCGATAGTTTGTATTAGAGTCAAATAACACTTGAAAGGAATATATGAATTCATAATTTATGAGGATAGAGAAATTAAGGAAGGAAGGTAAAAGCCTAGTTAAAGTTTAATGTAACGTTGAAGCAAAACTGAATGCAATTTGGGTATATTTTTAACCCAAGACCTGCAGGAATAGAAAAGAAAATTCATCATTATATTGGATATGCCCAAGGTAAAGCTCCCGTGTGAGCATTTTAGCTCAATATTTTGTTTTTTATCGTTTCGTTTGCTGAATATAAGATGAGTCTTTGTGTGATCGCTTTAGTAGTCTTTGTGAAGGGATTCACCATTTACCAGTTTCACTTTCCTGGAGCGAATCACTGAATGAGCTATCAATGCCATTTCAGTTCTTGTCTTAGTTCAGAAAGTACGCCTGACTCAGTGCTGCTGCCTTTCTTGGCCCCTTCCTATACAGAGAAAATGTTATTGTTGCTGTTTAACATGGCTTACCCTTACTATTATTATTATTATTTTTTTTTTTTTTGTTTGTTTGTTATATGATTGAAAGAAGTTTTGACATATCTCCTTATTCCCCCACAAAAAAGTATTCCAGACTTTTTTGTTTTGTTTTTAGGTGCATTTTTTTCTGGATAAAACTATTAAAACTAGGGATGCACGATATAATCGGCCCCCTATCGGTATCGGCCTGTATCGGCCTTAAAACTGAATATCGGACATCGGCCACCGCACCGATATTTAACCCGATATTTGATCAGCTTCTGAGTTTCTAAAGTCTAAAAAATAAAAAAAATACTATTTCTTCTTCTTCCTCAAAAACTTCTTTTTACAGACTTAAAAACTTCTAAAGACGATGGAAAAAATATTGATACATTAAAATATCACAATATTTTCATATGCTGATATATTGCCATTTAAAAACACCATATCAATCTCTTTTGCTAATGAAATATTGCTATGTCATGGTTATGCTACGAAATCCCCCAAAAATTCACGAAATCTTGCCATATTTTACTAACAAAATCTCACAAGAATTTGCAAAATATCACAAGAGTTTGTAACAGAACGATGAAATTTCATGAGATTTTGAAAGTAAAATAGATCGATACCGCGTTTTTAAAAATCAATTTGATATCAGCATATGAAAATATATTTGAGTATATTATTTTTCAGAGTGTCAGAAATGGATAACAAAACTGCTATTTTCAATGACTACTTATTTTTGTCCAGCTTTAACATCGATATCGGTTATCGGCTACATGAGTTTTAAAATATCGGCATATCGGATATCGGCCAAAATCCCAATATCGTGCATCCCTAATCAAAACTACTGAAATTTCAAAAGTAGTTTTTATTTGGTGGCATTTTATTTTTAATTCTTTTTCATAGAAAGTAGTTCTTCTCTAGTAATTCTATGTTTTGAGAGTGACTTTCTGTGTGCCATCATGAAGAGGATCAATGACGGCTGCCAGGTCAACCACACTGACTTTACAACTGCAAGGGAATCCATAGATCAATACCTTCTAACTAGAAATGCAAGTTATTGACTAATCAGTTAATCTTAATGAGTTAATCTTAAATCGACTAATCTTATCAGTGAGTATAAAATTAATCAACACTGGCCATTTTCATAAAAAAAAAAAAATTTTCTCAGGTATCAAAGGGGTCTTTCCATAACATGAAAACATAAACAATACACTGAAGCACATCACTATATTTCACCAAATACATTTTGTCAGCTGTATTAGATGCCTACTAAATGAACAACAATTTGTGTTCTCACACATTATTAAACATAGATACATGTGACAGGCCATGGCAAATCCATGAACATGTCTACCCAGGGCCTATTTCAGTTATTTACAGATCTTGAAAGAGGAGAGTTGACGCTTACCAAATATGTCAAAGCTGTGAAAATCAAAAAAGAATTGCACTCTGCAAAGAACAATAAGGACAAAACTGGCTTTGAAGATCCTTTAAAATCACACTGGAAGCCAGCTTTGTGGTAACAAAAGCTGTTAACTCGACCTTTACCATTGCATTCAAGCAGTGCTTGTCAATAGGTTTCATGTCAACAAACTGTACCATTTTTTTTAAAGATACACATTTGTGCATTGCACAGACGAACATCTTACGGATATCCACAAATAATTACAACAAACACAAAAAGACAGTGAAAATTTTAAAAGCTTGACATTTAAAAACTTGGTAAATGTCAACCGTTCAAGCTTTTTATCTTTACATTTTTTGGTGTTAGCAAGTTGAATCATGACTGCGGCTTGGTCTAAAAGTAACATTGCTGCTACATTATTAATATTTTCCAGCAACCGATCACTCGATAGGTGAGACAATATGTTGAAAGACAGCAGTTTGGTAATTGATGTGTTTATCTGAATGTGGGCATAGGTGGAAGTGTGGAGCATTAGTGTTTACATGTGTTTAAAATCATAGGTGTTGATTTACAAGAGTCTGGCAATGCAGTCGCCTGATCTATACTCATCCTTCATTCATCATTTCAAAATTTTACTTCTAACCAAATTTATTGGTTGAGTCCGAGCTCTGTATTTAACTCCACAATGCGGCAGTTTAATCTTGCACTATGATTCTGTGCAGTATGGCCTAAAAATGTTAGCCTGACGTAGTCCTACTCAATTCTAGTCAGAATATGGGTCTGATACTGCTCCATAGAGCTGTGACTATGGGGCGTGTTTCGAACGAACCAGGGGAAAAAAATGCCTCTGCACTCAATTGGATAGACCTACGACCAATAAGAGCAACGGAGTGCGTGACGCATGTTAAGCGACCAAGGGAGCCAGCTGATAAATTAAACTTTTGCCGAATCCCGTAGGAAGGACGCCAAAAACATCTTTCTTTTTAACAAATGCCTTGATCGCGTTTCTCTGTTCCTCTTTTAAAATTAATTTGCTGTCGATATCTTCTAGAACAGACCTAGTAGCGGAATCTACACACCTCAACTCTCCAGCGGCAGCCATTGTTGTTGTCACCCAAGCGCGCTTTGGTGACGTGGTTGATTACGTTACTGTTGATCATCTGTCCATCATCGTATAAAGCCCGCCCTGACAATTTGATTGGCCCGACCAGATATTGGGCGAGCATACTCGCGCTACTATTGAGCAATGCCAGACCGAACTTCCCGACCTCAAACGTTGTGGGCTGGACTAAGTTCACCCAGGCTATAAAAATGTACCATAGAATAAGCCTTTCAGATCAGTCTATTTTTCAGTCAATTATTGGAAGCTGTTTTTTTTTCCTATTTAACATACAAGGACCAAGGAACAAAAATCTGGATTTAAATTCTATCCCTAACCCAATTTAAACACTAACTTTAACCTTTAAGTATAGGTCGGGCCTATTACCAATTTTGCTTAGTTTGGCTGTAAAATGGTAACTAGTTAATTCATTTTATCTGCCTACATTCCCCTGATACCATGTGATTCTGAACTGAAGTTCAGTGGATTAATAGAAAATTTGTTGGGACATATCTCATATCCATACTGGGCAGATGTCCATCCTGATATATTAATATTGATTTCTTGCCAGGCTGTACTTGTAGTTTATTAGTTGCTCAGCTTTATGGATGTGGTTTCATGTGGATGTTGTGTTTTTGTTTTGCATTTTTTTTTAGAATTTACCCAATTCTACTAAACTTATTTATTGCAGCTGTTTTTTTATATCCAAACTAACAAATACTGTTTTATGCAGTTGTTTTAGACAACTATTATTGTAATTTTGTATACCCAGAGGGTACACAAAATAAAATTTCATTTTGTACAGCTTTCAGACAGTGAACGAGCATCAGTTTAGCAGTGAAATGAACATTTCTATTTCTTAAAGTGCAGCAGTGATCATAATAATACCACTTTAGCGATAGTTTCAAGGTGTTGCTTCATTGTATGTCTCGTACCATGTCTTTCGGTTGTGCTTTTCTTTTTTCATCTCGTTACAGGTGATGAAGCAGTCTGAAAATGTTTTGTCATTGTCTCCTTTCTATCTCCTCTTTCTTTCATCTTTTCTCTTTTTCTTTTTTTTTCTTCTTCTGTTTTTCTGCTCTATTTACATTGCAGTGTCCATATACACTGTAAAACTCCCTGCATAATTATAATAAAGCAATTTATATGCATGAAATGCCATACTGCTACAGTTGTGAAAGTAAAATCTGTTGGGCTCTTTTTGGCATCAAGACAATTATTCTTGTTGCCACATTGCAATGCCACAAGTGCAGCAGATCAAATGTAAACAGCGTGGGAGGAAAAAACAACAACAACAACAAAAAAAAATATGGTACAATAACCTTTGGATAGACCCGCCTTGGTGAGCCAGGCCAATGGCACTGAATGGAGTGGGGTTCTCATTTTCACAGCACTTCCCTCATGAGTGGAAATAAGGAGGTATATGTCTTTAAAAGGTTCCTGTTGCTTTCTGTGAAAATTACACTAATTTTAAGTCAAGGTATCAACATAATTTCATTGCTCTAAAAGTTCCAGCGTAACCAGTGTCTTAAATAGCACTCTCGAGGAAGCTTAGGTGTCATTCAAAAGGGTTGTAGGCCTATAAAATGAGCATATCAGGCTGATTTTCAGTGTAATAATGAATTGTTGTTTTTTTAGCATAATGATCCGTTACACTAAAATACACTGGTATGTGGTATCCTGGTGAAGGTTTTTAGGTCTGACGTCAGTGTATTTCAGTGTGACAAGCCGCTACTGTAAGATTTTGGGTTTTAGGCTGATTTCTAATGAGTCTGAAAGCTCTTTGATTGATATCTGGGCTCTCTACCAAAGGGTTCTGTCAGGCACAACCGCTTATTAGGTACCGTAGTTAATTTCAGAACAAAAAATTCATTAAAACGTTTCCAAAAAGTGAATTGAAAAAAATTTACTTTTTGTATAATGATATCCAGAGTAGCTCCATCTTTCCATAAGATTTGAGATTTGTATTTTTTTTACCGGCAAAAACAGTTGACTTAAAGCTACAGTGTGTAATAATTACAGGGATATACAGTCAGAAATGTAATATATTATACATAACTATGTTATTTATCATCATCTACGAGCTCAGCCTCTTAACCTTAATATTTGCGTTGCCTTAGAATTCGTTATTTATAATTACATAGGAGCGGGTCTCGCAGCCATGGAGGCAGACATCTTTGCGCAACGGCAGCGCAGAGCCAACAAACTAGCGATTGCGAGATCGCCCATTACGCTCGAAAGTAACTACCATTTATTATCTTAAGTCTACATGAAATCTATACCCTACACAGACTAATGAAATACTATCTGTAAAATTATCTATGTAAACAAACCTCATCACTTGAGAAGGTAGGTGATGCAGACGTCGTGGAAGACATTTTGTCCCGTAACGCTCGCCGTACTGTTGGGGGGGAGAAGCGGTGGGGGGGAGATGTTCATGTTGCTGCAGTCTGCAGTCTGACCGCTAGATGTCGCTAAAAGTTACACACTGTAGCTTTAATGAAAGAAATAATTAAATAAGAGCGGACCAATAATGAAGGAGGAAAAGTGTGCACACTCCTAAATTGTTAGTTGTTAAAACCAATTTTTATTTCTTTTTTTTCCCCAGGAGAAGTCAAGAGATATTTCAGTGCAAGACTGCGGCACCATAGGTCCTAAAAGGAGAGTTATCACACATCCTTTCTCCCAGCAGCTGCAACTACAGTTCCTCATCTCTGCATCAAACAATTTCAAAACTGTCACATTGATTTTTTTTTACATTATATGTAGTCTATTGCTCCTTTTATGCACAAATACATATGTGCATTATGCACACTTTTAAAACACACTTCATTTCAGTAAACCTGAGTATACATTTTTTAATAACTGCAGAGGATTTTTTTTTCTGTTGCAAACCTTTCCCTTTACCTGCTTCTTAATTTCCCCACTGTGAGAAAACAAATGATTATTCTGTTCCATCTAATAAAACCAGGGTATTGCAGCATTGTGCGTTTCATATAGTCTCTCAATAACATTGTTTTTTTGTTGTTGTTTTTAATGTCACCGAGCACAAAAAGCAAAATATCCAAGCTTTGCTTGCTACAGTATACAATGCAAACCCTTACATTTCTTTGGGTCAATTCCCTGCATTAGAATATGCCACACCCACTGACATCTAGTTTGTAACAAACAAAAAAGTGGAATCTAGGCAGTTGGGGTTTGGAGGAGTGCATAACCTGGATGGACAGGAACGGCAGCCTGAAATATATAGGTGCAAAGTGTGGATTTTACATTTTTGTATTAGAGAGGGGAAAAGGGAAAAAAGAAAAAACACTGTAAATGCATGGGCACAATGTGATCTTAGAATATGCAGCTGGAGGTGAATAATTTATATGCTTTGTGCCAGAGTGCCCTGAGCTGTGTGTGAAATCAGTGGAGCCATTACCGTGGAGGTAAAGCAGCATTGCTCACTGTCCAAAGATCAGACGCTCGTTTGGTTACTCTGTGGTGCTTTTGGTGAACTTATCACTTTCTTGCTCCAAGAAGGGGGAGAAAAAACACGACTGTGCATCCATTTTTCATTTAAGGGGATAAAACTGGATTAAGTCTTGTGGATAATCCACAATGTGACAAATGTCGACAGCTGCCTCCACTGTCATTCTCAAGAAGCTCAAGAAATGAGGCGTTTTTGTATGTTTTCATGAAGAAAAGCCTCAGCAAAGCACTTAGTTGATGATTCACCGATTGCCTTCACTGATTGTTTAAAATAGCGAACATTAACATAAGCTTAAGAAAAAACCCAACAGTTAAACACTGACTTGCGTGTTAACTATTGCGCGTTATGCCACTTTAGAATGGAAACGTGCAGAGCGCAGAGTCACGCACGCTTCTCCCATATTAGTAGGGGGAAAAAAGCGGAGAAAAATCATTTCTTCACCCTGTGGTTTTATCTTAAGTCTATCTGCTCTCTGAAACCTTCCACCTCAGATTAAAACAGTCGAGTTGAAGCTTTGATGTTTTCTCTGCAAACCCAGCTCCCATTGAAAGAAAACAGCACCGGTGCGCAACAGTAACAACCCAATATTCATTTATTTCATTAACTTCTCTTAAGAGTTCAAACGCATCACTAAGCTTGTCTAGGATATAGCGTGGATCTCTGTGGACAAGCATTAAATTTCAGAAAACATTCATCGACTCAAGTAGATAAACAAGTCGCAACACAAAATCCACTCAATTTCACTCCAGCTCAATTTTGTTTTTCGTGCTCCTTCTTGCACAAAATGCCACATGATGTTTCGTACTTGCTTTGCAAAGCAAGTTATTGTTTGTTTGTTTACAATCTACTGATAATTTCTGCAAATAGGCTACATTTGGCTTGGATTTCCCAGTAAATTGATATTTATTTATTGATTAGAGATCGACTGGAATTAGAACCAGAATTTTAAAAGCAGGGCGCATTCGAGCCTATATATTTTAAAAAATGCTATGCAAATACAGTAATGTGTATTTATAAACACTTGTCTTGTCATTTATCTGACCACAAGAAAAAAATAGATATGGTTTATTATTTGGGCGCACAGATATGAAAAAGGCGCACAAAGAGCGCAATGCCTCAATATTAAATTCAGAAAGATGAGATCAATCACGAAACAAACAGATTAGAAAGGGGTCTTATTAATCAAAACATATCGGCACAGTTATTGTCAACAAATATGCAAACGTAAAAGCAGTCACAATTTTTAACTTGATGATCACAAATGAAATGAACAAAGTTGCGTGTGCAGTTTGCTCTCACACGGTAAGGCTGCTGCATGGAGGACTTTCCACGCTCTGCTGCTCTCCGATTTACAGCTCTGTCTGTTCTAAACATGCAACAAAGTAACCTTTCTGACTAAACAGTCACAGTTAAACCACGGAGAGCATCCGAGCATGTTTCTATGTTCAAAGCAAAGAGAAACATTTATTTATTTTTTAGCAACATTTGCTTAAATGAGTTGAATGGGGAAAAAAGAGGTTTAGCCTCCAGCCAAATGGTGAGCGGTCCAAAGTGATGTATCGGCTAAGCAGCGCCTCTGCAACGCCAAAAACACCCAAATCTACCCCGTTCTGCGCAACGCTTTAACTTTAGGGACGTGTTTTCTCACTTGGTGCAAAACATATCAGCTATATCCAAACAGCTCAGCCGCGCACGGATCCAAATAAATAAATAAACTGCTTATATGGACACTCCTCCGCATCTACATCCGCGGAAATGCGAGAACAAAGGGCGTCCTCCGTCCACAGACAAGCAGCAAAACTCCTACCTTGGTGAAGAGCCGCTGGGAACACGAAGAGAAAGAGAATAGTCGCCAGAGAGCCGCTGCGAGCGTTCGCCATGTTGGACACCTGCTTCCGAATGGCAGAGAGAGGCAGCTTCACCTACAGCGGGACTTGCTTAATGAGATGCGGACAAGGAGGGAGGGTTCTAGCTTGCACACATTCACTTCTTCCCAGCAGGGATACACTGAGCTGCTTGTCGTGGACGCGCTTATATAATATGTACAGATTTAAATTTAGTCTGACCGAAAATATTTTTTATTCAAGGCTTTGCTCAGAGGAAATTAAGCAGTTCTTGTTTTTTTCTTAATCATTCCATCATCATGAAAAGCCATGGCATTTAGTTGTGCTTTTTGCATATCATTGAAATATAATCAAAGACTCCATGGGAAATATGAATGTTTTTCTCACACCTAAATGTTTTAGATCAAACAATTCAATAATACAACACTCAGTCACTCACTTTTACAAATTTATAATAGAAAAAAAACATCCAAACCAATTTTCAATATAGTTTATTACTATAGTGCCACAACACAAGTCATTTCAAAGCACTTTACAGTTCACCAGATCATACAGTCAAAAAGATTGCATTGACTCATTGACTCTTCAGCAATCCCTCACACTTAGCATGCTTGTAGCGACAGTGGAGAGAAAAAACTCCCTTTTAACAGGTAGAAACCTCCAGCACAACCAGGCTCAGTGTGAGCGGCCATCTGCTGAGGCCCACTGGGGTTCAAGGAGACAGAAGCAGAGATACAAAAAGCAAAGACGGCCCCATCCAAGAAACACACAGCCAGGCAGGCAAGCTCTGAGTCAGCTCCCATGTCAGAGGATGAAGAGAGCACATCCAGTTAGTCACAGTTAGAGAAACAGGACTACACTGAAAAACAGGCTGATCTCCAATATCTATAAACAAAGGTGTTGATGGCAGCAGCACAGCTGATATTTCCCTCCAGGATGGAGTCACAGCCAAACAGGGACGGAAGAGGCAAAGCTACTATGAGAAAAGGCAGACAGAGCAGAACATTAAAGATTGAACTAAGAGATTCTGCAGAGTGGTAGAATAGAGATAGAATGAAGCAGGATGATTACAAAGGGTTAGCCTATACCAGCATAACTATATCTCAAGAGATAGCTCAAGATAACCTGAGCCTCTCTAACTATAAGCTTTATAAGAAAGGAAACAGTTTTAAGTTAAAAGTAGACAGGGTGTCTGCCTCACGGACTAAAACTGGTAGTTGGTTCCACAGGAGAAGAGCCTGATAACCAAAGATAACATAACTACCATTTGTTAATTTATTATTTAACCATTTCCCCATTAAGCTCTACTAACCTAAAGGCATTTTACCCAACACTCCTATAATAAGAGGACCAAACAGTATGTTGAGAAATAGCCTAATATGTCTAAAAAATCAACTCAAGGAAGAACTGTCTGTCAGACTAGAAAGGGTAAGATCGCCATTTTTTAGGCTTAGAGATATCAGAGAACAAAAGCAAGAGTCATCACCCATAAATGGAGAAAACATGAAACAGAACAGAACCTTCTCAAAACTTCTGCAGGGAACTATCCAAGAAGTTACAGTAAGCCCACAACAACATCTAAAGCTCTGCAGACCTTACCTACCTTAAGTTAGTAAGGTCAGGGGTCAATATTTATATCCTATCCACCCAAAATTGGAAAAATATCCTTTGGATTGAGAAAAAAAATGGGAAAAATATCCTTTGGATTGAGAAAAGTGGAAATATCTAAAATGTGTGATATATATATATATATATATATATATATATATATATATATATATATATATATATATATATATATATATATATATATATATATATATATATATATATATATAAATATATTAGGGCTGCAACAATGAATCGATAAAAATCTACTTTTAAAAGCGTTGGCAACGAATTTCATCATCGATTAGTTGTGTCGTGCGATTAATGCGTCATCCGCCGCCGTCGTCATTGCCGTGGGGCACCTCCCCCATCCCAACCCTGTTCTCCCGCGGCGCTCCCGCAGGAGTCCCTCTCAGCGCTGCAGTCAGAGCCGCAGGATTGTAAATGAAGCGCGTATGCGCCGGGATTGACGGCGCAAATTGATCACAATAATTAAAATAGCCTGCGCTTTGTAAAGCGAAAAAAGTCGTAACATGCAACTTTTGAAAAAACAAATTAACACGGAATGGAACCACCATGTTTTTTTTGTTTTAAAGTGGGGAAACGTAACGTTAGTTTCTCAGGTAGCTCATCTGATGCTTTCCTTACCGTGTTAGTAGGTTACAGACAGTGATAAGGTTGGCTACTTATTTTACTTTTAATTTCATTAGAATTAGCTTAAAGGTACACTATGCAACCGGTGTTGATTTTCCAGTGAGGCTCCCTCCAGAGGGCGAAAGTAAAAGTGCACTGTCGTAAATATGCACAGCTGTTCTCCTGGTTTCTCCGTCAAGCCAGGCGCGGTTGTTTTGAGCTTAGCAGCGAATGACTAACGCTGCGTTCACACTGGACGTAGCTGGCGCGACAGAAGCAGCGAGTTTACATGCAAAGTCAATGGTTGACGCGCGTCAAGGCGCAGCAAAAGGTCCCGCGGCGCGTTTTGAGCACCAGGCGCAGCACGTCTGAGCAGCTGAAGCAGCGCGTCGGGTGCGTTTAACGCAGGGAGAGAGACACAGCGCTGATGATCTCTCCTCTTAAACAGTTTATTGACGCCTAAATTAACTTAAAATGCAGAAATCTGCCGGCAGAATATGCAGTTTGGATTATTTAGATGAAAAACACCTACCAGCTGCCGCGGTGAACCGCTGCTGATGAAGGGATCCATACTGTTGGCGCCCCGCTGGTATGTGGGGGTCTGAGCGGCTCCGACAGAAAAAATATTGAAGGCAGGATAATAATCTGAATGAACTGACTGCACTGATTACGTTTTCAGGTGTATTTTCTCACTTAAACACATATTAAAACTACTTTATTCCCACTGATCACAGCAAATATAGCTGCAAGGCAGAGAAAGGCTAGTGAAGCTCCGCCCAACGCGCCTCAGACACAGCCGGAGCAGCAAAGCTGCTTCAGCCACGCGTCAGAACTAACTGGTACAATCAGCAAAAATGAAGCAGCAGACGCGATTTTGCTGCTTTTGCTGCGTGAACGTAGCATAACTGCACAAAGATTGCCACTGTGCTAGCAACGAGAATGCTTTTAACTGGGGGCGTGTAGCAGTTCTCGCCGTAAAGCAAGACTGACTCTCACGAGACTTCTGAGCCTGTGGGTGCGGGTCGGTGCTCCTGCAGTTGCAAGTGCAGTATTTCCCCCACAGACCACCAGGGCGGCCGAGAATACCTTTGTTCAACCTGAAATGACTCATTTAATCATCCAAAACGTTATGGAACACATTAATTAACTGAAAAATGTTGCATAGTGTCCCTTTAAGCAGCGTTTATATTTTTTTTATAAATAAATTAACTTGCAAATTATGAGGGCAAGGCTTTTAAAGTTTAAATCTTCTGGCAAAGATAAAGTAAAGATCCTGCAATTTATGGAAGTAAAGCAGAATAAAATCCAGCAAGATCAGTAATATGTCAATTAATTATATGCCACATTTCCATGTAAATATCTGTCTTTGGAGGATGTGTTTTTTAGCACCCCTAGTTCTCTCATTTTTATTCCAAATACAATTTATAATTTGAATCACAGGGCTATTTTTATCTCTATGGTTCAGTATTTTCTCAAGTAGCAACTTTAACTGCTATACTTTCCTGTCTTAAAAGGCAGAACTCTTCTAGTCTAAAAAACCTCATTTGTTGAAATGCTGGGGCCTATTGTTTGAACCCCTTAGGGGCTTTTAAAAACAAAACTACCTGTCTTTTTTGCGCTTTATGAAACAAACTACCCTATATTTTGTGGATGTACAGCTACATTTCTCATGTAAGTTTGCATAGTTTTAACACAAACATTTATTTTTCATATTGCACCAGTACAGTTAATGAGCAACCTGTACTTGTGTGCTTGTTTGTTCTGTCTAAAAATGTTTATTTTGGAATAAAGAGGTTAATATAAAAAATATTTTTTGTCCGATTCATCGATTAATCGAAAAAATAATCGGCCGATTCATCGATTTTTAAAATAATCGTTAGTTGCAGCCCTAATATATATATATATATATATATATATATATATATATATATATATATATATATATAATTAACTATAAATAACTAATTGTCTTATTTTAAGAATAGAAATGCTCATTCCATTGGCAAATCATCTTATTTAACTACTTAAATTAGGGGGGAAATCAGTTAATTAAAGAAAAGTTTGTTTTTTTTTTTAGATAATTTTTGCACTTTAAAATGAAAAATGTATTTGCTGCTGACCAGGCCAGTAGGCAGGTCATCAAACTGGCCAAAGAAAGAAATACAAATACAACACAGACAGTAGCCATAGTGATGGGGACCTCTCTGACAGCAGTGAGGTGTCGCTGTCACAGATCAACAGTTCAGAGCACCATTATCCTATTGAGTCTTTTAACAAGTTTCATTAGCAGACCAAAGGGTTAAGAGGCATAAAGTTTGAAATCTTTGTTTTTTTTCCCTCTAAATTTAAGGACCTTTTATTTCTTTGAAAGTTATATCAGAAGAAAAGAAGAGTCTGGTGTTTCTGATCAGGAGGTTAATAGTCTGAAAGAGATGATGGAGAAAGTCAGAAAATACTTTTGGGTATAATGATGTGCGTCAGCTTTTTATCTAAATTTTTTTGTGTTTTGTTGTGGTGCCACTTTTAGCAATTTACCTAACACAATAACTTTGAATTAGCTAAATATAAATGCACCATGATATATTAAAAAGCACTGCCTAAAAGAATCAATATGTTATTTTTACAAGAAACCCATAGTGAATTTAATAATGAAGTGGACTGGTGCCGAGAGGGGAAGGGAGAAGCCGGTTTTATTCATGGCACCTCCCAGAGTTCTGGGGTGGACCAACACTCTTCTAAGGTTTTTACCCCAAACCCTTTTAAAATACAGCATATAATCTAAGGAAGGTTTATTTTAGTTAAAGCAGGGAGGAAACTTTTTTAGAGGAAATTTGGAAAAGGTTGGCAGATTTGCTTGTCAAAACATCATGCATTTTTAGGTGGGCATTTTTATTGTACAGGAAATTAGTTTTCAGACTGAAATTGTGAGGAACATCTTCCAGCCTCCCAACAACCCCTGTGGCAGTTGGTAGTTCTTACAGCCTAGTAGATGTAAGGAGGAGGATATATAAATGCCACAGACAGCACACATGGTCTCACATCAAAGAGAACCTTAACCATTTTGGTTGACTTGATCATTTCCATTGTTTTAAGCACCATTTTAATGTATTTAAAACATTGCCAACATCTTTTAGAGACCACTAATTGCTTTTAGGGGGTGTTTTTAATCAGAAAAAAAGTTACACAAAAGTGCCTACTGTCATTGAAATCTGGCTTTCACCCATGCTATCAACTTTAGAGAGGCTTTAAGTTCTTTTGCACTGTTTTTAGACAAAGAAAACATTAATTTACTTGTCTAATGGATTGTGGGAACATGGAAAAGTTCAAATAAATCTACTAGATCTGTGAATAAACATAGTTGAGTCTTAGTCCACATGGGTTCAATAGCACATGGAAGCTCTCAAATCTAAAATGCCAGTTTTAGCAAACCTGCTTGAATCTAATGTCCAAGGCGGTAAGTAAGGTCTCAGTGCAGAACAAAAGAGAGATGGATGCTCCATCAAGTTTCTTTAAACAGCTTGGAGAGGATACACAGGCAGAGGAAGGTGATCCCCTCTTTAAGAACTGACCTAGAGCAGCAGCTGATTGAACCAGGCCAGATTAGGAGAAGGACTGAGGATTTTTACTCTTCTTTTTGAGAGTAAGTACAGTGAGAACAAGGACTTTTTAGGTAGAGCTGAAACAGGTTACTCCAGGTCTCTGAAAAGACAACACACAGCTAAAGCTTCCTTTGGGATACCTGTGTGCCATGTTGTCCTCCTTAGCATGCAGTGCCAGAAGGCTCCTGGCAATGATGGACTCAATAAGGGGTTTTACAAAGTATTCTTTGACATCCCAGCACAAGATCTGCTTGAAGTCTACAATTAATATCTGGTCACTGGTTCACTACTGCTTTTCATGTTACATGGCATTAACCTTTCTGCCCAAAAACTAAAACCTGACATGATTCTAGAGTAGACTCTGGCGCAGACACAATACGAGTCAGGAAGCAGTTTAGAATATTTATTGAGAAGTTTTACAGAGATTGTTTGGACCGGCGGAGAGGTTCGTGAAACAGCGGCCTAGTCAAGAACTGCACGGGGAGAGAGATCAATTAGATTCAGGCTGGGGAACTGAGTTATTAAGAGAAGCTGCAAACTCCTTACAGTTCCTTGGAGAGCGGAGCAGATGGAGGGGAGGTTGGATGAGCCCACAGAGATTGAGTTTGGTTGAGATGCTGGGGCTTCGGCTTGAGAGCTCCAGAGGGTGGACAGGCAGGTGAGCAATCGAGGATGGATCCAGGAGGACTGAGTAGAGAACCGGCTTCGAGACTGCAAGGCTTCTAGGAGAGAAGGAAGACAAGGAAGTAAGCTTGAGTCTAAGCACAATGTTCTGTCTTAGGAGAGCTAGCAGGTAGGTTACCACTATGTGGAAATTAACCGACTGGCGTCCCAGGAAATCCACTCCTCTTAATACTGCTCCCTGATTGCGTCCAATTGGAACCAGCTGGAGGCTTTTCTGGGCTGGAGACTCTGAGGAGGAAAAGGTAAGAGAAACCCTAACACAGCTCAGCACACAATCCTGTGGGCCCAACAAAACCTGCAGGACATTGAGAACTTGAACTAGTGTCTGGGTTTCTACTCTGCACTGATTATGAGATGCTCTGTAAATCCCTAGCAACTGGGCTCAGAGAAGTCATGGAGCTGGCCATCCACTGGGATCACACCTACTGCATCACCATCAGGTCATGGCAGATAAAATAATCCATGATTTGGGATGTTATGGAGAGTTCAAGTTTATTGGATCTTAAGCATGCTTGTTTGTATTAGATCAAGAAAAAGCATTTGACCATGTCGAATGCAGCTACAACTGGAGAACAAAAGAAAGGTTTGGGTTCTGAGCTTGGGTTTGGGTCTGATTGTCAAGATCCAGGTGGTTAAGAGCAGCATTAAGAATTTGCAAAAGATTAATTTTGGTCTGTGTGCTCCTTTTAGGGTGCATAGAGGTCTTTCACAAGGCTATGCCCTGTCCGAGATGCTTAAGACACTCTCCCTTGAACCCCAGCTTCAAAAGGTATGGAAGACATATCTTGCACATTCCCATCCCTTGATATTGTGGCTCTTTGGAAATGCAACTTCAATGCCAGAATTAGGCTGAAGTTTTGATTCCAAAAAGCCACTAAGAACATGGAGGAATGTATGCAGTTGTCAGATTTTAATGATGTTTGATGTATTCATTTGAAAGTGTTGGCTGTATCTGACTAAAGTGTGAGCTTTATATGACTCCAAACTGACAAGCATTGCACATAAGAATAATAGGAGCATTGTCATGCGCAACAGCACAGTTAATACCAGAAAAATTATGTTGTAGTTTCACTGCACCAAGGCAGCCATTTATTGTGTCAGCAGGTGCTGTGTACGAAACATGTGAATAAAAGAGTGAACATTTTACTGTGGCATTTTTAGGGAGATTTGACTATTGTTTGGATGAAGATACACAACCAGCAATGGCGGGGCAGGGATGTTAATAACTTGAGGGCAACATTTAATCATACATTAATATCCTCTCAGCTCCAAGGCAGATGACTTGATGCAACCGAGTGCATCAGACTGCAGCAGGGACACATCATGACATGTGCCCATGCAGATTACAGACAAATCTAATGTGCTTTGGTCAATCCCACTGTACTCACATTTCAAAAGATAATTTACCAGCAGCATATTTGAATGTGCCTTAAATGTGACTTGAGGAGGTCAGATCCAGATCAGAGCATTCCCACTTGCTTTAAACAGCCAAACATAATCATTTGATGCCTAGAAACATAACATTTAGGTCAGATTTCCCTTCAATGTGAACATAGCCTGTTATTGTACTTCTGTTTTAAACATAATTCCTGATTGCTGCCAAAAGAGCTAGAAGTTGCCCTCTGTGGGACAATAAATGGTTTATTCTATTTTGTTTTTATATTTTAATCCAGAAACTAGAGGGTCAGGTAGAAGTATATCTAGAAACTACAAGCTAGCAAACCAAAAAACTCGATAGCATTCCTATGCAAGGCAGTGGATGTCATCTTTAGATGAGAGCAGGTAAACTGCTAGTCTTTAACTATTACTCTGGAGGACTAGGATATGTTCTTTAAAAGTCATGATAAGGTACACTTTTGACATATTTCTTTATATTACATTATGGTGTCAAAGTTAAGAAACTCTTGTACTATTACTTGCTCTTGCCATATTCTTCATCCAATACCAAATCACGGTGACTTCAGTCCCAACAGAAACTGCCAGACTTCCTCTTCCATCCCTTGCTGCATCTTCCCCCGGCTTCATCTCAGTGAAAAGTGCCTAGAATATCTCCCAAGTGTCATGATGGGTCTTATACTTTTTGCCCACATGCAGAAACACTCCCAGAGAGAGGATCAGAGTTAAACAGTTTATTTTTTCAGGTACAAAAACACAGTGACAGAAAACTGATATCTCAGCTTGGGGGGTTCCAGCGACCAGGAAACCTGGAATGACTGCACAGAGGAGAGAGGGATTTGGTGAGTTCAAGATTCGTGGCAAAAAAGGCTGATGACTGAAACTCAGATGTAGCTTGGACTCACAGTATGAGTTGGAGGATGGGCTGGGGTTCCGGTTTGTGGAGGCCTTGGCTGGTAGGTGGTGGAGGTGTCGTTGGAGGGCGGACAGGCAGACTTATGGAGGAATAGAGGAGCAGCAGAGCAGACTGTCAACTGGGTTTCTGGAAGAGGTAGGCATTCAGATAAGGTGAGCAGTGAGACTCTCAGCATCACGAGAGGAATCCTTCCAGGGTTTGAAGAACCAGATTTAGCTCAGAGGATCAGTCGATTTCCTGCCGAACATTCACAAAAAACAAGGTAAGAGCTTGTAGTCACTAGACAAACTCAAAAATTCACTCAGCAAAAACTTAGGAGGCCTAGAGTACCCAAAACTGGCAAACAATCTGGCGACGAGGTGGTGACAGTCAGCTGCTCAAAGACTCCTCAGCGGTAATGACCAATTAGCTGCAGGGGTGGGTAATTGAGATGAGAAAGGAAGCCCTCCAGGACAGAAGTGAACCAATGGCACCATCTGGTGGATGAATGGTGAAACTGAAAAAGAACACAAAACTACCCCCACAAACTGGAACCACAACCAAGGACATGGACATTCCACATCCCCAGAGTCTGTTTAATCGTCCGTTGATAAGGTAGCCCAATCCTTTTAGCACGGGTCCACCATGGTTGCCTCTGCAGTTTGTGGACCCACTGGTGGATGGCCTACATTACTCCTTTTGGATTGGCCAAGCAAGGTCACACGAGGAGGAACCATACAACCAGATGCCCAATTACAAACCCCAAACACAGACCTTAAATATGGATAAGGTTTCAAGTTCTATGTGATGGGTGAGATCACGTGCCTTGATTTTCTTGTTGTCATAAGGAGGTTTGAATAACTGTTTGTCTGACCTGTCACCCATAGCCTGTTTGCCTTGCAATACCAGGAGCATTTAATCCCCCATCAACATAGCCTTTCGGGCACTGAAACCCCTCCACCATTTTAAGATGGTGGTTCAAGGAGGGGAGAGACTCCTAAAGGGGAAAGATCCCAAATGGTCATGGCACATACCATATGCAATGATCATGAAGGACCCACCATGGCAGCCCACTGCTCTGCAAGGGGATGGGTTAAATGCAGAGGTACATTTCTCCATTGTGAAATCAATGAAGTTCAATTATTTATTGTTTATTAAGACCTGAATGACTGAGAAATTCACAGGTACTTTATATCATAAGTTGAATATTTCTATATTTTATGTTTGATTGTGTCTTTCTTTGAATCTGGGGGCATGGCTGTGTGTATTATTACATGCTCTGATTACAGGGTTGTTTTAATTTTAAACTTTCATTTATCTGTCACAAAAATTAACATATTACCAAATTTCATACATAATATTTTGTATTTCTATTTTAACTTTGTTTCATGTGTGAATTTGGAGTTTCTACAGGCTGTGTTATTTTTGTTATAATTTATTTAGAAAATAAACTACAAAGAATAGTTATTGAAGTAAATGTATTTAGTATAATGCATATTCTTTCCCTGTTAATTTTTGTAGTTGAAATATAGCATTATTGCTATATTTTTAATGACAGGATTCAATCCAGGATTCAATAAATAAAAACTATTCAGCACACTGTGCACTTAAAGGGCAATGCAGCACTAGTCTATTGATTCTCAAACTCTCTCTTATAGGAAAAGACATGAGATCCTTCAACGCCAACACCTGTGACTCACTCCACACATCCGTAGTACCCCCCCCACACACACACAAACACGCATACAATCTAACAAAGAAAGCAACATCATCCGTTAAAAAAGCTGTGCAATCCTGAAGCCCCCACACTTGACACTCTTCTCATCCTAAAGCTTCACCCCATGAAAATGACAAAAAGAGCTGTTGATGAGGCATATCCCTGGCAGAGCTCAGTCCCACAACCTCGTACTACACTCAGAAGACACCCCCGGGGCATGGTCATTAGCCTTCTCCAACCCAACTGAACACAGCAAATTTTTTCCAATACATATTAAGTGTCCCTGACAGAGTAATGAGCTGACGTTCACTTTTTCTTTCCCAGTATCTTGCCACATGTTTCCTTTTTGAGGTTGATCAGTATGGGAAAAAATGGTTGTACTTACAAAGTACTTACAAAATGTTTCTGGCATCAGTGATAGGTGTCTGCTGCCTCAGGACTTCTTTTTGCAAACTAGGCCTATAAGAATCCCGTTTAAAAAGATCAGAAGTCCAGTTTTATAAGTGCATTTAAGGCAAGGGCGGTATTTTCAATCGTCTACAAAAGGATTTTGTTCTGGAACTTCTGAAAAGGACTTCAATGTTAATAGGTTTTTATTCAAAACATTTAGAACAATTACTTTATAATTTTTTAGTATGGTTTCTTGATGCTTTTACTTTTCACTTTAATATGTGAAATTGTCATAAGTAGTTGTTTGGGACCAAAGTACAAAATTATGCTAAGAGACATCAAGGCGTTTTTCCAAAAATTAATAAAATAATACAATTGCAGGGTAAACAAGAATTAAGGCATGGTGACGTTCAACGAGAGGACATGATGACAACAAACATTAAATGGAAGGCTTAATTAAAAAGCAAAACAGTTGGAAACAATAGGCAAATATGATGAGACACAAGTGAATGGAATCTACTAATTAACTGATGACCCAAACATGAACAAAGAGAAAAAAATAAACAGAATCCATATGAAAAATACAGAAAAACTGATTGAGAGAGCAAGGACTAAACAGCTTAAAATATTAAGAACTATGCAGTGCATAAAATAGAATCAAAAATAAACTGTTTATCAATTAGACAACTATTTTTTTTTGTTTTTGTACCTCTTTGAGTCCATTTATCACTCTGTCCTTTGTTTTTAAATTTGAAAGCAGCAATTAAACAACATAATTTTTTTTTATTTCCATGCATAATAGAAGAAAATGAAGAAAAGTTCCTTTTCACTGTCCTACTATATTAAATATATTGATATTTTATTAGTTTTTTTGGTTCTTCTAACATGTCATCTTTATGAGCACCATCACAGATTACCTCAGCCTGCTGGACGCTGGATGTGCAAGCTGGCTTTATATAATATACAGCTTTTCTGGCACACAATCTACTCCTCAATTGCAGTTTTAAGAATAAAAACATACAGTCAGCTTTAGACATTAAAGATTTGCATTTGGATGAATATGTTTTGGGTAAACATCAGTGTCATCTTAAAAAAGTTTTACAGATATCCATATTCAGTGCACCAAAGACCGCTAAGGCCCTGATAGCATATCTGGGCAGGTGTTCAAGGAGTGTGCAGGACATCTGGCTGGTGTCCTCACAGACATTTTTAACACCTCGCTGGACCAATCCATAGTGCCAGCATGCTTTAAGTCGGCTACCATCACTCCGGTCCCAAAGGAGCCTCAGGTCACATAATTTAAAGACTACTGACCTGTCGCACTGACTTCCTTCATGATGAAGTGCTTCAAAAGGCTGGTTGAAGAACAAACGTCTCCAGTCTCCCCCCAACATTCCAGTTCGTCATCTGACGGAACCGCTCCACTGAGGACACCATCTCCTCCGCTCTTCACCTGAGCCTAGCACACCTGAGGGAGCTCAGCTTTCAACACCATCATCCAACAGCATCTGATAGGCAAACTGGAACAACTGGGCTTCAATACACCCCTCTGCAATTGGCTTCTAGACTTCCTCACAGGCAGACCTCAGTCAGTCCAGGTTGGACAGAACACTTCTGATGTCATCAACCTAAGCACAGGCTCCACCTCAGGGCTGCGTCCTGAGCCCACTGCTGTTCACCCTGATGATTCACGACTGCGTCCCCAGGTTCACCACCAATCATGCCATGAAGTTCGCAGACGACAACAGTAGTAGTCGGCCTCATCAGAGACTACAACAATCAGAACTGCAGAGAGGAGATAGTGCTGCTTGGTGACTTGTGAGTGCTTGTGAGAACAACAGAAAGGATCATTGGGGTTCCTCTTCCCTCCATTAAAGACATTTCATGCCAGTGCTGCGTGTCCCAAGCCCGTAACATCATCAATGACCCCTCACACCTTCACCATGTGAGATGGGAGACTTTTCTCCCTGATGCCCTCTTGGAAGAGGCTTCACAGTTTTCGATGCAAGTCCAGCAGATTCTGCAACAGCTTCTTCCCCTCTGCCATCAGACTGCTGGACAGTTGAAAAAACTTTGAATCAGGTCACAGACACTGCATCACATTGACAACACCAAACCCTTTTTTCCCCCGTGCTGTGTATATTTGATCACAGCTACACTTTAAGGAATGTACATTTTCATTTCGCCGCTAAGCTGCTGCTTATTCACTGTCTGAAAGCTGTACAAAATGGTATTTCAATAAAAATTGTAAGTCTAAGTCTAATTTGTCGTTCTTTTTAACAATGTATTTTCTTAGCTTTCCGGAGAAACATTAACTCACACTAACTTGTTAACCATTGGCTGCTTTTTTTTTTTTAAACAGCAACCTGCTTGACAGAATGAATGATCACTGAGTCACTGATTGAAATCTACACTGATTTTATTTTGAACACACAGCTTTCCATTCATGAGTCAGTCACAATATTCAGGGGCAGGCTTGTTCTGTCATTACTGATGGTTCTTGTCAGGTTTCTGTTTCAGTTATGTTTTTCTTTTGAGTATTCAGTCTTGCTTTACTCCTTGTTTTCTGGTGTTAGGGGTTCTATTTTTATTTTGCTGTGTTCGTTGGTTTTTTCCAGTTACTGTCCTAGTCTGAGTTCTGTTATGTTTTCTTTTTAGTGTTTTATTTTCTCCATGTTTTATACTCCTAGTAATTTAATTAACATTTTGTTGTTATTTCCAGTCTTCCAGGTTTCTATTTGTTGCTCTCTGCTGCCCTCTTATGTTGTCCCTCTTCCCTAGCTCTTTCCCTCTCTTGTTCTGTGCACACTTGCTCCCAGTTTCCTCATTAGCCCCCTCTTTGTCTCAGCCTCCTTTAAAAGCCCTCTCTCTTCAGTTCCCCTTTGCTGGGTCCTCGTCAAACACTGCCCAACTTTGTCAAACTTCCTCCAACTCCATCTTCCTGAGTCTTCCTCATTTTGACAGTGATTCCCCTGATGTCTCCATGGTTTCTGGTTCGTTTTGACTAGTTTTATGTTTGATTCTTTGGATTTTTGGACTCCTGGTTTCATGTTAGTTTGGACTTCGTTTTCATTATTGGATTTTTCCCTTTCATTAAATCTAAAGAAATTCTCCTCTGCATTCCCGCCTCTGCTTTTGGGTCAACAATCCATAACCAAATCCTGACAGTTCTACTGGTTTTGTGTTACTGTCTCCTGCAACTCTCTCTAGTTGGTGCCCTGATAAACTGGTGACTTGCCCATGATGTAGTCCATCTTTTAATCTATAGACTGCTAAAGATAGGCACCAGCGCCCATGTGACCCTGATAGATAAGTGGACCTGATAGAAGATAGATGTATGGATGAATGGATGGATCTGGTTGTTGATGTTGGACTGCTGTAATTTAGAACTCAACTGCATGTTTCCTGCTGTTCAGGAATGTGCAGTTTTAATGTTTAAAGCTTGACAAAAAATAGAAAACATTTTTATGCTCAAAATTATGGAGCACAACATAGAGACCATCATATCAGGAATTCAGCAGCTTATGAGCAGAACACAACCACCTGGTCTTTGCTGTAAAGAAAACCCTGGCTGAAAGGACCAGCAACATAATTTGACCATGACTGATCAACATTGCCACCTATTGGTGCCCCTCAACAAAGGAGAAATTAAAGCATGAGGTGAAGAGTTCAGACTGAAACAAAGTGGAGGCAATAAAATTCATATTACTGAACGGCTTGAGAAAACCCAGAAAATATTTGCATATGATCTTAATTCAATACTTTGTCCTTGTCAACCTCTGCCACCCCAACCCCACCCCCATCCCCACACACACGCTGCAGAAATTATGAAACCCAGCAGGCCAAAAGCATGTTTTTTAACCTGATAGCAGGGCAGCTACATGCAGCCGCGCTGTAAACACAACAGCAGTGACCTGTTTCTGTATCACATCCGTCTCAGACTGGGAAGGAACAGAGACTGCAGTCGGGCCGGGAGCTGGATGCTACTAATATCAGTCACATGACAATGAGGATAGATAGGCTATGAGTTTCAATTTAGGCATTGCACAGTCAGTGCCTTCTTTATCACAGGGGTAGCTTTGGTGGGTTTCTCCAGAGAGAAAAATAACTGCTGCTTGATTTTACTTTTTTTTCTTATTCCCTGACCAGGCACTCTACTTTGATCTGAAGAGATTCCAGGGTGAATGATTAGAGTTGATATACAGAGAAAGATGTTTCAGTTCTCATAGTAACAATTCACTTACCTTTAAGAGAGAACATGCTGTTAATGAAGTTATTCAACACATGATGTGGTTATGAATTTGTTGGTTGTTATGTCCTAAAGATTTCATCAGAATGCCTGTCAGTTAAAAATATTCATGTGTGAGGTATCTTAGGTTCCTGTTATAGAAATCCCTAAAGAAATGAAAATTTTGATTACTCTAATAATGTCATAGCAACAATAATGAAACTTCCGAAGCAGCAGGCCATTGAAATGACTAATTTTTTTATTGAGCTAACTGACGGGATTCCTAAGCTTGTGCAAACTATCTGTAGAACCAGTACCTGATCAAATGTGTTACTGAGTTTTTAATATTATTTTACTTTCAAGGACAGCATTTAAAAAAAAAAAAATTCAAAATCATACTCTGTGACCCATCTGTAACCGATCGTCAGATGATGGAGTTTGCCTGCAACAGGAGGGTTGTCAGTTCAAGTCCTGGCTCCGCCTTTCAGTGTCATTGTGTGTTAGGGCAAGACATTTCACCCACATTGTCTGCTGATGGCGGTTGGAGGACATCGGCAGCCTCGCTCAGTGAGCCCCAGGGCAGCTGTGGCTACCAGGTAGCTTGCCACCATCAGTGTGTGAGTGGATGAATGACTGAATGTAGTGTAAGGTGCTTTGGTCAAGTCCTCTGACTTGAAAAAGTGCTATATAAGTATGACCCATTTATAATTACAATTTTTGCAGCGCAACTGATGTTTTTTGAAAACAAGTTTAACTGAATCTCTGAAGATATCCAGAAGCATCTTGCCTTGCTTTCATGATACTTTTGATAAATAGGTGTTTCAATCCATCAGTAAAAAATGCAATATTGCCAATGAAAAAAATAGAAGAAATTAGTTTATATTTAGACCTTACCTATTTTTTATTTTAAATCAAATTTTTCTTTCTTAACCTAGGCAAAGGTAATAGCTGCAAACCAGTGGTCTGCAAACTGTGGACCCGGAGCCACAGGTTGCAGCTAAAAATGATCAACTTACCATTTAGAGTTGCATATTAGGTTAATAATTTTGCAATATAACTTTTTCCTGCTTGCTGAGTTTTCAGTTGTAAACATTTTTTGCCTGATAAGAAATAAATTTGAGTCTCAATTTTGTAATCTGATTTTTTCCATCTTAGCGTTTTTAATGTTACTCTAAATAATGTCTGCTTCTATTTCTAATCACTTTTAAATTCAGAAGGAAATACAAAAAAAATATGTTTTTCTTTTAATAACTTATACAGGTAACGCCCTTGAAATTACATGTATTTCTTCAATTAGATTAAAAGAAGTGAACCATTCATTAAATGGATTTTAGTCCACTGCGGAAGATCACCTCCAAATCCATAATAAAGGTTTAAGGACTTAAGAGACAACAAACACTTTTTCTTCAATCAATCAGATAAATGCAGTATGTTTGATATGGCCTGGTTCCACCTCTTAAGCATTGGTTACCTGAGCATGCAAGTCCACCAATCATTTGCTGAGGTGAGGATAGTTAAAATGAAGGATAGTGAATGAAGGAATGAAAACCTGGATAAGAGGTGGTCAGACTGAGATGGAAACGGAGGTCAAGCATGACAGGTTGAGCAGAGATTTGTATGGAGATTGATGATGGGTATGGGTAAAAGATTTTGAAGGAAAAAGCTGCAGAGAAAGAATCTGGGTGGGTCCCGCTTTTCAATATGTCTTTACAGCATTATTTGTTTCTGCATTTCCATGGAGAACCTCTATGGCAAAGAGCATATAGAGGAACAAAAGGGGTGGTTTTAAAATCCATGAGAAAAAAATGTGCTTCAGTCTCAATAACTCCAATTCATATTTATGATTAATGTAATGTTTCAGGAAAGACTTGATGTGAATCAGGAAGGATGGAAAATATCATTCTAAATCTGTATTTTATGCAACAGAGTAAACTTATCTGATGTGCATGCATGTGGTGCATAAAGATAATTCATAATTTGGATGGATATGAAAAAGCACAGCAAACAGATCTGCACACAATTATTTATTTCACACGGTGAAAATTAGACATGGTTTTGCTACCAAAGGACAGCTTTTGTCAAATTATGAAGAAGAAAAAATCTATCTAATTTTGATAGCTGTCACCTGTAGTGCAGATGCGCTGTCATAGCCTCACTCCAGAGGAAAAGGTGATGAATGCTGGTAAACAAATATTCAGATTGGTCATTAGATGTATGTTTTAGAATATTATTCTGATCTGAATTTCTCAAAAACCTCCTTCCTGGCCTTTCTTCTGTGTTCTTTTGGGTTAATGGTAATGCTTCTTCTTCAGGGTCTCCTTATTGATCTCTGAGACTTTCAGAGAGTCGCACACAGGTGGACTGTTTTGTTTTGTCAAAATGTTGATGATCTTGTATATTCTTTTTGTTTATTTTACAAATAAGGCTACTTTCGGTTAGTATATCAGATACAATTTGAATAAAATGCACCAAAATGTTTAGTTGGACAGTGAAAAAAAAATATGGAGGATTTTTGTGGGGTTATAGAGTTCTACATCTCATTTGTGGGTAATAATCTTACAGGCAGTTGTTTTATACCATGTTCAAGAAATACAAATTAAGCTTAAACTTATTTTTTTTATGTTGTACAACAATAAGGATTTCTTCAAACTGGAGTCTTCAGCTCTTTACTTAAAGACAAAATCTACTCCAAAGCTCAAAGATTAGGCTTTAATAGATAGCTCTTTTCACACAGTGAATTCTTGACTGTCAAAAGGGCTTCCTCTTTTCCTCAAGGTCTTTAGAGTTTGAAAGCATCTGAAGATGCTTTTTGAAAAACGTTTACCACCTCTTCTATGTAAATAAACTTAAGTTATTTCCTTCTTTTCCTTTTGTTTAGTTCATTATTTAGGCTCACACAATGTGTTAAAGTGAAAAAAAAAAGACATTTATTTCTACTATAAATTGGTACAGCCACTTGAAAATGATGTTCTGCTACAAATAAAAGCTGAAAGAGTTGTGGGCACAGAGAGCACTACAAGGTCAAGTTAAACCAAAGTTGAGAATTTGAGCGAGAATAAGGATCCAAGGTTATTTTGCTTGATATAGTCCATAACAACTGTAACACCAGATTTATATTTCTTTCAGTTTGTATTCAACCACAAAGAAAAAAACAAATTATAATGTAATATTTGATATTTAGGTATAATTTGCAAAAGAATCAAAACCACCTTTTGTGCAGAAATGGTTTCCCAAGACACCTACTGTGTTAAATATTAGAAAAACCCAATTAAAAATGATTTCAAACAAAAGAAGGAAAATAAATGTAATTAATAATACCATTTGAATTGCACAAAAATACATGTTGAAAGCAGTGGCGGCCGTTCCTCATAAATGTCAGTTTTATTCTCTAGAGTGTGTACCTATAAGCAAAACAAATTATATAAACTACATTTCCCTATCTACTGTCATTCATTTGTGGATTTCCACAGACAGTCTCCTACCGTCTCTGTCTTGGGGCGCTGATCAGACTGCCCCACATGTGCAGAGAATCTGCCAATCATGTACTATTGCTCGGTAATTTAATAATTTAATGGCCAATCAGCGTCTCAGAATTTTATGGTATGGGGCGCTGAAAATACTGCCCTTTAACAGGCTTCTGCACCCAATGTGCAGGTGCAAACAATTAGAGGGACGATGGCGAACGTAACGAGCGAGGTGCAGCTTCCACCAAATTCGGTGAGATCCTTATTTATGTACCCGTTTGCCAGAAGAACATCCCTGTTGTAGGATATGAAAATTTCCTGTCATGGTTATTGTGACCAAAATCATCACTGTTACTGTTATTATATAGTATATTAAATCATTACTGTTAAATTTAGTTTATTGTCCAATTGTTTATTTGAATTCTTACTCTGGATTAGTTGGAGACATACACTAGGCTATATCAGCCCCACCAAAAATATTTTTCACCAGCCGCCACTGGTTGAAAGATAATTTCTATTTTAAAAGAAGCAGGGTGACTTACTCCTTAAAAGTGATGCTTTCTCAAACCACCATAATATTTTTATAGCATAAAATGAAGACAAAGTTTAATAGGAAAGGACTTGCAAACTGTCAAGGTTCATTAAGGAATAATTTTCTTCATGAAATTTCCCCCCACATATGAATGTTTCCATAAGTTGCTTTGTACATTATTGAGTTTTTCTAAGGTTTTTATTTCAGCGTAAATTGTATTAATTATGATCAACATCAGTAAACAATTCTGACAATCTTCCTCCTTTTTTGCAAGAAAGTAAACCTAACTGTACTAGTCGTTCCCTTTTTCTTCCCCTGTTGTCCTTTCTATGTAGCTGAAGATTATGCAGTTCATTGACATTCTCTCCGTTTGATTGCAATTTCCTATTCAGCCTTTTGATGCTGGCCAGATTTAAAAATTCTGTTTGTGAACCGTCCATACCTTTGGTCTGTCGAGTGCCTGGCAGGATTGGAGGCTGACAAGCCAAGCAATAGTCACCTCCCCTTGAAAAGAGCCAGAGGTAGTGTGAGGTTGATGCCGTTCAAAGGACTGTTCTCCTCCTTCATCATTATGTGGTGTAATACCAGTGAAACTACTCATTTTGATGATGTGTATATATTTATATATAGTATGATTGGTCATGACTATATTTTTAAGCCTTCTGATTTTTCTGTTTTGCATCATTTTCATTATGTGTTGTTTTACCTAGGTAGCTTTCTTATAGTTATGTAAATAAATAAATAAATTCAAGACAATCATATTGCTCTTAATTAAAAAAATGCTTTTTTATAATGATATATCAGTGTTAAAAGCCCCCCCCCCCCATGTACACAATCTAAAGAGGCCATGGGGAAAAAAGGAAACTTTCTTGAAACAGCTAGTTTTTTTTGTGCAAAATTTTAAGCAAAACTTGGGTAATTACTGTAACTATCCATGATCTATCAAAAGTGGCTTGAAAGATTTCTGTGGTTTTAGGCCCAAAATTCAGGCAGGATGTTAGGCAGTATTATATTATCAGGTATCAAACATGATGACAACAGTTAATGAAACATAGATGTTTACAAAAGGATCTAACAAGAGATGAAAGGGTAGGGGTCCATTGACTATATTTTACCTTTTTTATTTTTTATTTTTATCTTTATTATCTTGTGTAGTTGGATGTGTGTATATATATATAACTGAAACTGGAGCGTGTAACAAAAGTAAATTCCCTCTGGGATTATTAAAGTATTTCTGATTCTGATCTGATTCTGACTCACAAAACTAATTATTGATTGAGAGGAGGTAAGTTAATTGACAAATAAATTGCATGGAAAGTTATGGTGAGAAAGACTGAACAAGCTAACTTTTACAAATTAAACCCAAGCACCATAAATAAATAAACTAAACTTTTCTAAAGCAGGGCATATTTGATTTGATATTAAAATAGAAAGTAATACACAGAATGAAATAGCATTGAATATAATACAATAGATTAGAACAGAATAGAATAGCATTGCATCCTTCTACCCTGCCAATGGTCAACCAGACATCCCACCCTTTTTTAACTGAAAGTTTTGATGTGTCACACCTCAGTAGTTTCATCTTGCACCTCTGCCATGATTCTATTGCTCCTATTGTTTGTAACCAAATCAAAAGATGATGCTGTTCCCATTGCCTCCCCCTTTGACCTATCTAAAGGGGTCAAGTGAAGGGGGACCCAGAGAGACTGAATCAGAATAAGGCACCTGACTCCTAAAGGGCCTTTGCAGAGCAGTTCTGTGGGCATATTTTATCAGTGATGCTCAAAATCCCACAAGAACTCTTGGAGGAAGCTTGTTGTCAATACACTTCCTGGAGCAGAGGAACTTGTGCAAAGGTATTGCCTTTGATCCTTTTTGGAGACCACATAAACACTTAGAGGCAGTTTGTCTTTGAGGAACATTTGGTTCTACTGTAAGTCATCCTTAATCACAAAGAAATACAAAGAGAAAGAGGACATTATGCTTTATAAGAGCACAAGTAAGGTGGAGAAATTTTGTCATGGAAAACCAGAATTTGTAAAAAGAGCTTGATGGCTATCAGGGGAGGTCAAAGTTGAACTGCCTTCACAACCATTTAAAATTACAGGTGGTCAATTAAATGAAACAAAAGATAAAGAATTTAGAATAAAGAAACAACAAATGGTAAATGGCCCTTGGCACTTTTTCAAGTCAGAGGACTTGAGCAAAACACTTTCCACTAAATTCAGTCATTGAACATTTCACGCACACATTCATACACTGATGGTGGTAAGCTACATTGTAGGCACAGTTGCCCTTAGCATCACTGACAGAAGGGGGGGTCAAAGTTGTAGATAATGGCTGCCATACACTGGCCCCACCAACTAACCACCATCAATAGGCAATGCGGCTGAAGTGTCTTGCCCAAAGACGCAACAACACCGAAAGCCAGAGCTTGAACCATCAACCCTCCGGTTGCAGGGCAAACTCCTACATCCGACGCCACTGTCTCCTTCTTTATTGCATTCGTCCTGTTTCTTTAGGGACTTCTAGATCTGCTGGTTCTAAAAATGTACTACTGACAGATGGCATTATCACCAGCAACACTGAAAAGGAAGATTAGGTATGTGATGTTTTTTGTCGTATTTTCATCCTTTTTTAATAGTTAGAAGCAAGTCACTTTAGTTATTTTATAGCTTTATTAATTTTAATTAAACTTTGTTGACCCCAGTCTTTCCTGACTGCATCGGTTTAGCTTTGGAGGGATATTGATTCCTGCTGCAGGAAAAAGCAGTTTTACACAAAAGCTCAGTATGAAGTACAAAAACAGAAATAAGAGCTGCAGAAGAGAAACTAAATTGGAAAATTGAGATATCAGCCTGTCAAAGTTGTCACAGCATTTGATTGTCATGATCCACAGATGGTATTGGGTTGCCTTTGGTGTGGTTTTCATAATTTTCTTGCTGTTAATTATGTTCATTAAAACCTTGCCATATTCAGTTGAAAACTCATTATCAGACATTTAAAAAGTTGCTGCCAAATTAGTCCTGTTGTTTGTATGTTTTTCTGTTAATGTATTTGCGTATTCTTTGAACCTTTGGATTTTTTTAATTAAAGATCATTGTTATTCTATCCCCCTTAATCTAGCATTTTATTTCTGTGTTATTTCAAATATATTATTTTTTATTAGTCTTTCTCTGTCTCCCTGCTTTCCTTCTGCCTCAGATTATCTATGTCATGATGTTACAAAGTTCAGACCCAAATGCAGAAAACCGAACAGAGAGACCAGGGAAAAGGTTTAATGGGTTTTATTGAAGAAGTTAAACAGGGGGAGAAGTGTTGCACTAAACACTGCTCAACCGGAACTGTAAAGTGAGGGGAAGACACAGCGGTTAGTTCAGGCTCAGTGGGGAATTTGACTCGTGAACTTGGAGAAGAGGGTTTTGTTGTCGACTCACGTATCCAGAGAAGTTGTTGAATCCTTGACTCCTGTCTGTGTGCCGTGGTTCCAGTGTTTGTCTGATTCGGTGGAGGGCGGAACAGGGTTTACCCAGAATGTGATTGATAGTTGGTGAACGGAGATACTGACTGCCACTCAGATTTCCTGCGGTACATGAACGGGTCGTAGTGGAGAATTATCAATTTCTCAGTGAGAAGCTCAAACGATCTCTTGGGGAAAGTGGATCCAAACCTCCTGTTTGAACCCCAGCTCAGTTTGAAGCGCAGTTGATCCTTCCAGGGAGTGAAGGTCCGAGAAATCCAGTTTGCAGGATGACTTCCTGCCGAGAGGCAAAGACAAAAACAAAGTTTAACTCAGGTTGACAAAAAGCTCAGCTTGACTCAGCAAAAACTCAGCTTGGCTAGAGTACCCTAAACTGGGAAACACTCTGGCGTCGAAGTAGTGGCAGTCAGTAGCTTAAGAACACTCCGTTTAATGAGATAACCATCAGCAGGTGTGTGAGGAGGCGGACCAGAACCAGGCGCCTCCTGGTGGATGAAGGGAGACAAACACAGAAAAACAAACACAAAAACAGGAGTCTTGACAATCTACTGTTACATTTTTATTCTATCCACAATATGTAAGGTCACTGGTTGTTCTTCTTAACTGGTTTCTCCTGCCTAATACTAAGCAATTACTTTAGTTGAGGATCAAATGTCAATGAAATAAGCGGGAAAGACTCCCCCTTACGTCATATCCTTGCGACAGAGTTTAATTGAGCAACCAAATCCTATGCCACGCTCTCTTCCCTGCGGCACGAGGGCCTCGAAATGGGAGACACAAGCCAGTTTTATGTCTGTGTTTCTCCTGGATTAAATCTTTGAATGAGGTCAAATAAAACCGGATCCAGCCAAGATCCAGGCTGTTAAAGAATAGCCTCTTCCTGAGTCTCGGAAGCAGCTCCAGAGGTGTCTGGGCCTCACTAACTTTTACGAAAGATTTATCAGAAACCAAAGTATCATTGCGTCACCTTTGATTCCCTCAACATAATGTTCCAGTAGAGTCCTGACACTGATCAGTCCTTCTCCAGCTCGAAAGATTTGTACAGGCTCCAGTTCTCATTCATACAGACCCTAAGACCCAGTTCATCCTGTCGGTTGATACCAGGGTAGGTTGTGTTTCCTCTGAAAGATCCACTTCAGACACTTAATGGGCCCTTCTTCTCTAAAAATAAATTCCACCTGAAATCAATTAGAGCATTGGTCACTGAGAGCTGTTACCTATAGAGCTTGTCCTAAAAAAAACTGCGGCATTGGCTTAAGGGAGCAGAGCTTCCTGTAAATAAGCTGGACTTATCACAAGAAAGTAGCCTACCTCCAGACTACAAAGCGTATTAATCCCCACCAGCTTCGATGGTCCTTTTCTTTCTCCCAGTAAAACCTCATCTTAAACTATAGTTCTGGCTCCAAAAACACGTGTGTGTATATATATATATATATATATATATATATATATATATATATATATATATATATATATGAAATCACTTATTTTTATTTAACCTCGTTTAAATAAAGTTATCCTACCGTGTGTCTCAAGTTAAGAAACGTTAAGTTGTTTAAGAGTAAATTACACATGTTGTAAAATGTGATGTAAAACATGCTTAACCCCAATAACAAAATCCATTAAATACTTAATTGTATAATGTGATTAGCTAAGTTGAGCAAAGGCCCAGTAAACCTGAAGGACATAAACCTCTGTGCATCCAGAGACACTTCAGAATACGCTTTATAGATAATGATCCTTTGATTCACTAAATGAATGAGACACAAACAGGTGAAGACATTTTTCGACATTAAAGCAACTCCCTACAGGTATAATAAACAGTTCAAAATCTAACCTTAAAACCTGTAATAATTTTCTGAAATCCCAGCTGTAATCGACTGCAAGGCCCAGACAGGTTGTTGGATCGACCAAGCTCTTTATGAAAGTCATCAATGGGGCTCCTGACTGAAATCTTGCAGCCTTCTTATTGATTTGCCTCAGGTGTTTTTGGAGCTGAGTGCAAAACAGGCCTTATTTGATTGGCAGCAAAGACAACAGCAATGTATAGGTATCTCCTAGTCGATTGAAAACCAGGATCAGTATTCTTTCCGTTACACATTCTACATGTTTGTTTATTACTTCACTAAAACTATAAATAATACCACAACCAGAAATAGAATAATCTGAAACCTGCCTTATGAATAACAGGAACAATGGTATCTAAAGATCACTACAGGGTCACAGGAACTGCCAGAGGTTTGAATTGGTTCAAAAATGTGTATGATGTATGTGCTTTTTGTCCTTTTTTACTAACGTGTTTGCAGGTGTTTGTGTCTGGGTTTTTCTTTGTGATACAATTGAAGATCCTCTATTTGAGATAAGTGATCTTAATGTCTCCTCTGTGTTTTTTTTTTTATATACTCTTGTCTCTGTGAGAGAATAGTAAGCAGAACAGTGTGAATCATTCTTTTCTCTCCTAATTTTGTTTCAAATTACTGCTTTTTTAAGAACTATGTTGTATTGAACCTTTTTGTTTTGCTTTTGTTCCAGATTTTGTACACCACCCAAAGGGCTAGGAACAAGGAAAACATGAACTCATGTTACACTGACAGTTTTATTTGTTCTACCAAAATGAAACTTTAGGTCCAACTTCCACCATGTTTCAGATAAAAAACAAAATAATTAGACAAAAAAAATATATATTTTTTTGCTTTTTCTTAAAATATTGTGTTCAATGTTGGTGTTACCAACTGGCCTTAAACGTTTTGCTTTATTGTACTATTGTATAACTGAAAGAAATTCATCAATTTAAAAAAATTGAGTAGCCTCGTTGAGCCGAGCCTTACATTCCGGTTCCATATTTTCTGAACAGACCACTTTCACATCTGCTATTAAGAGTAGACTTAAACTATACCCTTACTTGCCATATGCAGAGCAGTGTATATACTTCTTTAGGCTTCTTTTTTCATTTTCCATTTTTTCCTGTCAGTGCTTACATTCACTATGGCAGCCTGGTGGTTAGGTCATAGGACTTTGAATCCTGAGGTTGTGAGTTCAAGCCCCCACTGCCACTCTGGACCCCTGAGCAAGACCCTTAACTCTCTGCAGTTAACCCATCCCCAAGGGGAATTCATTTCGTTGCTCTGTACTTGTGACAGTGGAATGACAATAAAGTTGAATTCTATTCTATGTGTTTTCTTGTATTCTTCTCTCCTATAGAAATTGCACATGGTCCACGACTTCTTTGTAAAACCTCTGGCTTGATATTGTTGTACAAACTTTCACAATAATCTTTGGTTTGTTTTTATAGATATCATAGGGGGGCCTGAGTCCAGACATAAATATTTTTTTTTTATTTTTTGGCTGGTTGCTCAGTGGGGAGAGTTGTTGATATGGGTCTGGGATGAGATTGGTTTTAAGAAGGGTCTGGTCTGGGTCATATTTTTGGGAAAGTCCACATTTCTTGTTCAACTTACCTGGAAGGCCTGCATCTTGTTATGATTCTCTCAGTGGGTTTAGGGGAATGAGTGTAATATGGAGGCCTTTTCTTGTCCTTCAGAAGTCTGTGGGGAGACTCTTTGTAATAAACTCTCTATTTGAGCCAACTGCCTGGTTACCTCTGTCTCAGCTGGAGCTATATTTGACAGGATTGTTATTGTTTCTCCATGTTCTTTGTGTAGGGTCAAGGGTGCAGGTGGATGGTTCACATAGTAAAACATTAAATGTGAAATGTTTAGTTGAAAATTTGAAACCATATTTCTTGAAAAGTGTTTTATCCCCAAAGGCAATTCAATGCACATTGTTTTAATCATTGTGTACTTTAACCAGAATTTTGTCTCCACAGAAAACTGTTGCAGAATAGTTTAATATTTAAAACAGTTTAAGAACTTTATTAGTTCTTAGCACTACAAGAGTAAAAACCGTTACAACAGCCTCTGTCTAATTTCTGACTTTTAATTACTCTTACCTTGCACCAAGATCTTCCTACAGGCCGCCAACCTTTCCAAATATCATTTTACACCATGGCAGATATAGTTCTGAAAAAAAAATCAAGTATCTTCCAAGTATCTCTACTTCAAAAACTCCCCATTTGTACAGGTGCTGGTCATAAAATTAGAATATCATGAAAAAGTAGATTGATTTCAGTAATTCCATTTAAAAAGTGAAACTTGTATATTATATTCATACATTACATACAAACTCATATATTTCAGATGTTTATTTTGTTTAATTTTGATGATTACAAATGACAACAAATGAAAATCTCAAATTCATCATATCAGAAAATTAGAATATTACTGAAGACCAATAAAAACAAAGGATTTATAGAAATGTTGGCCAACTGAAAAGTATGAACATGAAAAGTATGAGCATGTACAGCACTCAGTATTTAGTTGGGCCTCCTTTGGCCTGTATTACTGCAGCAATGCGGCGTGGCATGGAGTCGATCAGTCTGTGGCACTGCTCAGGTGTTATGATAGCCCAGGTTGCTCTAATAGTGGCTTTTAGCTCTTCTGAATTGTTGGGTCTGGTGTATTGCATCTTCTTCTTCACAATACCCCATAGATTTTCTATGGGGTTAAGGTCAGGAGAGTTTGCTGGCCAATTAAGAACAGGGATACCATGGTCCTTCAACCAGGTACTGGTAGCTTTGGCACTGTGTGCAGGTGCCAAGTCCTGTTGGAAAATGAAATCTGCATCTCCAAAAAGTTGGTCAGCTGCAGGAAGCATGAAGTGCTCTAAAACTTCCTGGTATGTGGCTGCGTTGACCCTGGACCTCAGAAAACACAATGGACCAACACCAGCAGATGACATGGCACCCCAAACCATCACTGACTGTGGAAACTTTACACTGGACTTCAAGCAACGTGGATGAAGTGCCTCTCTTCTTTTCCTCCAGACTCTGGGACCTTGATTTCCAAAGGAAATGCAAAATTTACTTTCATCAGAGAACATGACTTTGGACCACTCACCAGCAGTCCAGTCCTGTTTCTCTTTAGCCCAGGCAAGACGCTTCTGACGCTGTCTGTGGTTCAAGAGTGGCTTGACACAAGGAATGCGACAGCAGAAACCCATGTCTTTCATACGTCTGTGTGTGGTGGTTCTTGAAGCACTCACTCCAGCTGCAGTCCACTCTTTGTGAATCTCCCCCACATTTTTGAATGGGTTTTGTTTCACAATCCTCTCCAGGGTGCGGTTATCTCTCTTGCTTGTACATTTTTTTCGACCACATCTTTTCCTTCCCTTCGCCTCTCTATTAATGTGCTTGGACACTGAGCTCTGTGAACAGCCAGCCTCTTTAGCGATGACCTTTTGTGTCTTGCCCTCCTTGTGCAAGGTGTCGATGGTCGTCTTTTGGACAACTGTCAAGTCAGCAGTCTTCCCCATGATTGTGTAGCTTATAGAACTAGACTGAAAGACCATTTAAAGGCTTTTGCAGGTGGTTTGAGTTAATTAGCTGATTAGAGTGTGGCACCAGGGGCCATCAATTTTGAACCTTTTCACAATATTCTAATTTTCTGATATGATGAATTTGAGATTTTCATTTGTTGTCATTTGTAATCATCAAAATTAAACAAAATAAACATCTGAAATATATGAGTTTGTATGTAATGTATGAATATAATATACAAGTTTCACTTTTTAAATGGAATTACTGAAATCAATCTACTTTTTCATGATATTCTAATTTTATGACCAGCACCTGTACTTTATAGAGCTTTCTTCATTTGTTTTATTACAAGAACAATTTCAGATTACTTCCATCTCTCTAAAGGTTTTCAAAAATCTAATAAACATCCTTCTTGTTTTTTGTTCTTGTTTTAACATTAAAATATTTTAGTAAAAAGGAGGCTGACCAACAGAATTGCTTACTTTTTTGTCAAGCAGCTTCTACAACATTTTCTTCTTAGTTAACCTATAAGTAAAAAAAACAAATCAAAGAGAGGATCTGCTGATAAATTTTAAATCAATGTATATGTTTTTGGCTGGATGCCTCTGTAGTGACTCAGAACAGTGGGACCCGGTATTCAGCGGCATAATTCAAAAAGCGTTTATGTAAAAAACGTATCTGCGGATCTGCAGTAGTAGCGGCCACGGCATCTAAGGCAGGAAACGCTACAGGAGAGAAACATAAGTTAGTGACCACGATAATCGGATGGAGAATGATTATGTACGCGTGAGTCACTAACGCGGTTTTACAGTTTAGTCTGTGCCCATACAATAGGATCCAGCTGGTTGGCTGACAATACGCACCAGATGCTACCAGAGAGTTCCAGACGCTGAAGCCTTAAAGCTGAAGTCTGTAAGTTTTTAAAAATCACTTTTTTGTCATATTGGCTAAAACTGTCCCTATGCCCAGACAGCAGTACATGTGATATGTAACCTGTGAAAAAAACTGCTTCAATTGGTCCCGCCTACTGCCTGTATTGCAATCTGGAAAGAATAATTCGGGACGAGACAAAACAACCAATCACAGCCAGAGGAGCGTCTGATGGAGTATCAATCACAGCTCACACACGCTGAATCCCGCCTGCTCCCTCTAACCGCTGAACCTGCCGCTGTCGCCCGGCTGCCGCAGTCAGGAGGACGCACGTGGAAGTCATGGCGGAGCGACAGCCACCAGCGAAAGAGAAACTGCCCTTACTGCCCCTGCCGACAACTGCTTACACGGCAAACTTCGGTATAACCAGCATCTTATATCTAGCTGCTTGGAGGTGAGTGTTATCGCTCTTACCGGTTCACACTCCATGCCGCGTACGCTGCTTGGACGCTTCTGGTCGCATGCGGTAGCCGCGCAGATGCTGTGAGAGGAGGTGGGGCATGAGAGAAGCAGAGAGGGTGGGGGAGTGGCGTGAAACCTGTTTTTCTTCAAATTTTTAGTCGAAGTCTGCTCTCTTCTCAATGTTACAGACTGCAGCTTTAAAGGCTGCAATACTGGCAGGAGGTCAGATCCAAGCAGAGGAAGGCAGGATAATCTAGATTGAAGACAGAAGGCAGATCCAGGTTCAGTCCACAGGAAGGAGGTCAGGCAAACAGATCAGAACAGAAAAAAAGGGCAGGTTCAGAGGTCCAAAAGCAAAACGGGTCAGGATCAGGCAATCAGAACACAATCAGTTACACTAGAAAACTCTCACACCAAAAGCTCAAGAATAATCTGGCACGGATTGCTGGGACAAAGCAGTTTAAATAGAAGCAGGAGCAGGTGGGTCAGATGAGCAGCGATGAGAAACAGGCTAGACAGGTGAATAAAATGAGCAATTAAGCCAGCCATCAGCACCAAGATAATGTAATCAGCACATGCAATAATAGAAAGTTGTTTGAAAAAACTATTGTTCTACAAAAGTTTTTTTTTTTTTTTTTTTTTTTTTTTTTTTTTAAGTGACCTGTAGATAGGCTGTTATAGTTGGTAAGATTTTACATCCAAGAAAGGCAGGATTCATTAAAAATTAGTAAAATGCTCCATTGTCTTTGGAAAGTATAAGTTCTGCATCCAAGTGCAAGTCAAAATTGTGCTAATTTATTTTAGGGTTAATTTGGCTCAACAGAAGGTTCTGTGTAAAATAGAACAGACTAAAACCTCCAGGTAGGCCATTTATTTCCCCTGGTTTGGAGCTGGGCCTAGCAGAGGCCTTTGCCAGATTTTAGAAGGGGTCCACATTTGATCTAATTTCTTGTATAAAAACTCTGCCTCTGGACAGAAGTCTTCAGTTGTCTCTGGCTGTGTGAGAAAGACAAACGGGGCCTGCAGTGGTCCTACATTAAGGCAGAAATGTATCTTTGAACGTTAAAGCAGTTACTCTACATAATGTTGGTTGAGCTATAACGTGTTTTCTTTATGTATGTTTTGGTTATGATAAACGTAAAAAACTGTAGAATTAAATTATGCTTGAAATGGGCACCCCCATCAGTAACCCTGCAAGGACAAGCAAGTATAGAGTTTTGATGGATGGATAGATGGAACTTGATTTTTTTGTAGGAGTTTCTCATATTTGCAGAGTTTAAGATGTGTTTCACAGCTGCCTCTCAGATGCTGCCAGTATACACCAATATCAGAGGGAGATTTTCAAGGAAATAAGGTCAAAAGCCTAAAAATAAAATAACTAGAATCCAAGAACAAAATATATGTCAAAAATAAGATTGAAATATTTAAACATGAGCATAGAATTATTAACAATTCAATGTTTGCATTCAGTGGTCACTTCATTTGGCAAATATGTTCAGCTACTTGCAAACACTAACAGCAAATCAGCCAATAACATAATTCTAGCTTTCTAGATAGTTTTCAGTAGCATAATTAAAAAAAGTCGCAGTAGCTAAAATCATGACACCATTTTTTAAGGAAGCCAACATTAGAATACTTCAGTATTTGACTATGCTGCTTGGGATGCTGTTCTTTTGTCATGGCATCTAGCAGTATCCTTTCAACATTGTGTTTTTGAGTCCCTTTCGTTTCCAATCTTCTGGGACATTAATACCCAGCCATCCAGATGTGGTGAGAAGGACTGATTAAAGGTCATTCTGAGCATCAGAACTAGGAAGAGAGGAGAACAAAGTAGATTTTACTCAGCCATAGATATTTTGTGCAGCTTTATTACTGGTTGTTGATTTCTTTGGAAATGTCTTTATATGTGGTATATACTGTGTTCTGGAAAAGAATTGGTGTTGAAATGTAAGCAGTTTTTGGTGCAAAGCTTGACTCTTTGATAAAGGAACTAAAGTACGCGCCTAAATCGGTCAGGATGAGGGAGATTGTCTGAGCCATTCAAATGGATTTAGCATATACAAACAGCCAACCAATATTAAACAAGGGTGTAAATTTGGTTGTTTTCTTTTTATCCTTCATGACTGAGTAATTTCTGGAAACCGTGTACTGGAATTGTGCAGCACAATCACAATGAAAAACACAAATTTACTATTTTCTATAAGACCGGGCAACCAACAGGCATCATGAAAGCAAACAAAGGAAAAATGTCAGCTTGTGTTTTTTTTCTTACTTATCTTGTGTAAAACCGATATCCAGTGAAGCTTTAAATTTAGAAACATCCACCATGATGTCACCCTATAATCTCATCTCAGCCATAAAAGATTTACAACAGGCATTACCCACTTCCATTTATTTGCCAGATCGGTGCATTTTAATTTCCATTAATAAAATTTCTGTAAGCCATTTTTGTGCAGTGCACATTCACACAGTGCACAGTAGCATTTAAAATTTGTCATATTTTTAATCTCCACTGTAATACAAATGCCCTTACATACAAAATGCTCTATACAAGTGAGCATGGAGATTGTTAGACACTTGTTTGTGCAGATTGTTCTTTTCTTTCGGCTCTCTTCCCTCCTCCTTGGGTTAGCTTCTTCAGCCCATGCAGCTGCTGCAAGCTGCCTCCCCCAGGGTTTTTGAGCCAGATTGAGTGAGGCAAGCAGTTATCTAGGATGTGCACAGCTTTGTCATAATTGCCCCCCTCATGAGTTCACCACTACCGTTATTTTACATGCTAAACCTTATTAACAGACGCATATGTTACTGTGCTGCTCTTTTATTGGGCAGCTTTGAACAAAATTAGCTGGGAATGCTCCGGCCTCTGCAGGCAATACTATTAAAAGAGAGGTCCTTGGAATTATGGCTCATTAGTTAATCTGTTTACCCTAGAATAACTTCCAGATTTATTATTGGCAAAAGGGTTAGTTGCTTCCCTATTTGGTATGACCTCATTCTAATTAATTTCAGGATGTAAGTGTAAAGCCAGTAGTCTCTTGCCGATTCTGTCATCTGAATGCAAAAATGTGGTGATACATTGAGAACAAAACTAAAAAGACGAAGCACACTTCTCTATCAGAGAGCTGTGATTAAAACAACGATATGCAACACATTTTCCAGAGATAAATATTGTCTGATGAAATGTTATTTTCAAAAAATGCAGAAAATACAACACTCATCTCCTACTTTCCATATATATTAGTAAGTGAAAATATAGTAACATTTAAACTGATGTTAAAGTGGTTTACTTTACGGTTGTTTTGCATCAATATAATGTATTACTGTTAATTTGAAAGGCAAACCATGAGGAAATTAGCTGCTGTTGATGCTATAATCCATATAAAACACCTTTTTAAAACTTTAACAGGTGAAATGTAATCTGTTTAATTGCAATAACACATTTGAAAAAAATAATGAATTATTTTTATTTGACGCTAAGCAACTGTGACTCACCAGTCAGCCTCTTATCCACTTTGAAAAAGCAACGTTGCAGCATCCAGAAACCTTAAATTACTAAAAAGTCTAAAAACACCAGAACCAAAGGAGAACATGGGTTTGACAAATGACACCAGAAGTTGTCTCCTTATGTGGAACGGAGCGTGTTAACCTCCTCTGCCTCAACTGAATTGTGCAGGCCTGTGTGCAAGGTCCTCTGGGAGTGCGTGTCCTCCTTTGGCATACTGTGCAGTCCTTCGCTGACACAGTGATACTTTCTCCTCATTGATCATAGGCTGGAAGCAGGGCATTGCTCCGGTTTCATCATGCTTGCTGCACTGTCTAACCTATGTAAGGTCATTACGCCGTACAGTCTGGACCGGGACTTTTTAAGGCCGCAAATAAGGAAGACTTATTTTATTTATTAAACACTAAAAGTTGTCTGCTGATTTTCCTCTTTGTTCCAACTTTCCGCTTAGCAGCTAAAAACTGAAATAAATTATGATTTTAATTGTAAATAATGTCAAAGCGTATAAAACATTATCTGTTGCTAGGAAAAAGTAAGATATGATACTCTATGAAAGGATGTGTTATCTTCTAACACATTTTGTAAAAACGATTTTTACATCAATTTTAACAATATTTAAACTCAAACTGAGGGATTTTTTTAATGACTATTAAATTGAAATACCCCTCATATTATATTTGCTTCAATGCATTGGGTACACATGATTATGACACTATAAGTAAACATTTTGCACATCAATTTTTCTTGTTTAAACTTCAGAAATTTGGTATATTATAGTATGGAGGCAAACACTTTCAAGAACAGTACACGCAGAGTTCAATTGGCCCATAATATGCAGATGTTATGGAAAACTCTGTATTTACACCTTAAAGCTTTCTCTCTCCAGTTCTTTCCCTGAGAAGAGATCGCTTGGGACAAACTATTTACATAACACTTCATAATGTATTAAATAACCATGAGACATGACAAGAGATTTTGATAGAAATTGTAATCTTACTAAGATTAGAGAAGTTGTTTAGAGTTACAGAAATCAGCTGCTTATGAACCGGGCTCACATCTTGTTGGAGTGGCCCCAAATCACGTTAAGGAAGCATTTTAAACAACTCCAGTCATCACATCATACTATTTGGATCTGGAGGTCTGTCCACTTTCTCCACCAGAGGGCGTACGAGATCTCCTGGAGCCGGAGCTGATTGCACCACCTGACGCTCGTCTGCTCATCAGGAGATCAGTATTTAAGGAGGCAGAGGAGGCAGTGTTTGCCAGTTATGGTTAGCAAGCCTGAGCCAACCAGCCTGTCTGAATCTCTGACTCCCTGAAAACCTGAACCTGAACCTGATCTGATTTCTCCTTTCTGCTTCCCAGGTTGAACCTGCCTGAAACCAGAAACCCTGAAGAGTTTCTCTGTAGGAAATCTGCCTGTCTGATCTCTGAAGAACCCTGGAGAATCATTCCTGTCAAAGACCTGCCTGCCCGCTCTCAGAAGAATCTGGAAGGGAAACTCTAATCTGTGATCTGCAAACACTCAAACCAAGCTCTGCCTCCGCCAAGCCCTCAGCCTGCCGACAGCCTCTGGACCCTCAAGGTTCCCCCCCTCAGCCGCTAAGCTCTAACTCCAGAACAGGTACTGTCCTGCTCACTCACATCCTGCAAATTACCTGGACATCCACTAACTCCACTGTCCCCCTCTGCAGTGAACCCACTCGTGACCAGTCCTGGATCTGATTAACCCCTGGATCTGTTTATTCCATGTACAGAAATATTTCAATAAACCTTTGAACTTTTCTCCTGCTTCAGTGTGTTCTGCATGTGGGTTAGGAACCTTAAGCCAAACGTGACACATACATGTTTGCAGCTGAGTAGACATCCATGGCTCCAGCGATATCAAAATATTATACTTTGTCCTTAGATCAAGGACACTTTTCTCATTCCATTCCCAAATCTTTGCCACCTGCATAATGAAGATGAGTTTTTATCCTGACAGAGGAACCGTCGCAATTAGATAAACTACTTGGAAAAACATCAGTTCTGAGACACACAACTTGCTGGCATTATTAGGGTTTAACAGACACACAACACCAACAAGAATAATCCTAACTCAGACTTTAGTCCTAGTTTATGGGAGCCTTTAACTTTACATAAGATACCAACTTCTGTTTTCTCAGCACCATCTATTTTGGACTCGCTATACAGGTTTTTTGTGGTTGTATTTATTGTCAGAATGGCGATTAGTCTCAGGGAATGCTAGAAGTGCTTGGTATTTTTTAAGAAGTACTAGTGTTTGTACAATATAATCGCTCTTGAAACACAATATATTGAACTAGAGAAAGGCTGTTTTATCAAAGCTCTTCGTTGCTTTAAAAAAAAATCTCAATTGTTTTACTCTCTGCCATTGTGACTCTCACTAAGCTTTCAGCTCAGCTGTTTGATATCCAGTCATCTCTATAAATGGGGTGCACATTTAATGTAAGGAGCATAAGAAATTGGTCAAATACTTAAAGGGCTTCACTTTATTGATTAAATCTGCATGACTGGCAAAGCTGACTCCGTCTTTTTTTGCAGTATATACAGTATATTACTAAAAGAAATTAATCAATCATTGAAATTATGGGAATCAGGTGTTCCAATCCTGTTCATGGCCTCAGGTGTATAAAATTTATCACCTAGGCATGTAGACAACAAAGAATTGTGAAAGAACTGGTAACTCTCAGGAAATGTGTTAATTGTAGTGTGGAATGGTTATAGGATGCCAACTTTGCAATGAATCAAGTTGTGAAAATTCCTAATTTTTCTACAGTCACTAGTAAGGTGTATGGTAAGACAATGTAAGTGCTTAGGAATGACAGCAACTATGCCATAAAAGGGTAGCTAATCGAAAGTGACGAAGCCTGATCAGAAGATGCTGCAGTGCATAGTGTGAAAAAGACGGCTACTTTCTATAGACTCAATCTCTACATGCCTTCAAACTTCATGTGGCATTCTGATCAGCTCAAGAACAATGTGCAGAGGGCTTAATGAAATGGGTTTCCATGGCTGAGCAGCTGAAACCAAGCCAAATATTACTAAGTGCAATACAAAGGGTCACATGCGGTGGTGTTAAGCAAACCGCCATTGGACTCCAGAACAGTGGAGATGCATCCTCTGTAGTGAGGAATCAAATGTCAGATATTTCTGGGCGCTTTACTTAGCAGCTGCTTAAAGACTCTCTTCTTTCAGCATTTACAAAGCTGCTCCTCACCAGTATTGCCACTGTAATTAATCTAGCAGATGTGTGATGATGGAATGTAAAGCTGCTGCTGCAACATTTTGAGGTTAGAATAAAGCTGTAGCGGCTGCTGTTCCTTGAAACAGGGAAGGCTTAATGGTGTTAATGAAATCGAAAAAGTAATGTTTGCAAATGATAATGGAAACACATAAAACACATTACTACATCAGGTGAAACTAGCTGTCACGAAGCCCTCTGAAATAACTACCTCAAGAAGGGTGTCATAAAGGGAGTTCAGCACAAGAAAACAGTTTTGAATAAATGATTGCTTTTTTCTCTCGCTGTTAGGAATCCAGTTTGTGTGGGTTGTTTTTTTATTTGTTTTCCCTCCACCACCAGGTGGCGCCTTGTTCTCGTTGGTCTTCTCACACACCTGCGGATAGTTGCCTCATTACCGGAGGACTCTTAAGCTGCTGACTGCCACTACCTCAACGCCAGAGTGTTTGCCAGTTTGGGCTACTCTAGCCAAGCTGAGTTTTGCTGAGTCAAGCTGAGTTTTTTGTCACCTGAGTCTAACCTTGTTGTTTTTTTTGTCTTTGGCTCTCGGCAGGAAGTAATCCTGCAAACTGGACTTTTTGGACCTTCTCCTCCTGGAAGGATTCTCTGAGCGTCAAACTGAGCTGTGGATTCAAACAGGTGATTTGGATCAACTTTTCCCCAAGGATTGTTTGGGCTTCACACTGAGCAGTGGATTCATCTCCACAAGAAACCGTTCAAGTACCATAGGAAATCTAAGTGGCAGTCAGGAAACACCTCAACCTGGGTAAACCCTGTCCGCCCTCCAACGAGCAAGTCTATTACTGGAACAACCCACACCGACTGGATTCAAAGAAAGACACCATCTCTGGAAACGTGAGTCCTGTTGCCTTTATTCCCTTTTTCAAATCGAAACACAAATTTCCCTCTGAGCCTGAACTAACCACAGGATCTTCCCCTTCACTTTTTAGTGCCGTTTCGTTATTGTTCAGAGCAGCACTGGACCCTTCTCTACCAGTTCATAATAAACCTGTTAAACCACCTTTAAGTGTGATCATCCAATCTGCTTCAAGCAGACAACTTCATAACCCATCCCCAGCACACCCCTGCTCCATACACATAATTAGAGGATAGCCTGATTGGAAGTGACAGAATTGTATATGTTATTCAAAGAGGGCACTACGTTATTGCTGGTTGCCTTAATGCACAGAGGGCCCAACCTCAACAGGAATTTCAATAGACACTGACAGGGAGGGTCCTATTGCCTCAGAGCAGAGGTGAGATTGCATCCAAGAGTGGCTTAACAGCTAATTAAGGTGCAACCTACTCATGAAATCAAGCTTATTTTAGCACACATTTAGTTAACTTTAATGACTACATTAATGAAGTCCAACAATGTACATGTGACCAATTATTTTATGAAGTTTACTTGTGACGTTTAGCCTCCTGAGTATTCAATGAGATATTACCACTGGAACGGAGTAGCTTGTCACTAATAAATCGTTATATAGATTAAATCTCTTTTTTCTTTGGCAAACTTTCAAACTTTTAACCCTGATTCAATAATGCATGTTTTTTTTATTTTTTATTTTATTTAATACTATATAGATTTCTAAAATATGTCATTGGCCTTTTGGATTGTGTGGATTATTCTATCAAAATGCTCCTGTTACATTGAGTGCGACATTTATAGGGGGTAAAAAAACACAACCAATGACCCTTAAAAAATACTCATGACACAGCCCTCAGGGGCTCTCAATGTTTAATGTTCTCACAAATGGCTTTGATTCTGTTGTGTTAATAAATTAATACTCTTTTTTTTCTTTAAATACAAGGATTTTTTTTTAATGCTTTTTTGTTCAAAGCAGCCTTGTAAAGAAACACATCTGATTCTGCTAACTTTGGGTGCTTGAAGCCAAAAGTAGCAGATTATTAACTTGCTAGAATAGAAGAAGTAAATTAGATAATTAAAAAAAACTGACTATTTATAGTCAGCATAGAGCTGTTTTGGTGAGCATATTTTGAATTATACAAACAGTTTGATTTATTAACTAGGTTGACTAACTACACTGAATTAATATCAATTAATGGATCATTTCTTGCTCCTGGATGGACAGAAGGAAATGATTGATGAGAAAAGGAGATGATGACAGATAAAAGAGCCTGAGCTCTTGAAAAAAAAGGCTTAATCTAAAAGAAAACCTTGAAAGAGGAGAACAGACTGAGAAAAAAAAAGAAAGACGGGAATATGTTCAGTTACTTAAAAAATCCACAGTTTATACCAGAGTTTTAACAGTTTTTGTGGACAAATTGCTTTATGTTTCCTTATTACAGCAACTCTTATAACACTTTTGTCAATAACGTTTGATCTTACTGTTGCGCACTTAACTTACCATCTTTATGGAGTTAGCATTGTGTTTCTATCCAATGCAAGAAAAATCCATCTGAAAGGAGAAAATAATTTAAAAGTAAAATAAATATATATATTGAAGAGCAAATTTTCACACTGATAGCAAAAGCTGATGTTATTTGAAACAGAAGAAAAGGTTTTGAGAGAAAATATTTTGTCATAGAATGAATGAAAGATAAATTGATGTTTGGAAAATAATTTCCAAGTGAAAACAAATCTCTCTCAAAAAGGTATTTTTACTCTCAAAGGAGTTTTTGCAATCAGAGTGAAAACATCTTCTCACAAAAATAGATTTCTCTCTTCAAAACATTTTTCTTCTGTCCTCAATTTCAAAAATGTGTCGTGGGTGGGCCTGTGTTTCTATTGGCCTGTCTCAACAGAATTGACAGCTGAGTGGTGATATAAGATGGTCGAGTTGAACGGTGTTGTGGCTTCCCGATCCGTACCGGTAGCACGATTCGTGCTCAACTACATATACGTTCAGGTTGCCCTAGATTTTAATTGTAAAAAATACCTGACATATTTTTTTTGTGGCGCTAAACCTATTTTGTCCTCCTACCTCATTTCCTGGTTATACTCTTACAGCAGTGTGTTGCAATAAGTTTGTTACAGACCTTTTTAAATTATGCTCAATACTGAAGCGTGGTCTGTGCTACACACTGTGGGTCTTGATACGGCCGAGGCGGCGAGGAAGTGGGGCCGAGTTTAGTCCGACGACAGAGGGACATGAAGGCCAAAAAGAGCGGAGATCCAGGTGAAAAAAGGCTGGTGTATACATGGTGTGTTCTTGAGTATCGAAAACAATCGAATCGTTGAGTCAGGAAATCGATACTGAATCAAATCTCCATAATGGATGTGATTTACACCCCTACTAGATATCCCACTGGCAGACAATTTTGACATTAATGCAAGAGTAGTGATGATGGCATCGACTGAAATGGTTCCAGTGTGTCATATAAACCCATTGTGGAAATGTAGATCCTATAACAGGTCTAATATCTATATATTTTTAAGGCTGTAATATATGATATTATTATTTGTGGTCTAAAGTTGTATTAAAGTTTAAAGTTTTAAATATATCAGTGAAATTAATAAGACTTAAGTTCAAAATGTTAAAATTACAGTTTTATTTACAGAATTTGTTTCCCCTTGCACATTTCCCACGCACCACCTTTTCACATTCAGAAAAAACATCAAATGAGTTGTTTTCTTTGCTGCCACACCTGGCACTGTTTTCTTTGCCTTGGCAAAGCTGGCTCTTTGGTGGCGGAGGGGTTGGTAACCCACGGCTCTCTGGAGCGCATGTGTCATCAATAAGTTGAAGCATTTCTAAAGCCTGTTTCACTGTTAGACTTCTTCTGAAAGCCATTTTTCTGCATTAGCTTCTGCTTTTTTTATGATGAGCACATGATGCTTCAGTGGTGTCTGCATGGCCCTGCTGTATAACCACATGATTTGTGGAAAATAATTGAAAAGATCTCAGATTAAATCAACCATCCAACCAGACTGAAAATATGACAAGCATTTTTTTAAGCAGGACTAAGAGTTTTTAGTTTTCAGTTATTCTGTTTGTTCTTTAGTTCTTTAGTTACTCTCTGTTGCCTCCTTGTGCTTGTTTCCTTCCCCCTTGGCTTCCTTCTAGTTAGTTCCACTCACACCTGCTCCATATTCAGCTCATTAGTCCATCCTTTGTTCTGTTTCCCCGTATATACTCCACCTCTGCAGTCACTCAGTGCTGGTTTCTCTGTTGTTGTTTTGCTGCTTCCTCATCTCTGGCTCCCCATGTGAGTTTTCCCCTGATGTTTTTTGGTTCTTCTTTGTATTTTTGTACTTTGTATTTTTGTATTTTTATCCTCTGTTGCCTTATTAAATCTACAAGACTCACCTCTGCCTCCTGATCTCAGCATTTGGGTCCTCAAAAAACTCCTACCCAACCGTGACAGGGTAATTCTCAGTTGAGTGAGGAGTGATGTAAACATCTATCACACTAATGTAGGAGATGGCAGATAGCTACAATAGAGTGTCTTACTGAAGGTGCTGATTTATAATATATATTAGGGGTGAGGATGTATTTACTTTTTGCTCAGGCATTACTTGTTGTTAATGATAAATTATTCATATTTATGGAATTGTTTGTTGTTTTGTTCTGGTATATAAAAATATAATTAGGACATCAGAATCCTTTTTTTAATACTGTATGAGCAATTAGATGGTTATTGGGCTTACTAATGTATCTGTTAGTAAGTAAAGGGGTAGATGACTGAATTGGTGACTGAATATAAACAGGCTGCACCAGATTGAGCTCAGGCTGGGAAATACTATGACTGCAGCCAGAGGTGAGTGTGGGGCGTGACAATTGATTATTTCATTTTGTGTGGTGTATCTCAGTTCTCTCAAGAGACACCAATAAAAATAAAAACCATACCAAAAATGTTGTATGAAACCTTCCATTACAAGCATTCTTGTTGTCAGTTGTTCCTGGGTCCACAAGTACGGTTCAGTGGGTTGAAACACACGTTACACACGGGTAAAAGCAATACCTTCTGTCATCTGGTTTGACCGAAAAGGTTAGGTTGTTTTTTTTTTCCTCGTTTCACTTAAAGTTTCTTGTTTTAGATTCCTTGAACTAGAAAATGGGAAATCTGTTTTTTGCAATAATTTGGAACAAAGTCTGAACTGGTGTCACACATTTGCCTTGCCAGGTATGTTGACATCCCTAACAGGTCTTTCAGATGCCAATTTATTTACATGGCATATAAAATAAACAAAAAAAAGTTGAATGATGTGCTCCACCAATTCACAATATATTAAATGAAATTACTGGTAAGGAAACACAGAAATTCATAAAAGGTCAATTTAAAATACAATTTCAGAAATATTTAATACAATTATTGAGGACCTTTTAAGGAAAATTGGTCGGTTGAGTGAAGTTACCTGAGTTTGAAAGGGATAAAATTGGTACGATGATCATTCAAAATCGAAACAAGCCAATGAAAAAATCCAATTTCCTTTAAGTCGGTCAGAGATGATCTTCACCCCAGCTTCATGAAACAAGGTGTTAGTAGGATGGTTTGGCAGAATAACTTTGATTACAACAGATATAAGTTCTATATGGTATCTCCAAGCTTTTGCCCCTGAAATTTCCCAGGCAGTGGCCCATGGTACCGGCCTGCTGGCTCAGGAGTCCATTCACTGCAAAAAAAATGAAGTCATTTCTTCTTATAATAAGTGCATTTTTTCTTGAATTAAGGATTTAAGTGAGACACTTTGCCAATGGAACAAGACAATTTACACTTAAAATAAGAAAAAAACATTGCATTGTCTTATTTCAAGTGCATTTTATCTAGATACCTTATTTTAAGGGGGAAACAACTAATTCCATTGGCAAATCTTATTTACCTGCTCAAATTAGAGGAAAATACCTTTAATTTAAGACATTTTTTTACTCATTTTGAGATCATTTTTGCAGTGTGCGCAAACCCACACTGCAAAAACGATCTAGAAATAAGTAAAACTTTCTTAAATTAAGTGTATTCACCCTTAATTTGAGTAGGTAAATGAGACAGTTTGCCAATGGAATGAGTAATTTTACTCTTAAAATAAGATAATTAGATAATATGCACTTAAAATAAGACAATGCAATTGTGTTTTCTTATTTTAATTGTAAATTGTCTTGTTCCATTGGCAAAATGTCTCTTTTACCTCCTCAATTCAAGAACAAATGCACTTATTTTAAGAAAAAAGGACTTATCTAGAGTTAGATTTTTTGCAGTGCAGCTCGATGGGACTTCTTTTTCAGCAGGACAGCATCCCTTATTGCTAGTGTTCACCTCTGAGTTTGGGGTTGGCCATCACGACAGACTGCAGACCCCACGGCTATAGCTATGGCCCACAGCATGGACAGTAGAGACAAAGAAAATGGTCCTCAGGTTTAACATGCCGAGCCTCCCCCTTAAATCTAAGAGAAGCTCTCAGAGGGAAAGATTTGAATACATACCCAAGCAAAGGTTCTGCTAGACATTCTCAGCAGACATTTATCACTTTGACCTGCTCTATCTGCCCAACTTCCCCTTAATTCATCTCAAGCTTTGAAATACTTTTCTGATACACACTTTGCTTACAAAAACAGATGTGATCAAAAACATTTAACAATATATTGTGTGTATTTTTCCCCCCTAAACTTAAATGTTTATCTTATAGTACTAGCTAGAGTTTTTTTTTTTCAATCTGCCTAGATGCATTGGTATGCATCCAGAGTTTTGCAATAATGTCAAACCAAACTAGAATGGTTAACACAACCCGAAAACTTTTCTTTTATACTATTTTTCTCATTATGGTGATAAACTGAATGGCAGAGAATATCCATAAAATCCAACCTTCACAGAGGTATTTGGTGGTGGGCTTTACTGCATCTGGGAGTGGTTTGTAAAGAGACACATGGATATCTGCTGTGAAGATACTGTAGTTTTAATTTTGGCCATTCCACTGAGTGCCTATAAAATGAAATGAACAGGACAGCTCTCTTTGTTATGAGAATAGCAGACTATAACACTGGTTTGAAATGCATTAGTTTGATAAAAAATAAGCATTTATATTTATGAATGAGTCTTTTTCAGCGGGCCCCGTGCTGTATATGAGGAAATAACTTCAAAGTGCCTCAGAAAGCACAGCTCATGTCCATTTGATGTGTTGTCAAGGAGCTTCTGATATAGTGGCAATGAAAAATGTTCATTTCAGCAGTGCTATGGTGTCTCTGTTCATATTTTACAGCATCCGAGAAATAAATCACAAGGTCATCACGCTGTGTATAGCAACAATGTTGTTGGTTGAAATAAAACTTCTTTAAAAAATTGAAAATGTAGCATAATTTACACTTACTGGCGCAGATATGTAGGGATTTACAGATCCCTTTTATGGCTAGAGAATCATCTTACATAACTAAATTAATTAAATCAAGTTGAATGCATTAACTTTGAGTTAGAGTTAACAAGACTGCAAGATCCCAATACATATCTAGAAAAAAAGAAAAAAAAAAGAAAATTTCCTGTCCTAGTTGATATTTTTATTTTAAATGTAATAAATATCTAGGAACTTAAAATTAGTAATCTATACTTATTTTTTCTTTTGCTAACACATCTCACAAGCAGCCAGTCTTTAAAATGGGAACGATAGGAGAGCATACCATTTGAGCAAGTCAAGTGTTTCTTTATAACTCAGGTAATGGTTTTAAAAACTTTCCAATCAGGCCAGAAAAAGCTCTATTTATTTTGTCACTGCACAATGTGTAAATTGGGATAACTGTGTTATGGTCTTGGTTCTGTTAATTTTTCTTGTAGTTTTTAGTTTCATGTTGATCTATATTTTTGTTTTTCTAGTTTTATTGGTTTAATTCCTATTTTGTTGTGTTTTTCAATGTATTTGAGTTCTTTAGCTTTTCTTTGTTGCCTTCTGTTGCCCTCTTGTGTTGGTTTCCTTAGCTCTTTTCTTAGAAACCTTTGTTCACACCTGCTCCCAATCAGCTCGTTAGTCCTCCCTTTGTTCAGTCAACCTTAAATACTCTCCCTGTTCAGTTTCTCAGTGCTGGTTCCTCATCTTACCTCGTCTTTCCCTAGCTCCTCGTGTTTGTTTTTCCCTGATGTCTCCATGGTTCTGGTTTGTTTAACATTTTAAGTTGGATTTTTGGATTCCTGCCTTTGTTTCCTGTGATCGCTACATTAAAACTGCAAGAACTCACCCCTGCCTCCCTGCCTCTGCATTTGGGTCCTCAAAACCTCAACAAACTGCATTGAATCGTCTGGAATCATGTTTGGTTTTATGTCCCTTTTTTTAAAACTATATAAAGGTAAGGTGACCAGATTTCTTAAATCTGGGGATATTTCCAGCTCGAACTTAAAAAGGAGTACATATTATCAAAATTAAATTAGGAAACTGGGACAGTGATGCTTTTATGTTGTTTTACATATTTATTAATATTTAACAAAAAAAAAAAAAAACATAGTAAAATCCAGGAATGTGCCTCTCCATACTGTTAGTATTTCCTAAGATTAATACTATTAATCAATCAATAGTATGTATGGGTGCCATCTGGTCATTCACTCTTCTATATCTTCTTCTCTCTAAAGCTTGTTTTCTTTCCAGCTCTCTTCTGACTTCTGCCTGCTATCTGTTTAACTCTTTTTAAGTTGATTTTTCTTTCTTCTCTTAAACTGATCTTTCCATCAGTGTTCCTATTTTTCTTACACTAATCTAAAACAGAGACATAATACAATCAAAATCCCTTCCAAACTAGTTTTTAATTAGTTTTTACAACATGAAAACTTGCAACTTAAACTAAGATACTAGTTTCACACACAAAAACTTCAAGCAGGGGGAGTCCAAAGTGTAAACAGGAGGCCATATGCTACCCTAAAAAGTGCATATTAATAAATTGTTTATCAAATATCTTAAATATAATCTAATATAATCTAATATCATCTTAAAATTAAGAGACTTAGCTTTTTTAAAAATGCTACAAATTATACTTAAAGCTAAAATCAGATTTTGCCCAATACATTTACAAAAGTTCTTTGTCTAAAACTCAAATGAGAGTAATAATAGGACAGAGTATAATGTGAATAAACAAAACTAGAACTACTTTAAAAACAAAAGTGCAATTCAGTGCAAGGAGTTAACAGCTTGGATGATAAGTTAAAAAGTGTTGTACTACAAACCAGTTTAAAAAACTTTATAAGAATGAAGTTATTAAGTTATTCAATTCAATTCAGTTTATTCATATAGCACCAATTCACAACACATGTCATCTCAAGGCACTTTACAGTTCAACCAGATCATACAGTCAAATTAATTCAAAGTTTTCTATCTAAGGAAAACCAGTTGATTGCATCGACTCATTGACGCAAATACAATCCCTCACACTAAGAATGCTTGCAGTGACAGTGGAGAGGAAAAACTCCCTTTTGCCAGGAAGAAACCTCCAGCAGAACCAGGCTTAGTGTGAGCGGCCATCTGCTGTTATAAAGTTCTGAGTGAATAATCGAGAATTACATATTGTTTGCAACACATATTGTTATCTATGGTATTGGGCCATGAAGAATTAATTTTCGAATATTTGATACAAGACTCCTTACACTATTTTTTTTTTCTTCTTCCTTTTCCTTCGTGTTTAGTAAATATTGTCACAGAATGTCTTTGTGAATTACTGATGAACCTTTGATACTGAGTAAATAAAATGACTAATTGATAATCAAAACTACTGGGGAAAATTTAGAGCTTTTGCTTAACAGAAATCATTGTAGCACAGAAGATATTGTTCCTAACGACTGAATTTCTTTATTATTGTAGCAGTCTAGGGTATTTGCTGATTAAGCTGAAAAGAAAACAGCTGAAAGAGTTATCCTCTTACAAAAGTATAATTAACAACAGAAGAGGAACTCAGCAGGGTGCCTCAAGCATAAATGATGTTCTTCAACTCAACCCCTGCTGCGACAAAATTAAATCGGAGCTCCTTCCAATCTCAGAGTGGGATTCTTGTCCAGGGTATAATATATAGCTCCAGATTTGTTGTGTGGTTTAATTAAATAGGCAAAAATTAATTTAAAGAAAAATTAATGATGGGATGTAGCCTGTGAGCTTGTTTGATATTGCAGCTTTGTATTGCTTATCAGACAGAGACTCATTATTATTTAGTTAGATATCTGACAAGTGCTTTAAGAGACATGTAATGTTTTACCGATCTTCTTATGGGCTATGACTAATGAGAGAAATCTCTGTCTTAATGTACAGTATTCAGCTTCCAGTGCCTTCTACGGTAAGTTTCTAACTACTGATTTTTGACAAACCTGACTAAACGTAGGCTGCAAAAACAAAAAAAGGTAGACAACTACTTCTTTTCTTTAAAGTCTTCTTTTTCTTCGACAGTGCTTCACCATTTGATGCAAATTTTTCAGAAAAGCCATAAACAATTTGCCTCAACAAGCTCTCATCACCAAAGCAATAACTTAGAACTACTTCAAGATTAGTGCGTGATATATTTTTTAGTATTAGGTTTAGAAACTGACTCTTAACATTGTGAATAATCTTACAATGTTTGGCACTTTATATAAAGCTGTGGTGTGCAGAGATGCATGAGAAAAAGCCTAAACTCTTCATGCTAAGTGGCCATAGCAGTGTGCTGCTATCCTTGTATGTGGGTGAGATTTTGACGTTATCCCTTTGCATAAGCTGGTTCGTTGAACTCTAAAATGTCATTCAGCCCATTACAACCAACTGGGTAGTAAACCTTGGTTCAGAGAAAATACCATCAAGGCAAAGCAACACGTTCAGCAATGGTCAAGCAGAACTGCCAATCATCTAAGAGATATCAGACTTTAGCAGACTTTAGACTTTGGCAGATAAAATGAGTATAAATCAACAAAATAATAGTAATTTTTTGAAATAGTATTTTTTATTAGTTCCACTGAATTATTTTGTGATTATCAGAGACTTTTCTGATGCACCTGAATTTGCTCATCAAGAGGGCTTTATTCATCATCGGTTTAGTATGTAAAATTATGACTTATCTGCCACAGTACGGTATTTGTTTAGGAATAGTAAATGTTTTGCTGGGAAACACATTCATATCTAGTCTAACTTTCAGCTCTTTGTCACAAAAAACAACAATAAAAAAACATGTATTTTGACCTGTTTACTGACTACCTCTCTCTAAAATGTGATTTGAACATTTCCTACTTTGCATTTGGTGTGCATACTAATACCATCTAACACTAAAACGATGTCTGCTCATTAATAAGAAACCAGTGCTAAAACCTGTTTTTTAGGAATCAGCAAAAAAGCAATCCGTGAGGTCGCCTTCCCTCACAGGGCAAGCTGGAAGCCAGACACAGGTGCTGACCACACGACGAACTGCTGGGTCAGTTGTGACGCTAATTATACCGAAACTGGGATTGTAAATTCAATTAGCAGCACAGTACAAATCTGCCCAGTGCATTTACCTTTTAAGACATGCAGTGGGAGAAATATGTCTGTGGGGGGGTTGTGAGTTGCTTTTAGTTAGCGGCGGTGCAGAAGCAAGAATTAAGAATATCGAACTAAAAAGCAAGAAGCATATGGACTGCATCCACTAAGAGGGTTGCACTTTTGGCTACATCCCAATCACAGCAGTTGTTTAATGATTGACAGCATGATGTGAACATCCTTTGAACTTGCATGCATTCATTAGTAGGTTATTTGTTATCCTAGATGCCTCCTCATATCAATGATTTTGCCATTGATTATTAAACTGAAAACAGAATTATAAGCTTGTTGTTTTAAAATGTGTTTTCTTAGAGGCTATAAATTATCTAAATGACACTTTTTGAGAGCCGATTGAGATGGATATAGTGTTTCCTCACGGTTGATGACAGTGGATGTGTTCTTAGCTACAATGTAGGAACATGACCTTGGACGGTATGTCAAACCCCCTTTATCACTGAAAATGTCATACCCAAGTTCAAACATGTCAGCTGCTACGACTCAGAATGTCCAGAGTAAAAACACCTGGGTATTCTGCTCACACTTGGCTAAAAAAAGGAGCCAGAATTGGGACAGTGTACGGGCTGTGACAGATGATGTCTCCCACGTCCTCCTGGAACAAATACAGTAAGAACAGCCAGTTGAAGGGTTGTCATCTCCTGCAACAATTGCAATAAATCTATTTGATCATCATCTGCTGCTACTATATGCACTTTTATACAGAACCAGTGCTTTATCAGACAGCCTGGCTCAATATTTTATATAGTACGGGGAACGGTACAGCAGATTTATTTTTTTAAAGAAAACCTGTCTCTATATGCATGAAATATCTTCTAAAGCCCCTAAAGAAATTAATCATATACATTCTCCCTTATAAACTATAATAAATGTGTGTTAAAAAATACACTTCTGGTTGCAGCTCTCTGTTATAGTGGCCCGGATGCTTTGAAAGGTCACTGAGCCCTATGTTCAGCAGTGATGACAACAAAACTTTTTCTAGTTTTAGCACTGCTATCAAGGAGGAAACGCAAATGAGCAAGTTGAAAATGTATCTCCATTTATTATGTTTACCTAAAAGCTAGAGATAGTACTACAGCACAACTAGCTGCTAAAGGTTTGCTGTAATGTATAAAAAAAGTTTGTAAAGATGACCTGCAAACGTTTTACCTAATCAGTGGCCTGTACTTATTTGACTTTGAGATATTTTGCGCTTAAAAACAGGAATTATATTTCTCTTTCTAGATGTGCAAACCTAGTAAAATGATCCTCAAAGAGTCCGGGATATTACAGTGATACTAGGAAGAAATACTAGGCTTAATACTATTATTTAAAAAATGCTGTTGTAAGAAATTATACTAAGTTGAAGGGATTTTGTAACACAATGTACTGCTCATAACATCTTCTACAGAATGTTTTTTGAGTGTTTTTTTTATACATCTTTTATTTGTTAGGTGATTATCACTGTCTTAAATCTAATCTAATCAGATTGAGCTAATGGTATGAAGAAATTAATAAAAGTTGAAATAAATGCCTAGTTGATGTCAATATGGGCCATAATGACATATTTTTGACACCTTGTATCCATACCAAAAATAATTAAAGAAAGCTGGAGATCAAAAGATGCTCCAACATGGTACTGGTAGCACTGAAAGTAAACTAGTATTTTCTATACTTTTTTGAAAGATCAACCATAATACCAATTTTCATCTGCTCCAATAAAGCAAAAAAGAAATAATTCTGATAAAAGAAATACCTTCTAAGCTACTTAACAGCTTACATTCCTGCCAGCTATTGTTTAAAAAAACACTCAGATTGGAAGGGGTCACTCTTTATAAAATGATAGTTCTGACAAACTACATTTTTTTATTCATCCAATATACCTGTCAAGAATGTTTAAGTAAATCCTGCACAGAGCAGATATGTTTTGAATATTTTTGAATGTCATCTGCTCTGCAGGTTTAACTTAGAAACCCCAGACAGAAAAATATAATCGAATTCAAGTGTAGAAAAACATTGATAACCCTTAAGCTTATATGTCATGTTTGACAGATGAGATTCCCTCTATGATCCAAAGGTGATTTACTCTTATATACTGCGGCATACTCTATTTTCACATTTCCCCCTTTAGCCATAGATTCTCACTTTAAATCTTCTTATTGCTCTCTGTCTTGTGAAAAACCTTGTAGAACCATCGTTCCTCATCATTAATATTTATACATGTCCATTGATATTCAGAAACTGTAAGACATCTTTCTGAAGAGTGGCGGAAATGAGAGACCCTGATGTGACCAAGCAACAACACCTCCATTAGCAAACACAAATGACTCCAGCCATTATATTTCTGACTACTTGTAACACTAATACACCATTTTCTTTGTTGGGTGACTTTTAAACTAAAACTGCATAAATGTAGTTAATAAAGTCATTTTCAGATTATTTGTGCAGAAATTACACACCCAGCAGTCAGATTTGGCCATTGTAAAAAGAGTAGATATGCGGTTGTAAATTGGCAGATATTCTGTTATTATGTCAGTTCAGCAGCTCAATAGATCTACTATCAAAATGCTATTATTCTAATTCTACTTGAATAGGATCTTGGGACAGCCCATGATTTTTAATAACTTTACAGATGGATGAGAGTGACGCTAGTTCTCCTTAAATTAGTGTGCAAAACCGAATAAATGGAATTCCTTTAGTTTTAATGGGAAAAATCATAAGTCTCATATATTAATAAACTCTCATATAAAGGGACATAAGACAAAGCATGAAAAAACATTGTTAGTTCTTCCTTTAGATATCAGGAGATTTAGATGGGTACGTAATTTAATTTTTATTGAGGAATAAGCTTTTAAAGGGAAACTTTCTCCGAGTTGTTTTTTTGAACGAACACTAAGAAAAGAAACATCCAATCTCTCTGTTCCCTCAGCTTAAAGGCGTCTGTTATTTATGGTATTTGAAGTCACCCCACATTCGCATGGGAACCAGAATACCACAATGTCTGCCTCTGGACTAAACATATCAAAGACCATTATTCATCTGAAGATATTTCTGAACCTCTCTGATGGATCACATCATTTGTCAAATCAAAGCTGCGGGGAAACAAAGCAGAAACGGACTTGTCCAAAGCTCTGTCGAAACGTACTTACATCGAGTATCTGTTGCCCCAGAGGTTGCTGAGATAAACAATAGAGAGAGAAAGGGATTAAAATGATGTATAAACTTGGTTGTGTGAAGACAACCTTATTCAGAAATCTCCTGTTTCTTATAACAGATGACTAATAAAAAAAGCACAATAATAATATTGTTTTTTGTCCCTTCCAGTCCTAAAATTAAAAATAATGAAAGATACAAAACTGCCAGATATGCATTAATAACTATCATCCGAAATTTTAAATATTTAGAAAAAATATGTTTTAATTTTAAGACCAACCTTTTGGTGTTATTTTGTTATTATTATTTTTGATAACTTCATGTAGATACAATCTGATACAACTATATGAAAAGATATTGACTTTGCAATAAAGTTTCTTTTTGTGCGGTGATTCCCTCCCTTGATAGGCTTCAGAGAGCACGGTTACCTTTTGCAGTCAACAGGAAAGTGCTTGTTGTTCCCAGGTAATTCCCTCACATTCCAAGAATGTCTCCCTCTGCCTGCTCAATCACACTACACCACTTGAGGTGCGGTGGGTTGCTTTGAGGGTTCCCATCTCTGTGCTAAAGTGGTGCCCTGTTCCCCAATTTTACTGTACAACTTAGACACATTTATTTACAACATTTTCATGCATGCAAATGCAAAACATGCAACATCACTGCATCTCACTGGACACAAGTAGGCTTGGATTCTTTTCAGAACACCATTCGCTGTGTTTTGGGGAGGTAACTATAACAAACTCTAACTACAACTCTAAGTATGCCTTGCAGCTCTGACATTACAACCTAGATGACAGGAGGTGACAAAGCCTGCGATTCAGTGTCTTTCTGTCTTTGTTTTCTATGCTGGGGAGAAGAGGGTGAAGGTTACTTAAAAAGGTAATTAGTTATCGTTACTTCTCCCAAAAAAACTAATAACTCACTTACTCACTGGTGAAAGTAACTTGTACTAGCCAAGATAACTACTTTTTATGATCTAGTGTCAAAGAATATGGAAAACTTTCCTGTTACTGGAAATTTTTTGCTGTGAAATGGACGCTGTATTGGTCCATCGTGGTAAAGAGAGAGCTGAGCCAAAAAGGGAAAGCTCTTGATTTCCCGGTCGATCTTTACTCTTACCTTCATCTATGTTCATGACCTTTGGGTCATGACCGGAAAAAAAGATCCCGGATACAAGCAACCAAAATTAGTTCTCTCCAATAGTGTGTCTGGGCTCTCCCTTAGAGATAGGTTGAGGACCTCAGTCATCCGGGTAGGACTGAGAGTAGAACCGCTGCTCCTCCATGTGTTCCGGGCACATCCCACCAAGGGGGGGGGGGACTCAGAGGGAGACCCAGGTCATGCTGGACAGACTATGTCTCTCAGCTGGCCTGGGAAAGCCTTTCCCTGGAGGAGCTGGGAGAGGAATGTCTGGGCCTCCCTGATGAAGTTGCTACCCCAGCAACCCGATCCCGGATAAGCAGAAGAAGAATGGTTTCACAAGTGATTTGCAACATAATTATGTAGATCAGGGGTTGACGTTAAGGATTTTTACTTTCACATTTCATTTCCCCAGAAACAATTTTTACTTGCCCAGTATAATGTTTGATAAATATAGTTCCTAATATTTATTTTTGTATATATATCTATGAAACATGTTTGTTTTTTAAATGTTTTTTGTTCTTGTTTCCAGATTCCTGGTGTGTATATGCATGCGTCAGATAATGAACTCAAGCCCACATTACCGTGTTAACATGCTTTTCAAGCCTTCCTGCACATTCTTTTCAAACTAAACTGCTTTAAACTGTTGAGTGCTTGGAAAAATATAAATTGTAATGTTAAAAATCTAAAAAAAACTTGACAGGTTAAAAACTTACACTACTACTACTCACCAATTTAACATGTTTAGCTCTATAACATTTAAATGCACCACTCCATGTCATGATGGGTCTCTGTGATTAAACCCACACGCAGAACACCACACGAAGCAGGGTAACAGTTTAACAGTTTATTAAAGAATGGTCAACACTGAGTAAACAAAGCACTGGTTCTGGTACTGGTCCGGGACTTGGTTTCACAGAGAATTCTGCAGAGAGGGATTGTTTGGTTAGCCAGGTAGCAGCGAGGATTTCATAGCGTTTGATTATGGTTTGTACCTGGAGAGGTTCAGACTGATCAGTGGGGAGAGGGAACCGGTTGGGTCCAGAGACTGTGGTTCCAACAGAGAATTCAGCAGCAGCAGGGTTTAGCTTCAGGCTAACGAGGTTCAGACCTTGTGTTGTTCTCCTAGTCCTCCCTTGAGAACTTGTTGGAGAATTCAGACTGAGAATCTTCAGGTTTGCCTTTGCTGGGCAAGCAGGCAGGTTCCCAAGCATGACCTCCTCCAGAGCTACAGACTTCAGTCGGGTTTTCCTGTGAGCAGAGAAGACAGAGACTGGTTAGGATCAGAGTTACTCTCCAGAGCAGACAGAGATTCTAAGAGCAGGTTGTGGCTCAGGTTCTGCTAACCAAAACTGGTCAACACTCCGGCGCTGAAGACAGGTCTGGCTGTTGCTTATGTAGGAGGTCTCCTGATGGGCTGATGATCCTCAGGTGTGCAGGAGGCTCCAGCTCAGGAGACCCATAGCGCTCTCTGCTGGAGACAGGAGGCAGATCTCCAGATCCCAACAGAAAAAACATAAAACAGGAAGGGATCCTCGGCACCCTCTGGAGGGCAAGCCTCTGGATCCCAACACTCCAATGTCTAAGAGAAAAAAAATTTAATGAACATTTTTTAATGTATGACCACTGTACAGAAGACTGCCATATGATTGAAATATTTACACTGTGCGCATTTAATTATTATTGTTTTCCTAATCCCTGACAGATCATTTTTTAATCTAGCGTGTATTATAGTATAGATTTAATTCATCATCCTGCTGCTGCTCTGCAGAATTCTCTCCCCAAGGAGAGAAAAATCACGCCATCTAGCGGAAAATCACATGGCTTTTTCAATCACGCGAGAATGTGTACAAAACAACAAAAATGGCGCCGGTAACGCTTGTGGGTCGTTTTCAGAGAATGTCTGTGATTTTAAAGTAATTTTTGAGTGATAAATAATTTTTTTTGCGATGAAATGAAATTTGTACTCTCACGACAATAAACACCACTTGCTCCGGGCGATCGGGCAATGGTTAACATCGAGCCCTACAGATGTGATCAGGTTTTATAATAAAAGAAAAATAATAAGATGCTTTGGAGTCTATTTCTTGCACATTGACAGCCTTTAATTGGCTATAAAATAGGTATGAAGCAGAAAAATACTTATATATATATCTATATCTATATAGATATATATATATATATATATATCTATATATATATATATATATATATATATATATATATATATATATATATATATATATATATATATATATATAGATAGAAAGCATTTATATATATAAAACACTATATATATATATATAAAAATATCAATATCCCTCTTACCACTGATGCCCTGACCTTCCAGGTTTTTTCTAGCTCTTCTCTGAGCCCCTGGTATTTCTCTAGTTTCTTATGTTTCCTTTTTCCTGATGTTGTAGTCACTTGGTATTGCTATGTCAACCACAATGGCTTTCCTCTGCTTTTTGTTCACCACCACTATTACTGGTTGGTTTGCCATAACCATTCGGTGCATCTGTATACACTCTCTGTATTTAACCTATTTCCTTGCCACTGTTGGAGCCAGGGAGCAGTCTGGGGTTAAGGGTCTTGCTCAGTGTTTTAAACTCAGAACCTCTAGGACCCAAGTCCAACGCTCTAACCACTAGGCCACCACTTCCAATTTTGGCAGAGGAATTGGAACACAATGTCCATATGAACATGTAGAACCCATTTTTGCCCAAAAATAAATGCAAAGCTCTATATTGCTGGTGCTATCTCATCTCCACTAAGGCTGCTACCTTTGACCATAGCATGGAAGCTGGGGTGTCCAACCTTGTTTATTAAGATAAGCTGACAATAAAGCAGCTTGCTTTCACAGAAACATGACTATAGAAAAAAAAGTAAACAAATTTAACTTGAATTTAAGGACACAGTTGGGATGATGTTCTTAAGTAAACAACCTCCACTCTTTTTTCTCCGAATGATTGTCATCATGGACAAAGATCTTTTGTTTTAGTTTCTTCTGACAAGAGGAAATGGCAACTTAAAAGATATTTATCCCTGGGAGCATTTACAGATCTTATCTTTTTCTCTTGCTCTTTAAGTATTCACTATGTGGTCACTGAATGGCCTGAAAGCTCATATTGGTGTGGACTTTCCACTTGATTAATAAGAATCTCACCAGCTTCAGCCAGTATCTCAATGAGGCATTTTACTTTGATCAGTGCAATGGTGATGTCATGAGACAACCAAAAGAGGACTCAAATGCAGACTTAACACAGAAAAATTAAAACAGTGATCCTTAAATACAGACCTGGGGTCCGTTTCATGAAACAAGTTTGCTGAAAACTAAACATTTTTTAAACCTGAAATATGGAGAACTCAGAGTTTTCCGTTTTATAAAGAGAGTTTATTCAAGCTCTGTTTCAGTCACAGGGGTAACATTCTCCTGAGAGATAACCTGGTCAGAGGCAGGTTTTTCCTGTACTAAACTCAGAGTACCCTCTGTCTCTGCTCTCCTTACTGTTAGAGTTTTTCTCTTGAGTATCCAGTTTTGCTTTACTCCTTGTTTTTTAGTTTAAAGGGTTTAATTCTTATTTTAATTGTGTTTTTCTGGTTATTTTCAGTTTTCTTGGTTTCTATTTGTTGCCCTCTGCTGCCCTCTTTTGTTCTCCTTTTTCTCTAGCTCTTTTCCTCTCTTGCTCTGTGCACACCTGCTCCCAGTTTTCTCATTAGTAATTTCTTTGTTTCTGTCTCCTATAAATACTCTTGCTGTTCAGTTCCTCTTCGCTGGGTCCTCGTCTAACCTCATCAGTCTTCCTCCTACTCGTCTCTCTGAGCCATCCTCCAGGTTACAGTTCTTCCCCTGATGACTCCTAAGTTTTTGGTAACGTTTGAGTTGCGTTTTCATTTTTATTTTTTTTATCTTTGATTTTTGGACTCCTGGTTTCTCTTTTTTTTTTTTGGACTTTGTTTTCATTTGGATTTCTGGATTCCTGTTTCCTGTGGTTTTGGACTTTGTTTCAGTACTCTTCATAAAATCAACTAAAAATTCCCCTCTGCCTGCCTGCCTCACTGACAGCATAGGAGATTGATGTATCTTTGGTTTGTTTAATATGAGCGACATGCAGATCATTTTTATTTATCTATTTTCAGTTTCCATGAATAACAAATAAAATCATTTTCAAATTACACATATGTAGATGAATTTATTCAGTGGGGGTAAAGGAACTAATTTAGGATTAGGATTCAATCAGTGTTAACAATCTGCTGAGCCTACTGGCAAAATTTGAAGCCATTCTATGGGACGGATAACCTCTAATAACGACTATTTATTGGTATGATAACATCTGAAGCGGCTGCAAACAGAAACAGTATTCACTATGTAAAAGAAGACACAATCAAGCTGAAGAACCCCATGGTACGCTGTTTTGATAGGTATTAGTTTTACTGAATATGTATTCCTAATATCTGAAAAAAAATGTCTTTGTCTAAATGATCATCACAAACAAAATGCCATTTGGTGGTTTGAAAAAAATCTTGAAAACACAAATAAGAAAACATAAAAGCAACATAAAGTTAATTAATGCACAAAAAAACTAATCTTAAATATATAAGCTTAATGAGGAAGTTCTAAAGAGCAACCCTGCAACCACACGTTATTGTTCAGTTTTCAGCATCTAAAATATATGAAAGTCAACTAATTTAGTGATGGATTTGTGACATGTTATATTATAGGTAAGAAACTTCAAGGACCTATTTTCCCTGAAAGCATTAGCCATCTGCCAAAATGATTTCTCAGTGTGGCTCTGAAGTCTCTCCTCACTCATACACCTCTCAGTGTTGCACTGTATTGTCACAGAGGCGACAGCACAGCTCCATTTGCCACTTCACAGGGATCTACATCAGTCTTCTGCTGATGTCTCTGCAAGGATTAGAACAGAGGGAACAATTTCTCCAAAAAGGACTCAAGCTGCTTTCCCACAAGGAAGATAATAGATGCATGCAAAAATGTCAGAAATTTCTCACTACTGTTGTAGCAGCTTTGCTGCCTCCAAAGAGCCAGCTTTCACAGAGTGAATGTGATTCTAGTGGGACCAGGCGGTGCATTTTTTTGTAATATTAAATCAATAAAGTGAAGCACCAAGTTTGGGACTTTGTTTTTTACCTAAAAGTTATTTATATGCTATATTAGGAGCTCATTAGACGATAAGGTACAGCAGCAAGATCTGATAAACAAAGAAAAACTTTAATAATAGGAACTACTGTGCAACTAACGTTTATTTTGATAATCGATTAATCTGACGATTCATCCATCCATCTTCCTCAGCTTATCTGGGGTCGGGTCGCAGGGGCAGCAGCCTAAGAAGGGAGGCCCAGACTTCCCTCTCCCCAGCCGCTTCTTCTAGCCCCTCAGGAGGAACCCCAAGGCGTTCCCAGGCCAGCCGAGAAACATAGTCTCTCCAGCGTGTCCTGGGTCTTCCCCAGGGCCTCTTCCCGGTGGGACGTGCCCGAAACACCTCACCAGAAAGGCGTCCAGGAGGCATCCTAACCAGATGCCCGAGCCACCTCAACTGGCTCCTCTCGACGTGGAGGAGCAGCGGCTCTACTCCGAGTCCTTCCCGGATGACCGAGCTTCTCACCCTATCTCTAAGGGAGAGCCCAGCCACCCTACGGAGGAAACCCATTTAGGCCGCTTGTATCCGCAATCTCGTTCTTTCGGTCATGACCCAGAGTTCATGACCATAGATGAGGGTAGGAACGTAGATCGACCGGAAAATCGAGAGCTTCGCTTTTTGACTCAGCTCTCTCTTCACCACGACGGACCGGTACAGCGCCCGCTTCATGGCAGACACTGCGCCAATCCGCCTGTCGATCTCCCGCTCCCTTCGTCCCTCATTCGTGAACAAGATCCCGAGATACTTAAACTCCTCCACTTGACGATTGTTTTTTCAATTCATCGATTAATAATTGGATAGTGAAAGGTTCCTTATAAGACTTTATACAGAATTTAACCTGGTGGAAATGAAACTTTTTGACTTGTGGTGTTTTGGATAGAGCATATTGACAGATGAAAAGATTTTTTTTTATCTTAAATTGTCATGATCTGCCCTGGTAGCTGACCTTAATTGTTAATTTTACTCACCTGCCTAACTCCACCCGGTTCCTAATCACCGCTCATCTTATCCGCCTCCTTTATTGTCGGTTCAGCCAAGCTATCGGGACCAGATCATTGTTGTATTTTTGTTTGTTAGTCTTAGTTGATGTTCCTGTTCTCGGAGGCCAGCAGGTTGAGAGGGATTTAGTGTTTGTCTTGTCGTCTCCTGATCGTGTCCTGTCTCTTGCCCGCTGAGCCCACTCTGTTCCAGTTTTGGCTTGATTTGGGGGGAGCTAGTTTTAAGCTCCCCTAGTCCTGGCTCTTGGATCCTCACCTATTTTGCATACCCAAATGGAAAAGCAAATACCTGAGTAACCCCAAATTATATGTGTGATACATAATTTGAAAGCTAACACCTTCTAGTTTCTGAAACTATCTAATAAAAATGTATAATACACAGCCTAAACTGCATCACCCAAAACATGTCTCAAAGTCATTTTTTTTTTCAGTAAAATAGGTATTTTCATGCCCTTACTTTCATTAATCATTTCATAGTTTTTAGCTATAAGTTATTCATTTCCTGTAAGAGTTTAGAGCAAGCACCACTGTGCAGTGTACGGTTTAAGCGCTGCCTTTTTGCCTTCTAATTTTAACCCGTTTTTCTCTGGGGCTGTGGTGATTTCTTGGAACTCTCCATATCATCCATTCAACATTTTAAACAGGCATTTTTTTCTCAAAATATGTAAATCTTTAAACAACTTAAGTAAACTTAAGTCAAACATTAAGCGCAAGTAGCAGCTAAAATTAGCCAGTAATGTTGTGTAGTTCCAGGAGGTAAAAATAACAAGCTCACGTAAAACACAATGCACGATTGCCTCCGATGTAAAAAAATAAAAAAATAATCATTTACTGCTGAAATAGTACTGTCTCTTACGTATTTCTCTGTGTTACAGAGCTTGTTTGGAGAATCTCATGCCACAACCACAACAGAGAGCAAGTAGATGAGTGGGGTCATCCAGGAGGAAACACCAGATCCACCAAATTAAAATGTTGTAAGTAAAGTTACTGTCAGCTCTGGGTGCAGAAGAGCTGCACCCCGGATTGTCCTGTCTTTTCTATTGAAAGGGAGCTACTGTGCAAGTACAACTTTTAACGAGAGTCTATGGGAAAAGATTTTTGCGCCCCAAAGATTAAATATTTATCTGTCAATCTAATGAATATATTGATATATTTTGAAATATTTACATTTAATAATTTCATTTTTATTTGTATTTTTATGTCTTAATCCGGATCATTGGGTGGGTGGGGCGGCCATTAGCATCCTCTATTAACCAACCCCCACTGGAAGTGACCAATTGTCAGATCAGCTTCAATTTGAATTTACAACTTGAATAAACACAGACAATCTTTTCCCTTGCAACTGATGATTTATAAATCTGTTTGAATTTATAGTTCTTAATCAAGCCAGTAAAATTGCAAAACACAGAATTGCAAATACTCTGTATCTACAAAAACGAAGTAAGCACAATATTTACAATTAAAGAGTTCTGTTTCTCCTCTTTGCTGCCACCAAAACCCAGTGAATAAATGGAGTATTGTCAAGTAGAGACTTAGACACCAGAACAATTCAGATTAGTAAATGCTACAACCAAAATGACAGGAGCTTCCTGAATGTCTCAAATGAGTAAAAAAGATGTCTTCATATTTCGCAAAGATGCACCAAGTCATCCAAAAGGAGTCCCGACCAAGTACTGAGTGCAGATTCTCTATATTTCTACAATATAAATACATTTTTTAAACGGAATAATATAGAAATTAAACTTTCCAAGAAACTTAAAATTAGTTCATTATCTGTAAGCCAGAGTAAAACTGATGAAAGCTTTTGGTGTTTTTTGGTTTCCATAGAAATGGGAAGTTAAGAGTGAACTAATCTGTCAGGTTATAGCATTGCAGTTTCTAGTGATGACTATTTTTATCATTCTAAAGTGTGTTACAAATTATGTGTATAATTCTTTAACAGAAAACAAAACTATAGTAACCTTTTCACATCATTAAAATTAAAAAAAATTTTTGTTGGTGTACCTGTCTTTTTTGTTGTTCCTCTGTGCAGGTGAGAGAAAGCCTGAACGAGCATCTCTCACTTTCTCCATGCCTCCCTGATATACTCCGTACTGTTGCTCTGCTGCTGAGCCTCATCCTCACCTTGTCATGCAAGTTTGAGTTTGTTTTAATTTTACATCATTTACACACACATAACACATTCAAGCATTCACACTATGCCACTGATACAGACTCTTCCAGTGCATTATAGTTGTTGTTATCGTTTTCTTTTTTTTCTAGATAAGTCTTTTTTTCTTAAAATAAGTTTATTTGTTCTTGAATTGAGGAGGTAAAAGAGCCTTTTTGCCAATGGAACAAGACAATTTACACTTAAAATAAGAAAACACAATTGCATTGTCTAATTTCAAGTGCATATTATCTAATTATCTTATTTTAAGAGTAAAATTACTCACTCGATTGGCAAACTATCTCCTTTACCTACTCAAATTAAGGGTGAATACACTTAAAGAAATGTTTACTTATTTCTAGATCTTTTTTGCAATGATGGCATGGTCTCAGGCTTTTGCAATGATGCCAATCCAACACAAAAAATGGGTAAACTAGTGGAACTTGTGCTTCTGATATATATTTATGATATTGCTTAGCTTTAACATGCTTTTATTTGTTTTATCTCATGCAAACACTGTACCTTACCAAATACATAAACAATGTGAGAGTAAAGCCTCTTGGGAGCGAGTTCAGGGTTGCGTTTTTTATTAAGTGAAAAACGGTCTTTTCAAAAATTTGTGAAAATCCTCCACAATGCCTTTAACTGTAGTTTCATTGCAACATGTTTGAAACCATAACTCTATTAAATGTTTAACTTCTTGCCATCATCTCATTTCTAAGTCCTGAGACAAATCATTTAGTAAGAACAAATGTAGCATAATGTCAGCAGTACGAATTGCAAGAGCAGGGCAGTGACAGCCACTCACCCACACGCTGAGAGCAACTCATCCACCTAATTAAAGCCCCCTCTACAATTATATCCCATACTGTTTGACAAGCATAGTGAACATTTACTTTTAAATGGTGCAATTTCTGTGAGTCATTTCTTTAGTAATTCCTTTAGTAATGATTTAGAGGGCTGATATAATGTTGGTTTCCAAAACATATCATCTAAGATAATGGAAAATTACTGTAAGGCCAGGCAAATCTATTTGTATAACACAAATATCTGTACCATCAACTCATTTGCCCATACTGGTCTTGGCACTGATAGCTGACTTAATCGTTAATTCCTTTCATCTGTCTAATCTGCCTGTTTGCTCATTCCCGTTCATCTGATCCACCTGTTTTCAGCTGCTCTTTATGTTGCCTGTTTTCCTGCCATCGGAGCCAGATTATTCGAGGTGTCTGTGAGAGATTTCTAGCATTCTGTGAGTTTCTGATTTTCTTATTCTGACTAGTTTTTGTCCCTGGACTTCTGAGTTTTTGGTTGCCCCTATTCTGCTCTGTTGCCTGATCAGTTTTTGGACTGTTACCTGGATCCTGGATTCTGCCTGCAAACTACCTTAGACCTGTCATCTGACTCCGGCTTGGATTATCCCCTTGGTACCTCTTCACGTCTCTGATCTTCTGGTCTGGACCCCTGCTTTGTTACCTGCTCTGGTTTCTGCCTCTGGAAACTCCTGCTCTTCAGCATCTGCTGGCTTCTCTGCTCTTAGAACTCTCTGGGCGGCTTCCGCCATATCCTGTTCTCTTGACATCTACTGAATTTTTAACCGGGTTAGTAATTCACATGCTCATTATAGTTCCTTTGAGAATCCAGCAAGCCGGTCGAAGCTGACGCCTTGGAAATCCTGAGCTTCCTGACCAGTATGGGAATTTAGGTGTACAAGCTGACGTAAAAGTAACTGTCGTGCATAAGATAACCGAAAAAAAATATCCACAGATTTTAAGACAGGATTCTTTTTGAAAATAAAAATTTTCTAAATTTTGGGACAATATCATCTGATAAAGATTTCATTTATATACATGTTTAAGCCAGAATGTTTTGACATTTAAATATGATTTTCCTACGACTTTGAACGACAAAAAAACTCATTAAAAATTATTATGCATGAATTTCGGTGAACGATCACCTCCAGTTCATAGGTCATTATTGATAATCCTTCCTTTGACTCAGTACCCATGAAGTAGCTCTAAGCCATAAGTAGACCCTTGACCCGTACTTTGTTCTTCAATGGATATATATATATGTATATTTTTTTTGTTTTTTTTGGCAAGAGAAATGCACTTGTTTTTATACTACATTTGAGCCAAATAACCAGTCACTAATTAAGAGTGCATAATACATACATACATATTTACACTTGTTAAGGATGCACTTTCAGTGTAACACAGCGTAAGAAAAAGAGCGAATATGTCACCATTGTTTACTTATGATGGTTCCACAGGGAGACTCTATCATCTCGTACAGAGTTAATTTGACAGCCATGAACAAACAAGCAGGTAAATAAAGTCAAACCTTAGAAAGCCTCCATCCTCCAGTGGAAAAGGAAAGTGTGTGATGAATTATAAATGCAGATAATCACATCTGAACATCAACAATCCATCTTACTGATTTCTCCTGCAGTGACAAGGCTGCTGCAAATCATTTTGAGTAAATGCACTCTCTTCAGGTTTAGCAGTCATATTTGTGAACATAGCAGTATTTCTAGAGATTAATAACTTGCTCCATATCAGGTTGATTTGGTATTTTAGATGTAGTATGATGTGATCAATCTTTCTTTTAGAGTAACATATGTTTTTAGGAATTTAAGCAGAAAAATGTGCTGCTCTCTATTCCTCATTAAATTCAACATTTTTTTAAATCTATCTCTGATTTTGACCAACAATATCTAAATTTACAACAAAAAAAAACGCCAAAAAACTTTTATCTAATTACATTTTCATTTTTACAACAAAAATAATTTCAGAACTTTTGTTTAGTAAACTTTTGAGAAATCTACAGCTGAAGGCTGCAATATTAAACTTTAAGTTGCACCTGAGGTTGATTTGAGTTCTTTACCAGAGCCAAAAAGGCTAGTTTTTGAGAGCAGATGATATGTAATGGTTTTATCCTGTAAAACAAGAATTATGTCTTATATCTTCAAAAGCTGTCATGTTCTTGGCACAGATGGCTTGATTTGGCTCTATTATTCCACCTGCTCAGCTGTGCCCAGTACTCATTGTCACTCATCAGATCCACCTGTTCCTGCTTTCTATGCAAGCTTCCTGTTCCCAGCCATCGGAGCCAGATTATTCTCAAGCCCAGTGTGAGAGTTTACTAGCTTAGTTTCTGATTACCTGATCTTGACTAGTTTCTGCCGCTGGACTTCTGAGTTTTGGTTGTCCCTGTTCTGCTCTGGTTGCCTAATCTGTTTCTGGACTGTTACCAGGATTCTGCCTGTTTATGACCTTGGATCAGCTTCTGACCATGGCTTGGAAACCCCTTCGGCACCTCTTTGGATTTATTATCTATTAGGCTGAAAACCTGCTCCTGTTTCGACCCTGGTTTTGGATTTTCCTTCCGGACTATTCTGTTTTGCTGCTTGCGTTGGCTTCTGTTGTTGTTTCTCTACTTCTCTCCTGGAACTCTGGGGGCTGCGTTCGACGCACACTATGGAGAAACAGTTCCTCCGGACTTTACTCCTTCTTCTGGGCTCAGAGTGAACATTAAGCAGGGTATTGACTTACATGCTTATTATCGTTTGCGCTGTTTGCTGATTTGCCAACTCTGGTTATGTTTGTGTCTTTCCTGTTTGATCTTCCAACCTGAAGGATCAAACAGGTTGCTTTGAGTATATCATAGGTGGGAAACAGCGGAGTGAATCTGGGCTTGCTTGTATATTTGTATGTAAGCTACAAAAATTAGAGTAGAAATTAAGTAAAAAAAATCAAGAAGAAAGGTTGGAAAGGTTTTGATGGATCTGATTGGAAGGGAGATTCTTCATGCTGTCACTGAGCTCGATAAATAGACAACCACACTGCAACAGGAGGTCTTAAGTGACCTAGGAGGAATCTGGCACCTGCAGCACAATTACAGTTGCTGCTTTATTAGCCTGTTTGTGTGTAAACTTTTGCCTTAATATTAGTACATTAACTGTAAGGTGAGACAGTCAGTAGGAAAGTTCACATCATTTATTCAAACAGAACAGAAGTGCAGAGCTGTGGAACTGCGGACCGCAGTGGCTGCAGGTGCAGGGCATCGCCCAATCACTGACACTCTAGGAGGAGAAACACAGGTAAGTGACCACGGTCATCTGACAGGAGATGTTTGTGTTTTCGAGGCTGACAGGAAAGGGGGTATGAGTGAGAGGGACAGACATGCAGGAAAGGACCACAGGCCAGATTCCAACCAGGGTCACCCGTGTTGAGGACTAAGGCCTCTGTACATGGGTCGTGCGCGCAAACCACTGCCCCACCAAAGCACACCCCATCTGACAGGAGATGATGATCCGAGTGAGTCACTTACCTGTTTTAACAGTACAGTCCATCCTCTATCGTAGGCAGGATCAGACTTTGCATTGCTAACAAGAAGCATCCGATTAGAAGGGGGAAAACAGACTAGACAGGAAAGCTCAGGAATCCAGGAGTCCGCAGTCCGGTCCTGATCCACACAGGAATGGACAGATCAAGGTTCCAGGAACCCACAGAGCATGAAGGCAGGTTCAGAGTCCCCTGCGTCAAGCAAGCAGCTCAGACAGATACACAGATACAGGCAGAATCCAGCAGGAGTCCAAAGGTGGTAAAGGTGAACAGATCAGATGGGTACAGACAGGACCAGTGGGTGAGAGGGAACAGAATTAGGAAATCAGAATCACAAAGGAAACACTGAAACGCTCTCACCACTTGCTAGGTAATAAACTCACCTGAAGAGAAAGGCTCGAGAATTATCTCTTTGCTGGAACAGGGACATGAACCTTCGAATAACAAAAACTAACGAAACAGAATCTACAGAGATCAAACAACAAACACACAATGATCTGGCTTTGATAGCTGGGCTGAGTTGAATATAAAGGAGAACCAGCAGGTGGATGAGATGAGTTAATAATTAGTAGCCGGGCAAAATTAAGCAGGTGAATGACATGAATAATTAAGTTGAGCTATCAGATCCTGACAAAAAAAAAACAAAAACAAAAAAACCAGCAGGAATAGCAATTAACATTATGTCAAATCTGAGACAAAAATGCAGTCATGACACAAAAAACATGCTTTAAATTTGATAATAAAAAAAACAAACTTTACAGTTAACATTTATTATTTTTAGCACTTTGAGATTTTGTTGAAATGTAAAGTGCAATACAAATAAAATGTATTATTATTATTATTATTATTATTATTTTTATTTTTAAAGATTTTCTGTTATTTTTGGTGAAATACATTTTTTGGAAAGATAAAAGATCATTGTCTGTTCAAAGCACAGCTGCAACAGGAATAAAATATTGCAATAATATAAATAACCTTAACATAGAAAAAAAGCCAGTTAGATATGTAGCCTCTTTATAAACACTGTGTGGGGAGATACTGGAGCAATTAAAGTTATTCAAATAAACAGTGTTTTTCAGTACCAAGTTTGCATAGTTGGTGCTTCTAAATAAACTTTGAGGCCTCTTATCCCTTTGAAGTACAGCAGTGAATGCTAACATTCATATATTCATGTCATCTTCAATAATTTGAGGAAGATATGAAAGATATACAATTTTTTTTCCAATTTCCACAAGTTCGACATCATTGGGGATCTGTAAATAAATCGAAATGAGTCCGGGGGGACTTGTTATTGGTTTTGCCACAGCCTTCTTTTTTAGCAGTGCCTTAGCTTTCTGCTCTAACACCATTGTCCCTCATCTACTGTATCATGTTTTTCAGCTCTGCAGCATGCAAAACTAACACACTTGATTATATTCCTTGGTTCATCTGTAGTTCCATTTTGCCATTTTCTGTTTGATCCTTTCTTGCTAGGTTGAGTTCTGATCTTTTAATTAATCATACTGTCATTATCACTTCAAATAGGTACACAACAAGATAATTTTCTCACCGCGACATACTTTTCAGTGTGTGTACATGTGTCTTCAAAAAATACAAAATGTGCAAAACCTCATTGTAAATTCTACTGTGTTTTTTACATGCGTGGATTCCTACCTGTCTGATGTTTACATTGTAATATGCAAAACCTGTGCAGAGTCTCTGCGGGCTACGTGCACCAGAAATAAAATGAAGCTGCAACTACGTCTGCAAGTGGGATTCTAAATTTAACATGCTGTCAATGTCACTGTCTCATTCTCGGTGTCTGTTTGTGGAGAAAAGGCATTTGTCAAAGGATTCACAGCCTCATTCTAGCTGTAAAGTTGTGCGTACAAGCTGTTTATATCAATGCCCAAAGGATAATCCTAATGCTCCTTTTTCAGACAATCTGTATCTTAGAAATATTTTCCAATATGACATGCGGCTATACTCCAAACAGTGTAAGTTTGAAATATTTATAGCAGCAATCATTAACACAGTTTCTAAACTTGGATAAATTGTGTAGTTCTGCTTTCAGTGCTTGTGGAGTGCAAATGAAGACCATATAGAGACTTAAGAAAATCAATGGCACAGCAGTCTGTCAGACCAGATCTCGGCTACACAGGCATTTTAAAACCTCAAGTCAGGCAGAGCATGTTTGAATAACAGCTTCACTTGCTTTCTATCGAACTGCAAGGGTCTATCAAAGAGTCTCTGCTTCATTGTGGTTCTACAAACAAGGGTTTCTATCTCACGCTATCACTCAACCATGTAACTGCAACACTTCGCTTCTGTTCTTTTGGATCAATGCAGCACAAAACAATAAAAGGAAAGAAAAGATTCTTACTTTTAACTATCAAACTAAATTAGATTTATATAATGAACAAAGTTGTGATGACCCAGGAGCATAGCTGTTCAAACTTCCCCTTTTTTCCTTTTCTTAGGCACTAATGACTTAAATGTGTTCTAGTTTAGGTATGACACAGCTGTAACGGTAGGTAGGTATGCGGTAAAGTAAACACAATGCAAGTGCCACTGTAATTCCCATCCGGTACCTCTGTTGCCTCCTTCGCGTCAGCTGGCACCAGCTCACCTGAGTTCTGGAAGCGACTACGGCTGAAAGTGGATTCCTCCCCTTCCACTCGGATCAGACTAAACTCTTAACCAGGTCAGTGACTTTTGCTCCTAGTCGTGATCAGTCCGACATTCTAGTCACTGACGTGAGTTTCCTATCTCTGCAGAGAATCTGGTTATCCGCCCCACTGTCGACCAGCCGCTTGCTGTATTTGTTTATTAAAGCCTGTTTGAAAATCCTCCTGATCTGTCTGTCTGAATATTGGGTCCCAGGTTCTGAGGTCCTGACAGCTTTATCATTCTAAAATCTCTTATTAAAGGTTTGGTCTATAGACTAGATAAATATGTATATCCATTTTAATTATGATTAGCATATTTGTTTCCATCCATCCATCTGTCAATCTTTCTGTCCATCTTGTTCATTTCATGTATCCCAGCTACCCCAGATTGTGATTGTAGTGATTAAAGAACATTAATCATCACACTTAAATACACTGCATTCAACTATTTCATTTAGTTTTAGCATTCATAGGTCTTGAGTTTATCCAGATATCTTTTTATTTGTATTACATTTTCCAACACGCCACTTTTCAATGGATTAAGTTGTCTAGATGTGCTGAGCATGACTCACTAAAGTTTACATTAAGAATCAAAATAGAGAAGAAACATGATTGAAATAACAAAGAAATACATGTCTTACTAACAACAAAGTATGCTAAATGTATGTGATAGAGGCTATGTGAAAATTTTAACCAGAAGTCATAATGTTGCTTCACTTTTCATTCAAGCAATGTCTGAAGGCATCCTGCTTCAAGCCTGCTGCCCTGTGCCACGCCTGCTCTGCGGCCGATTGTCATTCAGGACTCTGCTTTTAAAGCCTCTCCTTCCATGGTTCTGTTTTCTTCCAGTCATGATGCAACCCTCTTCAACCCGATCTCAACCATCATCCTGTCATAATCTGGCCTAATTGCTCCACCTTAATTGGTTATTTCTTTCACCTGCCATTTTCCCTCCCTGCCTCAATTATCATTTATTCCTCTCACCTGTTTCCTTTGGTTTATATTCTGTTCAGCCTGAGCATTCAGGGCCAGATCATTAGATGTTGTGTTCTGTTCAGTTCTGTTTATTGCAAGGCTTATGTCCTGGATCTTGGCGGTCAGTGGAAGGAGGGTTTTGTGTCTATCTTGTTTCCTGTTTGTCCACTGTTCCTCCCCGGCTGAGTCCTCTGGGTTTTTGACTTTTTATGAGGGGGGGGGATCAGTTGTTATTTCAGTAATCCTGGCTCCAAGAAGGAGACCAGTTTAAAGGTCCTGCTCAAGTTCTGGTTCCACATCTTGTCTCTGCTACCCTCTACCACTGAGCCTCCCCGTCTGCACCTGATCCTGTCTACGCCTGTGTGTGTGCGCCTGGTTACGCTTCCGGACTCTGAACCTGCCTGGGAGCTCTAGGATGCCTGGATTCTGTCTGTTCTGTCTTTTCCTGCCTGTTCCAAATCCCTGTCCAGGATCGGCTTCCTGCAAGTCCTCCGGGACTGCTGCACCAGGGACCCTCTGGGTGATGCATGCCGCGTCATTCTTCAGTCCAGCGGCTGGATTGCGCCCCTTTCCAGGGAGATGGACTGGACTGTTGAACCAGGTAAGTGTCTCACTGAGATTATCTTGTGACAGATAATCGTGGTCACTTACCTTTGTTTCTCCTCCAGAGTGTCTGAGATTGGGCGGTGCCCCGCCCCCTTCCTGAAGCATCCGCAAGCCGCAGATCCTGGCAACTCCACTTTTGTTTCAGTTTGTTTATGTTTTTATTTTAATAAACGTTTCGAATGTTCCTACTGACTGTCTCATGTTGAATGCTGGGTCCACCTTTCCCGTTTTATGACACATCCCCATTCTTATTAGGCTCCCTCGCTCCATTCCACCATCATGCCTTGTCATGCCTTGGTAGTTGGAGTGTACTTCCTCATTCATCTACTTGGACATACAACTTACTATGCCTACGCCGTTATGCAAAATCTACATTTCTTATGTCAACAAAATTTCCTAATTGCGGATTGTCTTCTGTGTGAGCCATTCCAGGTGGATTTGAATGTTACTATTTAAATTTATAATAATTTCTCAGGCCCAAATAAGAATGCAGTGACTGCTTTTTTTATTTTAAATTATACATTCCCTCTGTATTAATTAAAAGAAAATACATGGTTTCAATTGTATTTTTACATCTATATAGAGTAATGCTTGAAATAAAAGCTTCATGTTGTTTTAAGCACTTTTAAATAAAAACGTGTCCTCTGGTTGCACAGAAAAGAAACATCTTTGGGTGTTAATGTCGCAATGAATTGTCAGTTAAACACTGGCAGCCCTTTTATTCATGTGCTTGGGGTATATTTATGCAAATATCCATCGCTGTTCCCATTCATCAAGCAGTTTCTAGGTTAAAAGCTTTGCGTTTTTACAGTTGTAGAATACTTTTCATCACATCTTCTTTTCACTAAAGAATAGTTTTCTGTTCTGCTTTCTGACAAGGCTAAAGAGATTTTCTACACAAACCAGAAACAAGTTCAGGACGCTAGAGTTTATCTTGTAACTGGAGGGTGGCTGGTTTGAACCCCACCTCTGTTTGTCTTAGTAGTTGATTTCTTGGGCAACACACTTTACCCTTGGTCAGAGGACCCAGTGACAAATGTGTATGGCAGCTTTACTTGTAAGATATATTACAAATGTGTTTTTCACAACTGGGTGAGTGACTGTATAGTATAGTGCTTCAGGGTTCTTGGACATGATAAAGCATTATACAGCTACGGGCCATTCAACTTACCATTGACCATTCAAGCTCTATATTAAAGCTTCCCTCAATCAGTAAGACCCTCACACAGACCAAACCAGTGAATAACAAAGCCAATAATGGACTGTGGGCACCTGATCTAACCATTGGTGATAAAGTGAAAGCCACTTTCCCTCCAAAGGACTTCTGAAGGAGTCACAAGGTAGTTACTCCAAAATTCAATAGCTGTTTTATAACCGTTTTGCACTATGTGTGCATTAACTGTGAAGCAAAGAAAAAAAAACTTGTTTCCTTTATACTTTGATTTCAGTTAGACACCAGCACATATTGTACCATCTGCATAAGCCTCTTGCAGTGAAATCATGGTGCTTAGTGGCCATATGGGTTCATTTTATGTATTATGTGGTGATATGACATACTGTACTCAGTATGACTATTTAGTGTGCAGATGCTACTAAATCAGGCAGCAGCCCTGCTCTACAGCAGTGCAGGTCTCTAAGCTTGTTAAGGTGCCTCCTATGTGTGACATTGCTGCCACCATTTGGAAGCTTCAATGAATGATTTAAAACCATCTCAGTTCCAAGACACAAGAGCTGTATCACATGGAGTGGACCCTTATTCTAAATCAAAACAATTTAAAAGCCTCCTCCTTATCTTATCCATGAATAAAAATCCAAAATACAGACTGAATAAAAAAAAAAAAAAATCTCACCTATGTTTCCTTTTATCCTCCTGGGTAACCCCTATGCTTATCAATTCTTCAAGTTTTAACAAATTTTCATGACCTACTCCTCCTCTAATTATCCATTTTGTATCCATATGGATACATGGATGCACGATACAAAACACATTTGCCCTGGTTCAAAATTGAAAAGAAAAAGAGAAGATGTCATTCGTGTAAACCAGCTGTGTGTCATGATCTGCCCTGATAGCTCATGTTATTCACTCATGCCTTTCACCTGCTTAACTTTGTCCAGCTCCTAATTATCACTCATCTCATCCACCTGCCAGTTTCCCTTATATTGGGCACAGTTCCAGCTATAATGGCTGGATCATTGTTTGATTTCTGTTTGTGTCCTATCTGTCGGTTTCGTTGGTTAGATTTATTCCCAAGGTTCCAGTCCCCAGTTCCATTGGGAGATTACTCTCGAGCCCTTGTCTTTAGGCGAGTTATTTACCTAACCAGTGGTGTGAGCGTTTCAGCGCTTTCCTAGTGATTCTGTTTTCCTGATTCCGTTCCCTCTAACCCACTGGCACAGTCTGTACCCGTCTGATCTGTTAGTCTAAACCTCGGTTGGACTCCTGCTGGATTCTGCCCATCTGTGTCTGTGTGTTTCTGTCTGAGCTGGATGCTCGACGCACGGGACTCTAAACCCTCCTTCACGCTCTGATGGTTTCCTGGAACACGGATATGTCCCTTCCTGTGTGGATCGGAACCCCTGACTGGACTGTGGACTACTCGATTCCAGTACCACTCCAGTCTGATCTGAATCCCTGTCCTGGATCAGAATCCTGCCTGCTCCCTGGGGCTGCTGCATCGGTTCACTCTGGGTGCCACAGGGTCGCTTCTCGTTGGCAATGCATTGGCTTATCCTCAATATTTTGGAGAAGATGGATTGAACTGCTAAACCAGGTAAGTGACACCCTCTGATGCTGCTTGCATTAAGTTTAGTCGTTACTGTATACATACCCCTAGAGTAGGCCTAAATATTAGGTACAAGTCAGGGGGCAGCTACCCACATCAGACCCCAATCAGAAACCGCCACGATACTGCTGCTTTTGGGAAGTGCAAAATTTAGGTTTTAATTTGAAAGATTGCTTGTGTGGCTAATATTGATACAATTTGTCATGATCTGAGACTGAGGCCAAGACCAAGCCACAATGTTCAGAGACAGAGCCCAAGATCAGGAAAAAGACTAATCAAGACCGGTTTCAAGACCTCCAACAGAGGTGAGCACATCACCACCATTACAACCTTGAGAGACTGACATGAAAACTAGGAGGCAATTAGAGAGTTTATTGACCTTAATTACTATAACTGTTTTCGGTTGTCACACCTAGGCGGAAGACTTATGGCTGGGCATGTGTGATAATGATGGACTGGGCAAATTAATGAAACTAGAGTGTAGAGCTTTTCCTTGCCCCTGTCTGCTCTGTTAGTTTGATCTGTTCTGGACTGTTTCCTGGATTCTACGGGCTGCTGAACTTGGACCTGTTTTCTGAAGTCTGCTTGCTTACTCTGCTCTCTCTCTAGGAACTGTGTGGCTGCGCCCCTGCGAGCTGGGGATTAACCTCCCGTTTTGATGCTACTATTTACTTCGGGATCGGACTGAACTTTGAATTAGGTCAGTGACTTTGCTCCAAGTCGTGATCAGTCCGACAATCCAGTCACTGACCTGTATCTCCTTTCTCTGCAGAGATCCACCCCGCAGCTGACGACCAGCCTGCTCTCCTGTTTGTTTGAAATAAACTCTTTGAACTTTCCCATTGCCTGTCTCGCCTCGAATTCAGGTATATATCTGGTATATATCCTCCTTGGGCTTGGACATTGCTGGTGGACTGGAAGATGAAGGAGTAAGAAAGATGAACTGACTAGGGAAATAAGCAGGGCAATGAAGGGGGTTGAGGGTTGTGGAGGCAGCCCTTGATCCTGATAACACCCATAATGAAGGAAAGTGTCAAAATGCTTTTGGCTGTTTAGGAGCAGAGGTAAATAAACAAAGATGGTTTTGGGTAACTTGGCAGTCTAGATGAGTATGTAAAACTCAATTTCATTTACTTTACACTGACTGCCTTTTATTTGATAATTGCTATTACAAATTTTGTATCTCTTACCATACATTTCACCACCTTATTCTTTTAACAAACGCATTCCTTTTACGTAGATAAAATCCATCTGCTGACTAAAGCTGACAAAGCTTTTCAGCTGACCTACTGAACTCTGAAACAGTCTCCATCAATCCAAAATGTCAAAACTATCAGTATTTTTTACCACTTTAAAGAATTAATCTGTCTTAACCGGTCTTGAGTATAGAGGACCTTAAGCACGAGGCTTTGAATAGAACAGTTGTATATATACTGTGCAGTTCACAGCTGGCCTTCGTGGAAGCTGATTAAAGTGGTAATAAGCCATTCATTTTTTATTCTCATGTGGACTAGGCCTCAGGCTACAGAATTTTTGAAAATGCCCAACACCTCCTTATAACTTAGATCACCTAAAGATTAGGGAGTAAAATTTATAGTTAGGCTGAAACTGGACTGTTACTTTTGTGTGGGATTACTTCAGTCTCCGGATATTTGTCTGATCAAGGTATAACATTTGTCAAGGTGAGATGAACTACTTCAACAAAAGTTCTATTTATTTTACAACATTTCTTTACCGGTGGTATCAATCAATGCAGATGGTGCTACATCCTTACAATTTAGGATATATTGATTTGTCTTTTTCACCTAACACTTTTTTTGTACCGTTTTTAGGCTAAGACAAGAAATCATTGTAATCTTGAATGGCATGTTGACATTTGACTCGTTTTTTTTTTTGTCCTTTTTTTTTTTTGCATTCGCTGATCAAACCTGATATCACAGGCGGAATGGAAAAGAAGACAGTCTTTACCTTTGCTATCTGTCAGCCTGATCCCAAAGGAACTTAGCTTCATTTTCTCACATAAGTGTTTTCTCTGTCACCTCCGACTTCTTCTCATAGACATTGTTTTGTGTTTCATCCTCCTAATAATCAAAAGTTCCTTTATTCTTTTTCCTACCGTTTTCAATCTTTTGACCTCATGGAATTAGATGGGTTTGTATCTCTTTGCATCCCACAATAATGTTATTGCCATATCTTTATGCTTGGATAAAAAAAAACAACAACAACAAAACAAAAACATCAAAAAATGTGTATTTATGCACAGAACTTTAGGTTTTTTTTTTTATTAAGATGTCTCATAATCTATTTACATAAAAGTCAATGGAATGCAATTTGTGAACTCAGGGTTCTAAAGCATTTTTGGTTGTTTTTTCTTCTACTTCTCCACATTTTCTTTATGATTCAAAGGCTTAGGTTAGGTTCTTGTACTATGCACACTATACAACTTTGAGGTCAAAATCAGGCTTTGATTTCAGGTCAGTCATCTGGTACAATTTAACAACTCTTTTTTTGTATTATTATTTGCTTTCAATAAAAGCTAAAGAAACAGAACCTTATGTCTAAAATATGTTCTTTCTCATACTAATTAACCTTAGGATTTCAGCCTTTCAGTATCAAAATATTCTAATCATTGTGGAAATCAAAATTGTCACTATGTATTTTTGCAAGAAGGTAGTGCATATTTAATTTGAAAGTAGATAAATAACTTTTCCCCAGTGTTACATAATCAACAACAAACACCTTGAAAGTTCTTAACCTATCTCAAGCAATCATGAATAGTCCTGTTCAGGATTGTCTTCTTAACACCAAATATTTTGTCCTAATTTAAGTCAAAGGTAAGGTGTATTATTATTATATGATTAAGGGTAACGCTTAGCAAAATAAATAACAAAATAAAACTACTGGATTTAAAAAAATTTTCTGAATAACAAATCTGTCTTGGTACATATGGGTTAAAAATAAATATAGTAATTCTGCTTCATGCTCGGCTAGGGATCTTAGTAAAGACCAATATTGGTTTGTTTCTATTTTGTTTTAAAATTATCTGCTAATATTTTTGTCGGGGTGTGGAGTTGTGTCGTTTTTTTCCTGCAGTTTATGAGACCTTCCTCCAAAGCTCATTTGTAGCACTGATGGTTGAGATGCTTTGCTGCTTGTGTACACATGTTCCTAGTTAGCTCTAAACTCCTTCTGCACTTGTACCACCTTGATGATTTAGACCAGCGTATGCCACTGAAACATCGATGTCGACATACGACATCGTATGCCGAGAAATTTTGAGCATGCTCAAAAATTCCCGACGTATGCCAGCATATGCTCATAAGTGATCCATAAGTTACCTGTAAGTTACCTGATCGTTGACACACGTTAAGTATAAGTTACTCATAAGCCGTGGCATCCAGCTTATCCAAAAACTATCTGTAACTTCTCCTCCAGACCTTATCGCTATCTTATGGTGAGCTTAAAGGTGGGTGTGATGGATCGTCCCTGCGTTCACAACCACAACCAATAAACTTTCTAGCAGACATGACGCGGAATCTGCTAAATACACTGAGTCACTCCAAATGTTCAAAGCTCCACCTCTCAACTCAAAGCAGTCAACTGAGTCTGTCTGAATTTAGAAGTAAAGGTGTGAAATGTCAACAGTGTTGTCATGCAAAGCAAGATCTAATCCACTGCTTCATCATCACTACCCTGTCCATTCTGAAGCATATGTTGAAGCCTTGGTATTGGAGGTAACAGCACTACTTCTAGCACTCCAGACTCCTGGACTACCCTTACATGGTTTCTCTTTTGTTTCATTCAGGATATTGATGCTCCTTTGGATTCTGTTCCTATGCAAATTGTCTTACCACCACAATTCTCTACAAACTTGCTGTGAATTCTCTGGGGCATTAAACTGGCTGGAAGTTACTTAGTCCTCTGCACAATCAATTCTGTTGGAACATGATACGCCATCCTCCGCGCTCTCAAAACTCTTCTACCCTACTCAGCCCCACACTGGAAAAACGATCTAGTAATAAGTTAAAATTTCCTAAATTAAGTGTATTTACCCTTAATTTAAGTAGGTAAATTACATATTTGCCAATGGAATGAGTATTTTTACTTTTAAAATAAGATAATTAGATAAAATGCACTTGAAATAAGACAATGCAATTGTGTTTTCTTATTTTAAATGTAAACTGTCTTGTTCCATTGGCAAAGTGTCTCTTTTTCCTCCTCAATCCAAGAAAAAATGCACTTATTATAAGAAAAAATGACATCTAGATTTAGATTTTTTCCAGTGCAACCACCTCAGGTTCCCTTCAGCCCAAACTTTCGGATTCCATCTCAACTCCTCCCTGCCAGATTCAACTCATCTCCCAATCAAGAACTCTCGCACTCTCTTCTTCAAAATCGACTTGCTTGAAGTTTTGCTTGAATCTAATCTGCCTGTCCTTCCAGAGTTCCTGCCATTCCTGCCCCTAGCCAACTTCCACAACCCAATATCTATATATTCTGTGTAAGAAAACTTTCAAAAAACAGCATTTTCTCCTGAGAATGTTCTTCATGATAATTTGAGCTCATAAAATGCCTATTAGGGTTTTTAATCTATTCTTATGTGGAAAAATGCTGAAACAAAAAATCTGTCTTCTAAAATCAGCTAAAATTGCTGTCAATTTTTCTTTTCTATGGAGGGCAATGGGACATCTAGTTAATTAACTAATGGATGCTAAAATTTTTAGTATATAACATTTGTATTATTATTATTAGGATTTTTCGTTGACACATACTGGCTGTGTTCTTCTTTATAAATGTATGATGTTCTGTACTGGGGTAGGACCCACATGGCTGTTGGTTGAGCCACAAGAAAACCTCCCATAAAATTACAGAAAAAAGCTGCACACTACTCTGGACTGACATGCACTTGCCAAATCTATTTGCTCACCCATCTGAATAACTGAAATCAACTTTATAAATCGCTTCCATGCCTACAGGTGTATAAAATCAGTTGAAGATTTTTAGCCGCAAAGGCTGGATGAACATTATGGAATACTACAGATTATTGGATATCACTTATGGAAGTCAGTGTAGTTAAACAAATATTTTGGGGAGATGGTGTATAAGGATAGGAATACAGACCTTTAAATGAGCTATTACAATATATTTCTGGCAGGAAAAAATTATTCTGACTATCAATGTTGTCAACTTAGTGGCTTTATTGTTCCATCTGTCCCCTTTTGTGTGTCTTATTTAAAAAAAAAACTAATAGCCATTGTGTTACTTGGGACTTTAGGGACTCTGATGTGAAAATCCATTTTGTTCTTACTCTTCTTAAATAACAGCAGATGCTTGAGGGGGACTCTCCCCCATCCAAAATACCTCAAAGGGAGGCCGGATATTACACAGTATTCCCTCTAAGCTACAGTTAGAGCAGATGTTTATCCAGTTTGTGGTTTGTTGTTATGATTTTTGATCATTTCAGTTGTAAATGTTGATTTTGTGCTACAAAATGCAGCACTGCTGTGGTTTTAAATGTTGTTCTGTTGTAGTTTGCAATGTTGACCATAAATAATTAAAAACCTTAGAATTCTAAGCAAATCTATTTTAAACACAATCAAAACTTCAAAATGAAATTGTTCAAAACACAAACTCAGAGAGTTAGAGTTTTTTTTTTCATCATTTGGCATTGACAATAAGCCTGCATAATGGGGGAAACATCATAAAAAAATGATATCAAAAAACGAGGGGTTATTCATAGATCAAATAAGCTGCATTTTATTTAAATTTCTTCTAACATTACAATGTGTAATGATCTTGGTTCTGTTGGTTTTTCTCTAAGTTTTCAGTTTCAAGTTCATCCAGGTTTTTCCTTGTTTTCTGGCTTTATTGGTGTGTTCTAGATTCATTTAAGTTTCTTAGGTTTTTCTTTGTCTGTCCTCTGTTGCCCCCTTGTGTTTTATTTTCCCTTGGCTTCCTCCTCAGCTCTACTCACACCTGCTCCTTATCAGCTCGTTAGTCCTTCCTTTGTTCAGTCAGCCATAAATACACTCCCTCAGTCCCTCAGTGCTGGTTCCTCAGCTTACTTTTCCTCACACTGGTTCCTTGATGGGTTTTCCCCTGATGTCTCCATGGTTCTGGTTTGTGTTGGATTTTTGGATACCTGTTTTTGTTGCCTGTTCTTTCATTAAATCTTTTAAGAACTCAGCCCCGCCTGTCAGCCTCTGCATTTGGGTCCTCACAAAAACCTCCAAACAAATCGTGACAGAAATGAATCTAGAACACACCAATAAAGCTAGAAAACAAGGAAAAACCTGGATGAACTTGAAACTGAAAACTTAGAGAAAAACCAACAGAACCAAGATCATTACGTCTATTATTATTACATGGACATTGAAACTGTGGCCCAATGTAATAAACTGTCATTTTATTTTTTAAATTAAACGTCTCAAAAATGTTTCAGTTTAATGAGATTTACCAGTATTTCTAGAAATAGAATACAATAATCTCCTTATGCTCCATCTGTAAATATTATATTTTTCATGAATGTGATATTATGTTCCATGTCTTGGCAAAAAGTTATTCATCATGAAAACATAAGTCATTCAGGGGGATAAAATTAGCACTTAGTCTTTTTTTGAGAGCCAGACCTTTCGGGAACCAATGAGGCTCTTCTACGACTTCAAAACATCAGATATACACTATATTGCCAAAAGTATTTGCTCACCTGCCTTGACTCACATATGAGCTTAAGTGACATCCCGTTCCTAATCCATAGGGTTCAATATGACGTCGGTCCGCCCTTTGCAGCTAGAACAGCTTCAACTCTTCTGGGAAGGCTGTCCACAAGGTTTAGGAGTGTGTTTATGGGAATTTTTGACCATTCTTCCAGAAGCGCATTTGTGAGGTTGCACACTGATGTTGGACGAGAAGGCCTGGCTCTCAGTCTCCGCTCTAATTCATCCCAAAGGTGTTCTATCGGGTTGAGGTCAGGACTCTGTGCAGGCCAGTCAAGTTCATCCACACCAGACTCTGTCATCCATGTCTTTATGGACCTTGCTTTGTGCACTGGTGCACAGTCATGTTGGAAGAGGAAGGGGCCAGCTCCAAACTGTTCCCACAAAGTTGGGAGCATGGAATTGTCCAAAATGTCTTGGGATGCTGAAGCATTCAGAGTTCCTTTCACTGGAACTAAGGGGCCAAGCCCAGCTCCTGAAAAACAACCCCACACCATAATCCCCCCTCCAACAAACTTTACACTTGGCACAATGCAGTCAGACAAGTACCGTTCTCCTGGCAACCGCCAAACCCAGACCCGTCCATCAGATTGCCAGATGGAGAAGCGCGATTCGTCACTCCAGAGAACGCGTCTCCACTGCTCTAGAGTCCAGTGGCGGCGTGCTTTACACCACCGCATCCGACGCTTTGCATTGCACTTGGTGATGTATGGCTTGGATGCAGCTGCTCGACCATGGAAACCCATTCCATGAAGCTCTCTGCGCACTGTTCTTGAGCTAATCTGAAGGCCACATGAAGTTTGGAGGTCTGTAGTGATTGACTCTGCAGAAAGTTGGCGACCTCTTCGCACTATGCGCGTCAGCATCCGCTGACCCCGCTCCGTCAGTTTACGTGGCCTACCACTTCGTGGCTGAGTTGCTGTCGTTCCCAAACACTTCCATTTTCTTATAATACAGCTGACAGTTGACTGTGGAATATTTAGGAGCGAGGAAATTTCACGACTGGATTTGTTGCACAGGTGGCATCCTATCACAGTTCCACGCTGGAATTCACTGAGCTCCTGAGAGCGACCCATTCTTTCACAAATGTTTGTAAAAACAGTCTGCATGCCTAGGTGCTTGAATTTATACACCTGTGGCCATGGAAGTGATTGGAACACCTGATTCCAATAATTTGGATGGGTGAGCAAATACTTTTGGCAATATAGTGTATCTCCCACTCTCAGTGCATAGAATTAAACGTAAATGTTATCCTTTTTTTTTCTTTAGTGACCGAGTAAGGAAAGATGTTTGGATGTTTAAAAATCAGGTAAATGTGTATTTTCTTGGTTTGGCTGTTCAGCATTAAAAACCTCATCTTTGTTTAGACAGCAGCATGTTATTGCGCCATTAATTATTGTTTGCTGTCCCCGGGTATTGGCATTAGTCCAAGCTGTATATGCCCGCTTCTACTTACTGATGCTCTGAAGTAGTTATAAAAGGAAACCAAAATGTTGATGTGCACACAATTTTCCTGTGCTGCCGGACGATTGAAGTTGTGACATGATATTTTCACTCAAACTGTTTCCCCAAAATCCTGAGATTTTATGTTTTCACTCAGTACTGCTCTCTTTTTCATAATAGAACCCCTAATACTTACTGTTTGTTGAAACTCTGCTTTTTATCCAGTTTTAAATTCACTCTCATTCATTCTCTCACAATGACACACCTGACACAACTCGTCATCCTCTAAAATCTCATGTCTGGGTTAGTTTATTTAGACCACATGCATGAACACACTAAGAAAGCAGGTTGAGTTTTATTGAGTAATACAGACTATTTACAGGTCTTGCAAGATTTAAGGGCTTTAAACAGCAATTGATGTTATAAGGGCATGTAGCATGTATAACTTAAGCTATTATGAAGTACATTATCATTGCCTATGTAATATTTTAGTGATTTCTGGTTGGATGAGGCACTGAGGTTCAAACAACTCTTATGTTAAATGTATCTTACCCTGATATAGTTAGAAAATTAAGTAAAAATCTAATTTTATAGTAAAAAAAGCTAAGTTTCTTTATTGATCCGCAAAATAAATTTGTGAAATAAAATTAGCGATAAATGCAATTACATAAAAACTGAAAGTTAAGATTTATATTAACAAAAAAAAAAGCTTTGCCTGTTTGAAAAATAACATTAGCATCTCGACTACTTTTTATATTTTATTATCTCCCCTTTTTTTGCTTCCAGTGCATGTGTGCATGGCCAAATTTATATATTTTCCGCTTGTAAATAATAGATAATTTTTTGGTTAAGAGAACTAAACAGATGTGATTTGGCTCAACAAAGACATGTTTGAACATTTATATATATGAGATATATATATATATATATATATATATATATATATATATATATATATATATATATATATATATATATATATATATATAGGCCTGTGAAATGTATGTCCACTCCTCTTCAATGGCTGTCATATACTGTATGCAGATGCAGAGCATCCAAAACATGCTCAATGGGTGACATGTCCAGTGAGTATGCCGGCCATGCAAGAATCCTTGCAACATTGGGCCCTGCATTGTGTTGCTGCAACATGAGGTGATGTTTTGCTGTGCATTCAAAATTTAATCTGTAAAATGCACCTGCTATCTTCATCCATAACAGACACCTGCCCATTCCATAACTGAGAGATGGGAAATCGGGGGCCAACAAGTAATCTCCATGTCATGTGTTTGTTCTGCCAAGCTACTGGACCTGGTGAGTCCAATCTGCGCATGTTAATTCACTCTACAGATTTGACTCACCTGATTCAGTGGTTGGGCAGAACAAACACATGATATAGAGATGACTTGTTTACAAATAAACCTTCCTTGTAGAAGATGCCATTTAAAGTCCAAAAACTATTATTCTGTAATAGTTTTCAAGGCCGTAATATGACTACGGTATACGAGTTTTGGGATTATGGTTGCCTTTTTCTTCTTTCCTGCCATATTAAGTTGCAGCACAGTTTCTTCCAGCACATTAATGAGGTGCACCTGCAACTGGTTCGACTCATCAAGAAATAGCTTTTTTAGGAGCATATTGCCAGCCCTTCAGTCCTGATTGTTAATCAAACGTGGCAAACTTTAAGGCACAGAACCTGCCTCATTTCTAACCCCACTCTGTAACCCTCTCACCTTGTCTGTCTCAGGCTTTTGTAGCCCAGCTCCCGGACCAGCCTCATGAGGAATTGAACCATTTGAGCAAATTGCTTCAAAGATCCCCACAGTTATTGAAGCTACATGTAAACACGTCACCACCAGTAGCGTAGTGGTTCCTGGAGAAGTGTGTATACTTGTAGATATATCCAGAAATCGAGAAACAATAACATTTAGGACTGCTCTATGTAGTTTAACAAAAAAGGTCTTTGTAGTATTTACTCATTGTCATATAATTTCTGCTTTTTGATCTCAGGGAGGAAGGATTATGAAATAACTAAATGCTCACCTACAGTCTAGTGAGTGACAAATATTAATTGTGAGCGAACTATTCCTTTTTCCTGAGTCCCTCAACATGGATGACACCTGTTCTCTCATGCAAGTCAGTAGTTTATTTTGTAAAATGTCTCTTTGAACAGCTGATTTGCAACAGTTAGTGTGAGCCAATATTAAAATTGACAATTTAATCAGGAGCAGTTTGTTGGTATGCCGGCCACACATGCGGCCTGTATGAATATAAAATACAGATGAGGTAAAGATGGCATTTCAGTTATTTTTTAAACATTTAAATTAAACATTCTAGATGTGATTTTGACATCCTTGTTCATATTTCAGCTTAGATTTAAAAATAAGAATCAAACGCATCAAAACCAATCAGATAAGATGAAAAGTTGGTGAACTCTTAAAGTTGAAATAAAGACTATTTTAGAGTAACTCATATATATATAGTTACAGTACTTAAATCATATGATGATTGGAAAAAAATCATTCAAATTATTCAACAAAGCAAAATCTATCATGTAATATGCATTTACAACACATCAAAAGTGATATATTCTCCTAACCCAGTACTGTCAAGCTCTGATATGTTATTAACATAATTTACGAGGCCCAATAATAAAAATGGCCCATGGCCACCTAGCGTAGTTGACGTCTTCATCCAAAGTTGTACCGACATCTTTGGCTATGGGCGAAGAGGCACCTTCTGCTTCACTGTTTGACTAGCTTGCTTCATATTACTGATTCTTTGCCAGTACTAAATGCAAATCATTTAAAGTAAACTTGTAAATGTTATTTAATATGTGAGCAACATTAAACTCTGCAAGACCTGCCATTCAGTGCCTCTGATTGGTTCACTGGTTATCATGCTTATAGTTAACCAATGCAATCATCAAATCAGTAAACAATAGGCAATTGAAGCACAGGTGAAGGCTTCAACATCCTAGGAAAAATGAGAAATCTGGTTTCAAGATTCTGCTTAATAGTGCGGATCATAGGGGATTTAGAAGTTGGTATACACAATGCCGATTGAAAAATAAGTGGGTATACGCTGTATACCAGCGTGTACACTTGACTAAACCACCACCTACTAAGTTCAAGTAGACAGTGAAAGTTCTTGTGCAAATTGGGCAATGATGAGCGAAATGAAAGGTGTTTGAAAGGCATGCTTCCTGCGGAGGATGAGGAGAGCCCACCTGCCCCCGCCCATCCTCAGATTGGAAGAATGTGAGAAGAGTGGTGAGAACAGCAGAGAGGATCATCGAGGCTCCTCTTCCCTCCATTAAGGACATTTCTTCCCAGCGCTGTGAGTCCCAAGCCCGTAAAATCATCAGTGACCCCAAATCTTGACTGAATACTGAGGCAGTTTAAATGCCTGTTGAAGTTTGTGGGCGATCTAAACCACTTCCCAAAGTAGTCCCTGTCATGATTTAATCAAGAGCTCAGACCCACATGCAGAAAACCAATATAGAGAGACCAGGGGAAAGTTTAACAAGTTTATTGAGAAGATTGTGATGAATCCAATGTAGCTCTGAACACTGCTCAACTGGAACTGGAAAGTGAGGGGAAGACACTGCGGTTAGTTCTAGAAAATGGTTGACTCTTCGACTCCAGTAGGTGTGGGGGTGTTCCAGTGTTAGTCTCATTCGATGGAGGGCGGACAGGGTTTACCCAGAATGCGGTTGTTTGTAGGTGAACGGAGAAGCTGACTGCCACTTAGATTTCCTGCGGTACTTGAACGGGGTTGTTGTGGAGATGAATCCCTTGCTCAGAGAGAAGCCCCAGACATTCCTTGGGAAAATGGGTTGATCAGAATCACACCCTTGAATCCTCAGCTCAGCTTGATTCTCATAAGATCCTTCCAGGGGAGAGAAGGTCTGAAACATCCAGTTGCAGGATGACTTCCTGCCCAGCGGCAAAGACAAAACAACGAGGTTAACACTCAGGTTAAAAACTCAGTTTGACTCAGCAAAACTCAGCTTGGCTAGAGTACCCAAAACTGGCAAACACTCTGGCGTCAGTCAAGGTAGTGGCAGTCAGCAGCTTAAGAGCGCTCCGTTAATGAGGCAACCCTCTGCAGGTGTGTGAGGAGGCGAACCAGGACCAGGCACCGCCTGGTGGAGGAAAGAAGACAAACACACAAAGCACAAACTAGGAGTCCTTTTTTTTTTTTTTTTTTCTTTTTTTTTTTCTACAGTGTCCTGTCTGGCAATGTGGCAATAAGAATAATTGTCTTAATGCCAAAAAGAGCCCAACAGATTTTACTTTCACAAGTGTAGCAGTATGGCAATTGCCATATAGCTCCACTTGTTTCATGCATACAAATTGCTTTATTATAATTATGCAGGGAGTTTTACAGTTTATATGGACACTGCAATGTAAATAGAGCAGAAAAACAGAAGAAGAAAAGGAAAAAAGAAAGAGAAAAAATGAAAGAAAGAACAGAAAGGAGACAATGACAAAACATTTTCAATCTGCTTCATCACCTGTAACGAGATGAAAAAAGAACAGCACAACCGAAAGACATGGTACGAGACATACAATAAATCAACACCTTGAAACTATCGCTAAAGTAATATTATTAAGTCTGACATGTACTCTGTGTTACCTGAAGATACGGATGTGGGCTTTCTGTATGGAAGTGAATCTCTGAGTACCTGGAGCCAAGCACCTGTAATTGTTTGTGAGGGTGCACTTGTGCATGTAAAGTTTATCCATAAAAAAAATGCTCAATAGTGGTTGTGGAGAGCAAACCAGGAGTCCTAACAGTCATGTGGTATGGCAGTAGCACGGTTTTGGACATCTTTTTTTGGCCCATCCCCTAAATAAAGAAAGCCTCGATAAGCGCTTTGTGGACTCCACTACTCGACACACAAGCTCCTTTTTATTGAGCTTATGTAATATTTTGGTATTTAAAACATTTTATTTTATTTGAGTATTTTATTATGTGTGTAATAAATCTATAATTTTTACTTTTTAAAATAGATAATAGAAATATATTATCCTTATAATGCTCTATTCTACAGAGACACAGCTGTAGGAGGTAAAATTTAACGGTATGGCTTAGAGTGCCTGTCAAGCAAAATACGGTAAGTATACAGTACATTTGTTAAGAAACTCTGACTTCAGCAGGAAAGCAAAAGAAGCAATTTAAGATTTCTGTTTGCTGAATTGACCAAAACATGATGAAAGCTTGATGCGAATAGTCAATCCTGTTAAAAACATTTCACTGGCAAGCTGCAGGAAGTTAATTTCCCCAGTGTCTCTCCTTGTCCAACTGTAAGTCAGTCCATGATGTTTCATCATTCAGGCTTTAAAGGTTGCCTCATTAACTATATCAACAACAGTGTTAGAATGTATACTGTCACCTATTGGTTAATGTCCCACCTGCTGTTTGGTAGAGAGCAGCAAAATAACATACTTGAAGCTTTTGCTGATGTCCATTTGCTTCATGGAAGGCAAAGAAATAAGAATCCCTTAAACAAACAAAACTGGGTTTCAGGAAATAAAAATATCACTGTTATGCCTTGCAACTTTGATGACTACATAGCCTTGTATAAAAAGTTGGTTAAAGAAGAGATCAATTCACTTTTAAAGCATGGCTCAGAATTTCCTATGCACAAAACGAGGCTACCTCACTATTTCACTTCTTCTTGACCCAGCCATCTTCTAGCTTCAAAGCTCAATGCAGATGAGCTTTTTGTTGATATCTTCAGTATTAAAGACAAAGAGAGCAAGATAAAATAGGATCCAGAAAATGTTAATAAATGTTATGTCACCTTGTGAGCTGTATAGTTCACAGGGTAAATTTGACAAAAATGCATGCTTTAATTGTTTAAATAATGTATGGTTATCTTGCTTTAGCACACACAATTCAATGGACATTGACAATCGAATTATATCTTGAGGGCCTGACAGAAATCCTTCTAAATTCTATTTCTCAGGGTACGTTAGCTGTTGCAGGCCTCATTCTCCTCTTAATGCTGACCTGAACATTTATGCCAAAGTTCTTGTTGACTTTAGGTCAGATGACTGCCTTGGTACCTAAGGATTGAACAGTTTTTATCAGGTTAAGATGAGCTTCTGACAAAGTGAGAAGACTGTTGTATGTTATAGAGGGCAGATGACACTTAGAGGGTATGTTTTTTAGTGGTTGCATCCTGCAAGGACCCAATGTATTGGACTTAGTCTGTTAGGGTCCTTGAAAATAAGGAGGCTAGAAGAGTTTTGGAAATGGATTCAAACAGGTCCAGCCTTCTAAGGCTGGAGGCAGAGTACAACCTGGACAGGTCACCAGTCCTTCACAGGGAGTGAATTTCAGCCATTTTGGACAATAACGTGATTTACATTTTTATCTATTTTTTTTTTTTTTTACAATATTGAAATCCTGGGGAATTAGTCAGCATGCTATTCCCATTCAATCTGAAAGGCCCATGAAGTTCAGCCTGACAAAAGCTGCAGCACACCTTTATTTCAGATAAGAACACCCAACTGGTTAACCCTTTACACTCACTGCTGAGATAAATCATTTCACTGTTAATTTCCTTTTTTTTTTTTGCTTTTTTTTTTACTGACAAAGGAAAGCACATAGCCAGAATTAGAATAATGCAGTTGATACAATATTTTGATTTTTCAATTCAATAATATCCTTTGACAGTTAAAGTTTAAATAATGATTTGACCTTCGTTTATTTTTCTTACTTTTTCTTTTTTTCTTGTTATCTTACTGAACTGCGGCAAAACAGTTCATAAATTACACATTAATGTAAGCAAACAGTTACAACATAACTAATAGCTGTGGGCATCTGAGGGAGCAAACTCTGCAGGCAAGGAAATACAGGTTAGTGACCACATAAATCTAACGGAGGAAGAGTAATATTTTGGTCAACCTTCTTTGTTTGATTCACAACAATTTACAGTAAAGTGTATTTAGCTGAAACAAAGTTTAGTACAACTGATGCTTTTTTCTATCTCAAAATATTACAGGTAGAGTCTGTATCTTTATTAAGATTTATTTTTGGAGCAAAATCAAATTCAACAGACATGGATATGAAAAGAGAGGTGATAAAGAAAGAGGATATAAGAACTAATTGGAGAGAAAGAGAGACAGGAAAGAGTGCATGAAAAGACACAAAATACAGCAAAACAGTAATAATAGACCACTCAGAAGATAAACATTACATATACAGTCTGTGTCTTCACACAGTTAATTTTCTCAGGGGTGTGAGTGAGGTGCAATAAATTGTAAAAAACAAAAAGCTTTTGATTAAACACACATTCAAAAACAAGCAACGTTTTTGTTCAAATTTACCATTCTTATGTCATGATCTGGCCTTTTGGCTCCTCCTTAATTAGTAATTCCTTTCGCCTGTTGTTTTCCGTCCCTGCCTCAATTATAATTTATTCCTCTCACCTGTTTCCTTGTGGTTATATTCAGTTCAGCCTGAGCATTCAGGGCCAGGTCATTATTTGTCTTCAAGACCTACCTGTCTTGGTTCATGTCCTGGATCCTGGCAGCCAGTGGAAAGAGGGTTTTTGTGTTTGTCTCGTCTCCTGATCGTCCACTGTTCCTCCCCCGTGGAGTCCTCTGGGTTTTTGGCTCTATATGTGGGGAGGTTCAGTTTTTATCTCAGTAAGCCTGGCTCCAGGGAGGAGAGAAGTTTAAAGTCTTGCATCAAGTTCTGGTTCCACGTCTCGTCTTGGCTACCCTCTTCCACTGAGCCTGCTCATTGCTCATCTGCACCTGATCCTGTCTACTCCTGTGCATGACCATCTGGTCATGCTTCTGGTCCCAGTCAGACTCTGAACCCTCCTGGGAGTTTGTAGATGCCTGGAAGTCTGGATCCTGCCACCTGTTCTGTTCCTGCCTGATCTGGATCCTGTTCCTGTCCTTTCTGGATCCCTGACCAGGATCAACTTCCAGCATGACCTCTAAATCTGCAGTACTTGGGGACATTCTTGGACTGGACTGTTAAACCAGAGTGTCTTTGATTGGGCGGTGCCCCGCTCCCCATCCTGCAGTGTCCGCGAGCAGCGTCTCCACTTTAGTTTTTGTTTTATTTAATAAACATTTTGAACTTTCCTACTGACTGTCTCTCCTTGAAAACTGGGTCCATCTGTCCTCGGTTCATGAAATCTTGATTAGATTTTCCTTTGTCTTGCACTCAACGATAAGACAATTTTCAAAGGCTTAAATTTGTTTCTTTTACTATGTTTGTTTTCTTTCTCTTTTTTACTCCAATAAAAAGTTCAATAAAGAAACTTATTCCTTTTCACCATGGCATTGAGGGAGAAATATGAAAAGTTATTGACGTAACATGCAGTGAATATTATGAACTACACTGATGAAATAAATCAGATAAGTTTGTACTTAGCTCACAGAGAAACAACAACACCTTGTAGAGCACAGCAAAAAATCAAAAGCTTAAGGATTTTTTATTGTAAATAAATACAACTCATAATAGCCACAGACAGGCTTAAATTGGAAGACAACTGGACTTTTGATTAGTTTTCTTGAAGACGACACCTATTAGAAAGAGATGTCAAGGAAGTTATCATTGTGAAAACAGAAAAACCATCACAGAACAGAGGGACAGGATTGTAATTTCAGATTCCAAGCATTTACAATTCAGTCATGGAATTCAGATGTTACATAAGCTCTCCCATTATGATTTAAAAGGAAATGCATTGTATATACTATATGCCTAAATTGCTGCAGTCATATATGTGATGTTAACCAGTGTTTATGTGATAAGACCTGCATGTGTAATACCAAATGTGACCACTGGAGGGAACCTGAGTCCCTTGGTATGTAAGGCAGAGCATTGTATCAGAACGTCTGTTATTCAATACAGTTGAACAGAAACGTACGCTGGTTGTCCCGTGTTTTCTTTCAACGTTTACTTTGAATCACACAACATGGTGTCAGAAGTGTAGACTTCACGACCTGCGGACAAGAGACAGCGTGAATGCCAGGATCTAGTGCCAGACGGCGACAGAGGAGACATCAAGCGAGTATGAGTGAGCGAGAGCAGCAGCAGGGGAACGTTGAAGCGTCGGGGGACCACCACGAAGATGCTAACGTTACAGACCGTTATATGGCTAACGCTGTAACGGAAAGCCAAGGAGCGGCTAGCATACCGTGTGCAACGTTTACCATAAAGCCACCGGAACCGTTTGACTTTTCTAAACCGCACGAATGGGAGAAATGGATTCGTCGCTTCGAGAGATTCCGGCTGGCAAGTAATTTGAACTGTTCTTCAGAGGCTAACCAAGTTAACACGCTAATTTACTGCATGGGTGATGAGGCGGACGACGTGCTAAGAGGGCTAGTGCTAACCCAGCAGCAGCGTTTGCAGTACAATGCAGTGAAGGAGGGATTTGACGGTTACTTCGTCCCGAAGAAAAACGTTATTTATGAACGTGCTAAGTTTAACCAACGAGTACAGCAACCTACCGAATCAGTCAACGCATTCCTCACAGCACTTTATGCCCTAACAGAAAGCTGCAACTATGGTTCCCTACATGATGAACTGCTACGAGACAGATTGGTGGTGGGCATTAGAGACACAGCACTGTCTCAGAAAATGCAGCTGGATAGCCAACTCACTCTCACCAAGGCGATCACCATGGCCAGGCAGTCGGAAGAAGTTCGGCGCCAGCAGACGGACCTGAGGGGGGAAATGAGCACTGCTAGCAAAGTAGCTGTGGATGCACTGCACAAAGCAAAAGGAAAGCAGTTGAACGCGACGCAATTAAAAGCTAAAGGGCTTAAACCGGGACATGCAAAAGCAAAAGCAGCGACTCACACGGCGACGGGAAACAAGGCATGCCACAAATGTGGAAAATCACCATCTCATCCTGCGGTTCAGTGTCCGGCTCGGAACGCTGAATGCCACAGCTGCGGCAAAAGAGGGCACTACGGCAAGGTATGCAGACTCATCAGCTCTGTGAATGAGTTAGCCGAGGACACAGATGGACTGTTTCTAGGTGAGGTGTCCTCGGGTGAAGATCCATGGATGGCTGACATAGGCTTACAGGGCAGAAAAGTGACTTTTAAAATAGACACGGGCGCCGATGTAACAGCCATACCAGAGACAGTATACAAAAATACCATGCCCGGTGCCAAAGACGTTAAAGCCGCCATGAAACAGCTGTATGGCCCTGGTGGTGCAAAGTTGAATGTGCTAGGATCAGTCACCGAAACACTCACCTACAAGGACAGGAGCACCACAGAGAGGATCTACATCGTCAGAGACCTACACGTCGGGCTACTGAGCAGGCCAGCTTCAGTGAGGCTCAAACTGGTTGCTCGGATAGACATGATCGACCAGGAGACGGTGAGGACGACGTACCCAAAACTCTGCGATGGACTGGGGCTGGTGCAGAAGCCCTACACCATCAAACTCAAGCCGGACGCCAAACCCTTCTCTCTCAAAGTCCCACGGCGAGTACCACTACCTCTCATGGGCAAGGTGAAACGGGAGCTGGAGAGGATGGAGAGCCTGGGCGTCATCAGCCGCATTGAGGCGCCAACTGAGTGGTGCTGCGGCATGGTGGTGGCTCCCAAGAAAAACAATGAGGTGAGGATATGTGTGGACATGTCACCAGTGAATGAGTCAGTGTGCAGGGAAAAGTTCATCTTGCCATCGGTGGAACACACCCTGGGCATGCTGACAGGGGCCAAATATTTCTCCAAACTCGACGCAAACATGGGCTTTTGGCAGATACCGCTCTCAAAAGACTCAGCACTGTACACCACCTTCATCACGCCATTCGGGCGGTACCACTTCAACAGGCTACCCTTCGGGATCAGCTCAGCATCGGAGCACTTCCAGAACAGGATGACATCTGAGGTCACGGCAGGCCTGGAAGGCGTCGTCTGCCACGTCGACGACATCCTCATCTGGGGAGACACGAAGGAGCAGCACGACAGCAGGGTGCATGCAGTCCTGGAGCGGGCAGAGAAGGCCGGTGTGACGCTGAACATGGCAAAGTGTGAGTTCGGGAGAGAAGAGGTAAAGTTCCTGGGGCACATCATCTCAGCTGAGGGGGTGAAACCAGACCCAGAGAAGACAAAGGCAGTTCAAGACATGAGGGAGCCGACGAACATCAGCGAGCTCCGCAGCTTCCTGGGGATGGTAAACCAGCTCGGGAAGTTCATCCCCAACCTCTCTGAGAAGGACAAGCCACTGAGAGCCCTGCTCTCAAAGAAGAACATGTGGTTCTGGGGGCACGACCAGCAACGTGCTTTCCGCAGCCTCAAACATGAACTCTCCACAGCGCCAGTACTCCAGCTGTACGACCCAAACAGCCCACTGAAGATCTCGGCGGACGCCTCATCTTATGGGCTGGGAGCCGTGCTGCTACAGAAGAAGGCAGAAGCGTGGCTACCGGTCGCGTATGCTTCCAGGTCGCTGACCGACACAGAACAGCGATACGCCCAGCTGGAGAAAGAGGCACTGGCACTGACATGGGCCTGTGAGAGGTTCAGTGATTTTATCCTTGGAGTGCACTTTGAACTCGAAACAGACCACAAACCTCTAGTGAGCCTGCTGGGAGGCCAGGCTCTGGACGCACTGCCACCACGAATCCAGAGATTCAGGATGCGTCTGATGAGGTACTCCTACACGATCTTCCACACACCTGGGAAAAGCCTTACCTCAGCTGACACACTCTCACGCGCCCCACTGACAAATGCAGTGACAAGCAGCGACAACGACCTGATGGAGGACACCAACATCTACGTCGAAGCGGTGCTGGAGCACCTCCCGACCAGCGACAGGTACCTCACAGAGCTTCGCAAACAGCTGCAGGGCGACAGCGTCTGCGCGCAGGTGATGAAATACTGCGTGGAGGGCTGGCCGGACAGGAACCAGCTACAGGGGCCCGCCAAGCACTACTGGCACGAGAGGGCGTTCCTGACTGTGCAAAACGGACTACTCCTGAAGGGCACAAGGTTAGTCATTCCTGCAACAATGAGAGACACTGTGTTAGACAAAATACACGAGGGACACCAGGGCATAGTGAAGTGTAGGGAGAGGGCTACCCAAACAGTATGGTGGCCTGGGCTGAGCAACCAGATCAAAGAGCTGGTACTCAAATTCAGAGAATGCATCAAGGAGAGGGCCAACCCAAAAGAGCCCCTGATGCCAACCCAACTACCTGATAGGCCATGGCAGAAAGTAGGTGCAGACCTTTTCGTGCTGAAGGACAAAACTTACCTGTTAGTAGTTGATTATTTCTCCCGCTATATTGAGATTGCCCAGCTCAGCCCCACACGATCTACTAACGTGATCACACACCTCAAATCAATGTTTGCACGTCACGGCATTCCAGAGACTCTAATTAGTGACAATGGGCCACAATTTTCTGGGCATGAAATGAAAGCCTTTGCCAGTGACTATTGTTTTGAGCATGTAACCAGCAGCCCAAAACACCCCCAGAGCAACGGTGAGGCCGAGCGTGCCGTCCAAACCATAAAGAGCCTGCTTAAGAAAGCCGGCGACCCCTACCGCGCTCTGTTGGCCTACAGAGCGACACCCCTGAGCAACGGCTACGCCCTGCCGAGCTGCTCATGGGACGGCGCCTGCGCACCACTCTGCCGGTCCTGCCAGAGAGGTTACAGCCAGCACTTCCAGACCTTCGCGACCTTCAGCGGAAAGAGAGGGAGAAGAGGCGAGCAGGCGCACAACACTACAACAGCAGACACAGAGCACGAGACCTGGGTAAGCTGTCACCAGGTGACGACGTCTGGATCACAGACACAGCTGAGCCAGGTACGGTAACATCCGCACACGGCACCCCACGATCTTACCTGATCGCTGGATCACAGGGGACACTGCGGCGGAACCGTTCTCACCTGATTCCTATGCCAGAGCAGAGGTCAGAGTGCGAGCAGCAGCCACTCAAGGTGGACAGAGGTGAAGAGACTCCTTCAGCAGTCAGACCGACTGTGAGCTCACCTCATATCACAAGAACCAGGTCTGGCAGGAAAATAAAGAGACCGGACAGACTTGACCTGTGAAAATAATAAGAGAAAGAAACATATACTTACCTGTGAAATGAAAAGAGAATGTGAGATGCTTACCTGTATATAACAATCAAAAAAAAAAAAAAGAGAGAGACACTTACCTGTTACAAAAAAAAAAAAAAAAAAAAGAGAAAACTGTTTCCAGATGAAAATGAATTAAAATGATGATTGTGTTTGGTTTAAAACTCTGTTTATGTTATGTCAGTTACGTGGCTGAATGCTAAATGTCTGGTGTTATGAGACGTTAGAAATGAAATGAATCTTTTATCTTGAAATGTTAGAGGAAAGAAAATCCTATAAGTTGTACGAATATGTTGGTTACAATGTTCTCAGGTTAACAGCAAACTTAAAAAAGAGTAATCATCTTTAACTTCCAATAAGGTCTCTTTAACTTCCAGTAAGAGGGATGTGATGTTAACCAGTGTTTATGTGATAAGACCTGCATGTGTAATACCAAATGTGACCACTGGAGGGAACCTGAGTCCCTTGGTATTTAAGGCAGAGCATTGTATCAGAACGTCTGTTATTCAATACAGTTGAACAGAAACGAACGCTGGTTGTCCCGTGTTTTCTTTCAACGTTTACTTTGAATCACACAACAATATACAAGCATAAATCAATTTATACAGTCACTAGATGGTCACCTTTGCGCTGCTATTACTATGAAGACTCCCTGAGAAAAGAAGCTGGTTAGTCAGTCACATAATTTGGATGGGATTAGATTAATCCTAGATTATAAAGGGAAAAAAAATACCTGGGTGATATTCCATATCAGAGAGGATTCTGAAATTTTATTCTTTCACCTCTGGAATATTGCAATATTAGAAAGATCTTGTCCAGTGGTGATTCTGGAGAAGCAAAACGCTGCATTCGCTACTTCAAGGCTGGCCTATTGTAACTCTTTATTATCATGAAGTCCACAAACTGTGGTCAGAAGTCTCCAGCTGATCCAAAAGCCCGAGTTCTGATGAAAATTAAAAAGAGGGATCATATCTTTCCTATCCTTGCTTCTCTTCATTGGCTTCCTGTTAAATCCAGAATAGAATTTAAAATCCTTCTTTTCACATATAAAGCCTTAAATGGCCAAGCTCCATCTGATATCAGAGATATGATTGTTCCTTATGTTCCTAACAGAGCACTGCGCTCTCAATCTGAAGTATTGAAGTAGAATCTAAAAGTGGAATGAGAGGCAGATCTTTTAGTTATCAGGCTCTTCTCCTGTGAAAAAAACTACCAGTTTTAGTCCGTGAGGCAGACACCCTGTCTACTTTTAAGGGTAGGCTTAAAACTTTCCTTTTTGATGAAGTTTGTATTTGGAGTTTGGAGTGGAGGAAAAACGTACATAAAGATTGTCTGTTGATGATAGTAAGACTGCATTTTCCTGTTGCCTTGTCTGTTTGTGTAGATGATAATAAGTAACATATACAATATAGTACATTTATATCAGTAAGTCTCTGTTATTATCACATAATGTAGCTTTAACCCCTGTCATATTAGTATGTCACACTATCTACCTTTTTTATTTCTGTATAGTCATTATAAGTAATGATGAGAAACATGTAGCTTCTAAGATTGTGTTTCCTTTCGATTAAGGATATGTACATTATTAATCAGGGGAAAATTATATTACAAAGAAAAGGTTTGGGTTCCACTGGCTTCCCAGATATGTGAGTCATGCTAGGCAGAAGACAGCTGGTGAGGCCTCGACCATTCCAATTACCAGTTAATCTCTACTGGCATTATTTTTTTTTAAGTCTTCAAAGGACCTAGTCTATGTGGGTCAGTTGTTCAAATGATGCAGACCCAAGAAATGTGACACATCCAATTTCTTCTACATTCATATTTAGTCTCATCTTACTTTATGTTTGTAAAATAATCTCAACATATTTTAATATCTTCACTGCTTTGATATATGCTGGCTTAAATGACAGTGCCAATGTCTTTTTTCCTCTACTTTTTCTGTCACCACAGGCTTACATCTCTCTATACAGGGTTGTTCTGCCACTAAATCTACTGTTGAGTTTAGTCAATAGCCAACTGGGGATATTTATATGTTTCGGTCAATAAATGAAATGAGAAAACTCTGAACACACATTTATTATGATCTAATAAAACATATCCTGTTCTGGAGGCTGGAGAAAATATGAGCTAGGCCAGGTACATTTTAAATGCTTCCATTATTGTAAGAATCTAATATAATTTTATGCCTTCAGCCGTGAATACTAACTCCAAGGAGACTATAAATTACTAGCCCAAGTCTTCTTGTATTTGCAACCGCCTTGCATCCAATAACAGGTCTTTCCATGCACTTACTAATAAATCCTTTTGGCTTGTTAACTGTTGCACAGGGAGCTGGTTTGGTGCACAAAGCATTTAACTGCTGCTGAGGGCGCTCTCCTTACGAAAGACTACCTGTTGAGTTTTTCTGAAGTAGTGGTGAATTTCTGCAAACTAATAGAAAACCTGAGCTCAGGTTTTGGTGTTTTTTATTAGTAGTAGCTGCCATGAAACCACAAACTAATTGCAGATGTCCTTGTAGTTAGCTGGTGCTTATTTAAATTCTCATTTCCGCCGAAGAGTGGGGTCAAATGCAAGAGCTTCTCCTGTAACCGAAGGGCTGTCAGTTCAAGCCCAGGATCTAGATTTCATTGTTGTTGTGTCCTTGGCCAAAACACTTCCCCAGCATTCCCTATTGAGGGTGGCCAGAAGACCCGCTGGCACATGTGCAAGGCAGCCTCACTTGGTCGGAGGACTTAGTGGTGTCAGTGTACAGCAGCCTCGCTTCTGTCAGTGAGTCCCAGGCCAGCTGTGGCTACAATGTAGCTTGCCACCATCAGTGTGTGAAGGCCTGAAAGTAGTGTAAAGTGCTTTGGTAAAGTCTCCTGACTTGAAAAAGTGCTATATACAGGCCATTTACAGACATTACGTAAAATCTTAAAATAAAGATTATAATAAAGCCAATAATAATAATATTTGAAATTTATTGATCTCACATTGGAAAAATTCACCTCTGCATTTAATCCATCACCTTGGGGAGCAGTGGGCTACCATTGTGCAGCGCCCGGGAAGCAATCTGGGGTTAAGGGTCTTGCTCAGGTACCCAGAGTGCCATTCTAAGGGAGTGCGGTTTGAAATCAGAACCTTTGGATTCCAAGCGCAATGCCCTAACTACCTGACTATGCCCTAACTACCTCCGGTTAATTGTTATATCCGAGCAAAGGGGAGAATGTAGATTTTGAATAGGAGTGGCCCCAGGAGATAGCCTTGAGGAACCCCACATGTGATTTTTCTGGTCTGTGATTTATAGTTCCCTGCTGACACATTAAAGTCCCTCCCCTTTAGTTAGGATTGAAACCAGTCAAAAGCTGTACCAGAAAGGCCGATCCAGGTTTCCAGATCCTCTAATAAATTGAGTGATCAACAGTATCAAACACTGCTCCGAGGTCCAACAACACCAGCACTGTGGATCTTCGAGAGTCTTGAGTTCATACGGATCTCACGGAACACCTTAATCAGGGCAGTCTCTGTACTGGCGTTGGCAAGGAAACCTGACTGGAAGACATCAAATCAGCTTATCATCGTTAAAAAAAACACAACTTTTTCTAGAAATTTTACTGATCAAGGGTAGGTTTGAGATAGGCCTGTAGTTCTGAAGGACCAATTTGTCCAAGCCTCTCTTTTTCAACAATGGTTTGATAATTACTGTTTTTAAGGCTCGGTGGGGAAAACACCCAACATGAGCGATGTGTTTATAATTTCAATCAAATAAGACTTAAACAGACAACACCTTCCTAATAAATCCTGTGGGTAAAACATCAAGACAGCAGGAAAAGGAGCTTAGCTGCTGAACAGTGTATTCTAAATTTTTGCAGTTTATTAGGCAGAATTGCGACATTTTAACAGAGTTTATTCTAATTGGAGACAGTATTGGTACTGGAGTTTTTGTTGATGTGCAGACTGCTTTTTTAATACCTTATATTTTCAAAGTAAAATCTATTGCAAAAACATTGCAGGCCTTTGTAGATTGAAGTTTTTCTGCCATCGTGATAGGAGGATTTGTTATCTTGTCCACTGTGCCAAATAAGGCGCAAGCATTGTTGATTTTTTTTTTTGTTTGTTATGTCAGAAAAGTAAGATTCTCGTGCATCTTTTAGTTGTGGATTATATCTGTGAAGTCTCTCTTAATAGATTTCATAGTGAACCTGGAGTCCATTGTTTTGCCACCTTTGTTCGGCTTTTCGACACTCCCTCCACTCTTTCCTTAGTGCTGGAGCATTCCTCCATGGAGATTTCATTTTTCCAGAGACAACTTTCACTTTAACTGTAACAGTGGAATTAATAATGTCTGCAACTTTAGAATGTAAATTATAAACCAGCTCATCTGCTGAGTTACGGGGCAAAGTGGATGCAAAAACGTAAGACTGGGTAAAGTTATTAATTGTACTGTCCATGATAACACGCTTTCTTCCAAGATTTCTTTTGGTAATTAGATCAGTGGCAAAAATGGCTTCAAAGTAAAAAAAAATTGGCCAGATATTGTCATTCTAGTAGCACAGTTCTACAGTTTTTTTGTTGTTCTGATGAGTTGCTGTTTAAAACCACTGGTGGGTTAATCCCAATGTTTTGAGACATCAGCAATGTTGGCATAGACAGGGTCGTATCATTTCCATAACCAGCATTTACTTCCATATTGACTTCCAGTCGATTCATTTTCATTTCCAAGATAGCCATCCTCTCTAGAAACTTGTCCAAGTCCTATGAGGTGACGAAAGGCATTTTACTGACCGGGGTTTGAATCTAACCTATGGTCCTTTGCTGCATGTCTCTTCCCCTTTCTTATACCCCCTTTCCTGTCAGCCTACTGTCAAAAAATAACCCTGTAGTGCTGTAAAAGCAAACAAATATATATATATATATATATAATATATATATATATATATTTTTTTTTTGACCTGAATGCTGATTTGACTTTGTTGGTATATGGTCTAAAGCAGGCATCCCCAAACTCGGTCCTCAAGGCCCCCTGTCCTGCAGGTTTTAGAGGTTTCTCTGCTTCAGCACAGCTGGTTATAATGATTGCAGTAGACCAAAAGCCTGTTAATCAGCTTTCAATTAAAATCAGCTGTACTGGAGCAAGGAAACCTTTAAAACCTGCAGGACAGGGGGCCTAGAGGACCGAGTTTGGGGATGCCTGGTCTAAAGAGATGGATGAGCATTCGATTGGATGGGTAAGTGAATCAGTTTTATTCAGTTAAATATTCACCTCGGCTTCATTCAATTTACAGCTTAAATTGTGTTTGCAGCTAAATTGTCGGAAAAAAAATGTAACTTATTTTTTGGGTTAAAACATAACTATACATTCACCTTAAGAGCTAAACTTTAACTGTTGTGTTTGGTCACTAATTTCACCACAATGAAGTGAAAAAGTACAGCAGTAGAAGGAATATATGGAGAAACTAGACCCAGTCTTACAGTCAAGGCCAAAAGGTTTGGAGGAAAGTGGGAAGACAAACTGACTGGACAAACTAAGTTCCATTACCAGCTGAACATCTAGGTTGTGCACTGTCAGTCACTTTAATTAGCAATCCCTGACAAGGCAATATATCACTTGTCAACACTGACTTCTTGGAAATAAAAGCCCTAACCAATAACAGCCTCTATGCCAAATCTTTCAGTTGTCTTTGCTTCAGGCACATAGAAGGTCAGTCACAGCTGGTAAGGTGGGTATAATTAACCTCAAGAGAGCTGGGCGGGAGGCAAGAACCTCTGCCCCTGAACACAGATAAGAACCTGGAGGGCAAAAGGTTGGTCTCCCAGTTTGCATCTATGAAATTATATCTGAAAGAAAAGTGTATGGCCTAAGACTAGAAGCTCATCTGTAAAGTCTCTAATATCTTAAAGTGTGATACCAGTTTGTCAATTGGCTTAACGACAAATGTATTCTGTTTCACAAATTGAATGTTAAAAAATTTAAGACAAACAAAAGGTGTTATTGTTGTCTTTAAAAAATTATGTAAGGAATGATACAATTTTACAGTTAAGCTTAAAAATCATCTTGATGTAAATAATCAAATAAAATAAAAAAAATTGGTAATTTTCAGAACTAGGATGGGTAGACCACAATTCGACACACCTAACATCAGTAGGATTGTATTGGAGAGGAAAAACAGATTGAATTTCTTTACGTGTTTTTTTTCGTACAATTTGTATGACCTTCAAAATAATCAGAATAATTCACACTACAAATGTAGAAATCGTTCAATTGATTTGCATTTACTACATTGTGTTCGGTAATATTGTTTGAATATAGTAAAGTACAGCATCAGTTTACAAAAGAGGGGAAAAAATATGAGGTGCCCCCAGGGACATAAATCAGAATTAACTTGCATATACACATATTAAATTACACTCTTCCATATAATATACTGAAAACCTCACACAAACACAAGTGTGTGCTCTCATATACACTATTAGAAAGCTCTCATATACACTACTAGAAAGCTCTCATATACACTACTAGAAAGCTCTCATATACACTATTAGAACGCTCTCATATACACTATTAGAACGCTCTCATATACACTATTAGAAAGCTCTCATATACACTACTAGAATGCTCTCATATACACTACTAGAATGCTCTCATATACACTATTAGAACGCTCTCATATACACTATTAGAACGCTCTCATATACACTATTAGAAAGCTCTCATATACACTTCTAGAATGCTCTCATATACACTACTAGAACGCTCTCATATACACTATTAGAACGCTCTCATATACACTATTAGAAAGCTCTCATATACACTACTAGAAAGCTCTCATATACACTGCTAGAACGCTCTCATATACACTACTAGAACGCTCTCATACACGCTACTAGAAAGCTCTCATACATGCTACTAGAAAGCTCTCATATACACTACTAGAAGGCTCTCATACACGCTACTAGAAAGCTCTCATACACACTACTGAAAAGCTATTAGCGGATTTCAGTTGAAACGGAAGGTGTTTCAGTGAAACAGGAAGGACCGTCATTACAACGGAAGTTGTTTTAAACGGAGGTCATTCTGGCTAGCTCCGTACATTTTGTGCTATCTCCGGCCGAAATTGTATCAAATAAAATTCTTGATTCATGCTCAGCTATCCGCTAAACAACTCACAGAAGCATGGGCATTACTCGACTTTATTTTTTATGTTTTTGCTTCAACAGAGATCCTTTTCCGGTGTTGTGCGAAATTCTGTTCCCATGTGAAAATCTGTTCCACCTGTGTCGGGAGCGCGCCGCGCATTGCAGCCACATAAGCGGATCTGATCATTTCCCAGGCCTTTCGGATCATTTCTTGGTTAAATAAAAAGTCGTAAAATTATACAAGGTTGAGACATTTAGTTTAATCATCTGTTGTTTACAAAATTATAAAATAAAAAAAATAAATGCGGTTTTCTTATGCTGTTTTGTGTTGTTATTTTAAACGCCAAGAGAATCAGTCTCTTTCCAAGTTTTTTCACTTCAGCCTGACAGACATAAAAGTCAAGTCAACAAATACCAAATTTGTATTTATAATTTTTTATTACTGATATAAGATGATGGGAAGTGCCTGATAGCAGTTCCATAATATGGAAACAAATTAATTTAGCTGCAAATCTTAAACTGTGTTTATTCCTCTCTTCATCAACAACAAACCATCTGGATTCGGTGATATTTGAGCAATGTTTGCCTAAATGAAAGGAGGGGGACCATATATTTTAGCTTTCTAATAGTGTGTATGAAAGCTTTCCAGTAGTGGGTTTGAGAGCTTTCTAGTAGCGTGTATGAGAGCGTTCTAGTAGTGTATATGAGAGCGTTCTAATAGTGTATATGAGAGCGTTCTAATAGTGTATATGAGAGCGTTCTAATAGTGTATATGAGAGCTTTCTAATAGTGTATATGAGAGCGTTCTAATAGTGTATATGAGAGCATTCTAGTAGTGTATATGAGAGCGTTCTAATAGTGTATATGAGAGCGTTCTAATAGTGTATATGAGAGCGTTCTAATAGTGTATATGAGAGCTTTCTAATAGTGTATATGAGAGCTTTCTAGTAGTGTATATGAGAGCTTTCTAATAGTGTATATGAGAGCTTTCTAGTAGTGTATATGAGAGCTTTCTAGTAGTGTATATGAGAGCGTTCTAGTAGTGTATATGAGAGCTTTTTAATAGTGTATATGAAAGCTTTCTAGTAGTGTGTATGAAAGGTAAAGCTTTTCACCAGTTTATATGAACAGTTCTCACTACTTTGTATGAGAGCTTTTGAGTAGATTATATAAGAGGTAAATGTTTTTACTAGTTTATGTGAGAGCTTTTTACTAGTGTTTGTGTGAGGTTTTCAGTATATTATATGGAAGAGTGTAATTTAATATGTGTATATGCAAGTTAATTCTAATTTATGTCCCTGGGGGCACCTCATAAAAAACACCATACTTGTATTATCCAGTAATGTTTGTGTTTTGATTTTATTCTCTCCTTTATTTATTGTTAATCTGCTGACTCTCAGCATGCATTGAAGAGGTCAAAGACTACATCACTTTTTGCCTTTAAATTTAGACAAAACAGATATTGTCATATTTAGATTGTAGTTTCTGAAAAAGAAACTCTTACTTAGATATTTCATCTTTGAAAATAATGTGAGAAATTTGGCACTATTTTTGCTGTACTTGTGTTTCAAACTCTATATTATATAGGTTTACTGTAGTTCCCTTAATTGCCTATGCTAAAAAATATTGCTGGACTGTTGTACTTGACTGTTCCTTTGTATGAAGAATTCAAGCACAAAGTCCAGTTAAAAGCCTTCAGCTTAAACACAATGATGCAGCAAAAGTTTTCAGAAAATTTTAAAAAACAATTTTAAGATTCTCCAATCAAGAAATTAATTTGATAATTGCGTTCTAACATAAAATCCTTAATAACACAGCTAAGTTATACATTTGAGATCTGGTTGTTTGATATGATCCTAACAGAGCAGAACTCAGGTAATTGAACACGAAACTCTGATCTGTAAAGATAGCGATCATGTGAGTCACTAACCTGGTTTTAAGGTCAGTCTGAGCCCCGAGGAAAGAATGGAATACATTGTTTAAGCTATTTTGTATAGCTTAAATAATATTGAAGCAGAAAGTAAATGTTAAGACCCTACAATGACTTGAGTAAAGCAAGCAAACACTCCTTAAAGACAAGAGTTGGAAGTAGCAGGGCAGCTGTAGGAAACCCTATCCTTGAGGCTCTACTCCGACTCCCTAAATTTCTCCATCAAAAAAGGAGATTAATGTACTGTAGATTGGGAGATCCTCTGATAAATTTGATCTGTTGAACAGATGAGCTTCAGGAAATATTTAAGACTTTAGGCAGTAGTATAGACAAGAAAGAAGACGGTGTCGGGTGCTCCGCAGCAGCAAGCAAAGAGGAGAGAGCCATCCTATGTCTCCATCATCTGCTCTGAAAGGAAGAGCTGGATGCTGGTGCAGCACCTGCTCAGTAGTGACACTTCAGCCAACCTCACCCAGCAGAAGGAGCAGCCAAACAAGAGCCCTGCCACATGGTGTCTGAGGCTCCAGCAATCCCACAAGTAAGTGGCAATTCCTCAGAAGGAGAGATATCCTTCTTACCTCCCCTTCAAGATACAAAAACATATCCAGCCATGTCCAAGGGTCCTAGTATGATGGATGAATTTGGTCAGGAGGAAATTCTATGAAGGGAACTTAGAGGTGAGAGCAGGCAGTCAGTTCAGTAAGTACGCCTAATTTATGAACAGAAATGCGGCATGAACAACATTGTTCACCCATCAGGAGTGTATCAAAAGAAAACCAGCAGTTAGCATATGGAGCAGAAAAAAACAAATAATATAGGAACCAAGCGGAAAAAAGTAATACTTAGACTTAGAGAGTTAGACAACTTTTGTTGTCGTTTTGTATGCACGTGCATTTTGTATATGTGTATACAACATTTCCATTCCTTAAAGTGCAGAAGCAATCAAAATTAAAGAGTGTGGGAGAACAAAAACATGGTACAAAACACACATTGATATGGAAGTTCAGAGCATTGAATATATATGGTGCTAATATGCAATGTTTTGGTTTGGTGATATCAGTTTGATGCAGAGTCTGTGACATAATTTAGAGTTTTCTCAACTGTTCAGCTGTCTGATGTTGGTGGGGAAGAAGCTGTTTCGGAATCTGCTGGGCCTGCGTTGAAGGCTGCAATTGCAATCCTAATACAATTGAATTAACTGAAGCATTACTAAAACTAAACACATACAATTATTTTGTAGATATATTTATCTCTCGATTATCTTTTCGATTACTCGATCAATAATCGGATAGCCAAAGGTTCCTTAAAGATTTTCAGGTGCCACTGAAACTTTTCTACTTGAGTAGTTCTGGATAGAGCATATTGACAGATGAAAATATACATATTTTTCTATCTTAAATGAAAAAATGTCATTCTTTTTTTACAGCCTCTATACTCCAGTTAATGATTAATTGATAAATTAATTAGTTGATTATTTCAATAATCGATTAATCATAATTTCTCTGATTAATTGTTTCAGCCTTAGATAAAAATGTACCATAATTATGGCAACATCATCTCCAGTCTCCAGTCTGCCTATCCTATGATAATCAACTATTTATCATTTGTGAAGCAAAAGTCTTGCAGAGTAACTGAGGGCTCTTAGGAATACATAAAAAGGTCTCAATATATCTATACGTTTTGACAACATGATATAGCTGTTGGAGTTAGAGTTGTGGCAGGGCTCTTAGTCTATAAGTGCTTAGCTTAGTAATTCCTCATCAAAACGCCAATTTAAGCCGTTAGTAAAAGGTGGCTCTGAAACCTCCAGCTGCTGCCAGAATAAAGGCCAATAATTGCATAAAAAAAGATTACCATAACCCCAATTAATATGAGAGTTTAAAAAATATCTACCCACAATGCATCATAGGACTCATTTTTTAAATGCAGCAGGACACACTGCATAGATCAGAAACAGGTCCCCTTGTACTAGAAGGCAGATTGTACAAAAACTAATCTATTGGAATTGCGAGTGAGTCAATAACAGAAAAAACTTCAAGATAAAATACATGAAACATAATTTCCATGTCTTTATTTTTTCTGAGTCTAACCGGTATACAGCTAAAATTAAAGACAAGACAATATTAACATTATACTGCAGCTCAGCCTAGTGTACAGTCGTTGTTACCACAAGAAAAGATTTCTAATTTGGAGTTAAAGCAAATTAACACATTTATTTATATATATATATATATATATATATATATATATATATATATATATATATAGAAAATGATAACCGCATACTCTTTCTTTATTACTGAAGATCAAGCATGTTGTATTCACATAAAATGTAGATTATATAATTATTCATGAGTATATTAAGATCTGCATATCTAAACAAACAAGAACTTATAAGGTGCAGTAAGGGCTCAAAACATTGTGAAATTACTACAGGGTTTGGAAAACCATAGCTCATATATAATTAAATTGCTCTGACGTATTACAGTGCATTTTTATTCAAATTAAACCAGTTTATACAAACAGGAGACTTTTTTTTGCCATATTTATTCTCTAAAAGTTTCAGTTTCTGACATGGTAAACACATAGATAACCGTTTACAGAATATGCTCTTCATTTTAGCCAAACTTCTTCAACTTTATTACTTCATCTATACTATTTTTTAGACTCAAATTCAGAGCTGTGACAGCTGTATGTTTATCCTGCAGTACCACCTAGTGTTTATTTTAAGAATTGCCATTGACTGAAAAAAGTACAATAGAAAAATGTTTAGTTTTAAATTTATTGTCATATATTGACAAGAAATATCATTCCCTTTCTAATGAAACTCATGTTCTCTACATGCTGAAGGACAATATTTAGAAGTGATAAAACTAACGTATAATAATACAGAGAAACAAACTAACAAAATATTAGTTTGCGGACCAGCAATATAAAGGATATATATTCATATATAATATAAAGCAGACATGGAAAATCTTGTGCAGTTTAAAATGTATATACACAGCATGTAATCTCTCAGCTGCCAAACATATGTATTGTTGTTAAGCAAAACTTTGGCACATGGTCCAATAAATCCTGAAAACAAAAATTCCTGAAAAACATGTTTTCCAATCAGTTTTAAGTTTCAGGTGAATAATCAAATTAAGCATTTAAACTTTTAATCCCTCTTATTCTTTTAGACTACAGAAAATCTATCTATCCATATTCTCCCGCTAATTCCATCAGGTGGGGCATGTCCAGACGTATCCAGCAGGCAGGGCACACCCTGGACAGGTACATTCAGCCATGCACAGTATGCTGCTCAAAATGTTCTTTTACTACGAAATGGAAGAAGAATGTGTTCATTGACAGGGATATATACATTTATTTCAAGAGGCTGGGTGTCATCCTTGATAGTATGCTATCACTGGAAAAAATCTAAATCTAGCTAAGTCATTTTTTTCTTAAAATAAGTGCATTTGTTCTTGAATTAAGGAAGTAAAAGAGACATTTTGCCAATGAAACAAGGAAATTTACATTTAATATAAGATAACACAATTGCATTGTCTTATTTCAAGTGCATTTTATTTAAATATCTTATTTTAAGAGTAAAAATACTCATTCCATTTGCAAATCATATCATTTACCTACTCCAATTAAGGGTAAATATGCTTAATTTAAGAATTTTTTGATTAGTTCTAGATAGTTTTTCCAGTGTATCCTTGTCCTCTCACATTAACAACCCTACTTGCTCTGCTTACTTTAACTTACCCAATATCAATCGCCTTCGCCCCTCTCTCTCCCTTGGTTCCACATCTACTCTTGTCCATAGTCTTCTCACTTTCCACATTGATTAGTGTAACTCTCTTCTTTTTGGTCTATCTCAAAAATCCTTTAACAAGCTTCAGGCAGTCCAAAACTCAGCAGCTCGCATCATTCCTAGAACCCCCTCTTTCCATCACATCACCCCAGTCATACAGCAGCTCTCTGTCAAGCTCAGAATTCAGTTCAAAATCCTGTTACTTACTTTTAAAGTTATTCACAATCATTCCCCTCCCGATATCTCCCTCTTGCATACTTAGATTTTCCTCTTCTATTCACCTCGTTGTTCCATCCACCCGTCTTAGCACCATGGGGAGCAAAGATTTTTCTCTATGTTCGCCCACACTCTGGAATTCACTCCCCTCTGACATCTCTAATACCAAGTCTTTATCCTTATTCAAATCAAAACCCACCTGTTTAAGTTTGCTTTTTCACTATGGTTTTTTGTTACTTTCCTGTGGGTAGTTTGTGTTGTTTCTTTTAACTATGACAATGTTGCTTTTTATCTCTTGCTTTTTTACCAGTACAGTGTCCTTGGGTGTTTTAAAACATGCTTGAAATAAAATGTATTATTATTGTTTTTCTTTTTGCATCATTTTATCTCTATTCTCCCAATATACTGTATTTGTTAGTTTAACCTCTAACTTCATGCTTTCTCTGCATTTTATCAACATAGTAGCTTCATCTGGTCTGTTCCAGTTTGTGCTGCTGTGTTGAAAAGATCTATGCCTGAAAAAAAAGAAGCTGGCTAGGCAGTCACTTCATTTGGAAGGGATTAAATTAATCTTAGGTAATAAATAAATAAATAAAAACATTGTGTTATTTTTGATCAGCATTTTTAATTTGAATCCCATATCAAAGAGGTTTCGAGAATATTTTTCTTTGGCCTCCAGAATACTGCAAAATTACAAATATGTTGTCCAGGGGTGGACAACATATTTGTAAAAAGTCCCTCGAAAAAATTTGTTTTTTCGAGGCTGGACTGTTGTGACTGACCACATGTGCTATCTGTCAGCCTCTGACATGGGAGTTGGCTTGGAGCTTGTCAGCTTGGCTTTAGTCTTTCCTGGATTTGGCCACCTGTAGAGCTAGCTAACTGTTATGTTTCGTATCCCTGATTCTTTTTGTATGTCTGCTTATGTCTCTTTGAACTCTAGTTGCCACACTGAGCCTGGTTCTACTGTATGTTTCTTCATGTGAAAAGGTAGGTTTTTCTCTCCACTGTTACTACATGCATGCTTTGTGTGAGGGATTGCTGTCCAGTCAATGAGTTGATGCAACCAGCTGGTTTTTTTTTTTTTTTACTCTGAGAACTTTAAAGCAGTCTAACTGTATGATAAATCTGGTTAAATTGTCTTGAGGTGACGTGTTGTGAATTGGCACTATATAAATAAACAGCTGAAATTTGACCTGAACAATTTTTAAGTGTTGATATAAGGTATATTGTCTATATGCACTCCTCAAAAAAAAAAAAGGAGTGGGGAGTGCAGACCACTTCTTATGCTTTTAGGCTGGTTTTTTGTTTACTTTTGAACATTGGTGGTTTTTTTCAAGCTCGTGTAGCATGAGATTGACTCTACAACTAGGGCTGCAACTAACGATTATTTTAAAAATCGATGAATCGGCCGATTATTTTTTCGATTAATCGATGAATCGGACAAAAAATATTTTTTATATTAACCTCTTTATTCCAAAATAAACATTTTAGACAGAACAAACAAGCACACAAATACAGGTTGCTCATTAACTGTACTGGTGCAATATGAAAAATAAATGTTTGTGTTAAAACTACGCAAACTTACATGAGAAATGTAGCTGTACATCCACAAAATATAGGGTACTTTGTTTCATAAGGTGCAAAAAAAGGCATTTTTGTTTTTAAAAGCCCCTAAGGGGCTCAAACAATACGTCCCCCCATTTCAACAAATGAGTTTGAGACTAGAAGAGTTCTGCCTTTTAAGACAGGAAAGTATAGCAGTTAAAGATGCTACTTGAGAAAATACTTAACCATAGAGATAAAAATAGCCCTGTGATTTAAATTATGAGAGAACTAGGGGTGCTAAAAAACACATCCTCCAAAGACAGATATTTACATGGGAATGTGGCAGATAATTAATTGACATATTACTGATCTTGCTGGATTTTATTCTGCTTTACTTCCATAAATTGCAGGACCATCTTTACTTTATCTTTGCCAGAAGATTTAAACTTTAAAAGCCTTGCCCTCATAAATTGCAAGTTAACTTATTTATAAAGAAAATATAAACGCTGCTTAAGCTAATTCAAATGAAATTAAAAGTAAAATAAGTAGCCAACCTTATCACTGTCTGTAACCTACTAACAAGGTAAGGAAAGCATCAGATGAGCTACCTGAGAAACTAACGTTACGTTTCCCCACTTTAAAACGAAACAAACATGGTCGCTCACCCTTCTGATCAGCTCTCTTCACTGCCATCGAAGGCTCCAACGTGTTTCCTTTTCAGGTGCTGCGTCATAACAGTGGTGCTTCCGTGCCATGTTCATTTGTTTTTACAAAAGTTGCATGTTACGACTTTTTTCACTTAACAAAGCGCAGGCTATTTTAATCATTGTGATCAATTTGCGCCGTCAATCCCGGCGCATGCGCGCTTCATTTGCAGTCTGGACGCTGAGGGTAAACTCCTCACTAAAATCCTGCGGCTCTGACTGCAGCGCTGAGAGGGACTCCTGTGGGAGAGGGAGAACGGGGTTGGGATGGGGGAGGCGCCCCACGGCAGAGTAGGAACGATACATGCTTTCACGTAAGAGTCTCCAAAAGCCACCAGTGACACCGTAAAAAGTCGCCAGATTTGTCGCTAGTCTGAAAAGTCGCTGAGTTGGCAACACTGCACCTGCGGCGCTGACTCGCTCTGCCGTATTTTTTTTTCTTCCGCCGTTTCAGTCAAGTGGATGTGATGACGGCAGCGGCGGATGACGCATTAATCGCGCGACACAACTAATCGATGATTAAATTCGTTGCCAACGCTTTTAAAAGTCGATTTTTATCGATTTTATCGATTCGTTGTTGCAGCCCTATCTACAACCCCCACATTTGGCTCAGGTAGTGCAACTCATCCAGGTTGGCACATCAATGCAAGCTCTGGCGCGATGTTGGAGGCAGGTTGGAGGCACTGCCGGGATATAGGCCAGTAAACCAGATGACATGAAGGAGGCTGTTAGAGGGCAACAATCCAGCAGCAATCCAGCTACATCTCCCTTTGTGCAAGGAGGATAAGGAGGAGCACTGAGAAAGCCCTACAAAATGACCTCCAGCAGGCCAGCTGCAGAAACGTTTAGAAACTTACTCCAAGAGGAGGGTATGAGGGCCCATGTCCACAGATGGGGGTTGTGCTCACAGCCCAACACCATGCAGGATGCTTGGCTTTTGCAAGACAACACTAGGATTGGCAAATTCGCCACTGGTGCCCTATGCTCTTTACAAATGATGGCAGATTCACAATGAGCGCATGTGAAAAATATGACGCAGTCAGAAGACACCATGGAGAGTGATCTGCTGCCTGCAAAATATCCTTCACCAAAATTAAGTACCCTGGATTTGGCCTTTCTTATTGCAGTGTTCTGACCAGGGTACATAATGGCGATTCATATTTATGTACATATGTATGTTTGTAGATCCTTTTTAAGCTACCAGTTGACACCCCACTCTGTCTGCTGACTGGAGCACGTGTTGACCTGCATGCAAGTCTACCCAGGGTGAGTCTTGGGTTGATGACAGTGTATAAAGTTTTCAGGGTGGGCAGTTATCCATGTTGTCATAAAGTTAATTTGAATACATAAGTAAGAGAAAATCGGTTTCTGTTAGTTTTTTTTGTTCTTGTGATTTTATTCGTCTTTATCCCTGGTGTCCATTATCTTTCATGTTCACTACAATGAAGCTACTCCCTTTTTTTCATGTTAAACTTCTTTAGCTTCTGGTATTTTCCATGGCTATTGCCATGCCTGTTTTGTTATGTATATTTCGGTGTAAATTATTGTCTTTCTTTATTCACCGTACTGCTTCACACAAACAGTTTGTTCAAATACTTTGAATCAAACATTGGTTGGCTGGCATTGTCTTTTTTAAATGTGAAAATAAAAAAAATAAAGATTTTGAAGCCACATATCTGGGTTTTTGCTTATTTGTTTTACTACATTTGAGCTACTCCAGATATTTCAGAATAGTTTGATAAAATAATTTGTTGCACACCTTCATTATCCATTCTTAAGAATTCGACCAGACCACCCTTTTTTTTCTGTGAAACAGATAGTTTTGTAACTTTCCCAGGAAGTATTGATTGTTGTCACAGCTTATTCATATTAGTGCCTGTTAATGGATGACCTCTAGAAGAAGAGCAGAAAGAAGAGAAAGATGCTGAGAGCAAGTAGATTTATTAATAAAGAGTGCATCAGTTGCTATATTTAATAACTGAATAGGATTTCAGTTCAATTTCCACACATTTAATCTAAGTCTTAATTTAGATAGATAATAATTTCAGAAAGCTGCAAATGGTAAAACAGGCTAAGTGGGTAAAAAAGGATGACAAGGTTTTATACACACACTTTACTCATCTTGTCTCATCAGGCTATAATGTGGCCATTTACCACACTTGTGTATTATCTTTATAATTTTGTCGTGTTTCCCATTTATGTAATTATAAATCCTACAGTCTACTCCTTCACTTTGTCAATGTTTTCTTTGCAGCTGTCTGAAGTTTCTGTTTCATAATGAAGACATTTTAGAATATATTAATATATATTATTACGGTTTCCAGTGCTGAATGTGTTTTGGTGTAAATTAGGTATGGTAAAACAAAAACATTTGAAAGAGAACATAAGGTAGTTAAATTCATACCCATAGGAAATGTGCAAGCAGAGCTGGAAAAAGATGCTTTGGAATGTTGGTCAACATATCTGACCTAGTTAAACAAGTTTAATCAAGAGAAAACAGACAAATTTTCACACTGCAAAAAATGGAAATCTAAATAAGTCATTTTTGATCAAATTAAGTGGATTTTATTTTTTTATTGAGAAGGTTAGTGAGACATATTTTCAATAGAAAAAGACAATTTATATGTAAAAAAAAACAACAAAAAAACAAAAAATAAAAAAAAACAATTGCTTTGTCTTATTTCAAGTGTATATTATCTAATTATCTTATTTTAGGAGTAAAAAAAACTCATTCCATTGGCAGATCATCTTGTTAACCTGCTCAAATTAAGGGTAAATACACATAACTGAAGACTTTTTTTCCTTATTTCTAGATTTTTTTTGCAGTGCACTTGATGTTAGAGAAAAGAGCCCAAAACATTTAAGCTAAATCAGAAAGGTTAAAGGCAATTTGATCAAATACTGAGAAAGTGTGTGTAAAACCTCTACATTTGAAGACTGTTTTGTAATATTCTCTTAACAGATACTCTCTTAGTTGGCTTTTGGCTGTTCTCAAAGAACTAAAAAAATTTATTATAATTTAATGTCAAACTTTGAGAAAACAAATGGTACTTTCTGGCTTTTTAAACACATCTGTTTTATTGATCTGTCTGTCTGTTTGTCTCTGTCTGTCTGTCCTTCCATCCCCAAATTAAAAGCAAATTAAAAATAAATGAACTGTTTTATATGAATGCATTAGTCATGAGTAGTCTATCCAAGAGATTCAGAAAAACTGTCATGGGCATTCATTTCAAAAGTAATTATTATCTAGGAGCAAAGATACTTTATATATGGGGAGTCTTTAGTTTGTGTCTCATCATGTAGCTGTCATCTAATTAGGTTAAAGCAAGATGGTAATCTGAACGTGAATAGTTTAAATATATTTAGAAACATAATGAAAGTGTTTGTTTTTTTGTCTATAATAATTCTGTGTCTAGAAGGAAAGGAGCTAGTACACCTATGAGAAATGTGAAATGTTTGACTTTAACCTTTTGGGAAGTAGGCATCACTCTGTGCATACAGAAAAGAGTGACTAAGGACAACCTTTTTATATAGATTAAGAGTAAGATCACTGAAAAGGCTTTTTGTCTGAAAAAACTAGCTCCAGTCATTAAAAAAAACTTCAAAATTAACAATAATTAGTCACAGAAAGTAGATTTTGAATGAAATTTTAGCTTGATCTAAGATATATCAAGTGTTTCTAGGTCATTAAAGAGCTCTAGGCATGCTTCAAGGCGCTGTGCGAGCTGCCTTTCTCAAAAACCTTCGCTCCACTCACTCAAACCTGCTCCACATTCCCAGAACCAGACTCAGGGCAATGGGAGATAGAGCATTTTGTGCTGCCTCCACACATCTGTGGAATTCCCTCCCTGACACCTTGAGGGCACCTCAGTCCACTGAGTGTTTTAAAAAAGGCCTTAAAACATTTCTTTTTAGCAAAACTTTTGGTCCCCCTTAGATGTTTCTTTTTTCTCTTTTAAAACAGCTTTTATTATTTTATTTTATTTCTTTTATCTCTATGTATTTCTTTTTTAATGCTTTTTTAAATGCTTTTTTGTAGCACTTTGAGGCCTTTTTGGTGAAAAGTGCATTATAAATTAAATTGAATTATTATTATTATTATTATTATTATTATTATGTACGTTGAGAGGGTCTAATCCACTGTTGCCAACTCTTTAGAAAGGAAAGCAACCAATGACTGCCCCCAAAAACCACTAGAAGTTACTAGATGACATCATCACCTTGATTTGTATATTTAGTCATTGTTTGATAGGAGTGCAGACGAATATACACAACGGCAAAGAGAAAAATCTAAATGTATAAAGAACTAAAAATCTATTCTATAAAACAATTTAAAGTCCTCATATTACTTTAACCCCAACCTGTTCCCTGAAAATGTGCTTAAATGCATCGACTGGAAATCACATTTTGAATTGAGGAGCGTATTTTCCAAATTGAATCAAAGCTAAAATATATTGCTATAAGGCGATATCTGTAGATATTATATTTGCTTTTGTAAACATTTATATGACAAAGCCGTGACTGTTAAACTGTGAAATGATCAGCGTTAAGAAATCATTGATTTCATTGCAGCAGCAAGCAGGGCTTTTTGGGTTTCATATAAACTTTTTTTAGCTAAATAGCCAGTAGGCTGCCGTGTGTGATTCACAAAAGCCTTTATTAATGCACGTTTAGTCTGTTTTGAAAAGGTTTGGGCAGCTGTTTCAAATTTTTACAGCAAGTAAAAGTAACATTGCATAGCCTTATAAACCAGACTGGCCCTGATGAATGAGACATCGCAAGATTGTTGATGAGAACAACCCGTTGTTTTTCCAACCATGTCTGTGCCTATTGGCCAACGCTCTGACCAATGAACGCAACTGACTGTGACGAAGTAAGCGCGACAGAAAGCTGGTGGGGGAATGTAAACAAACAGCATTTTGGTAAAAATGGCGAATACGTCCTTTTTGTCATGATGTTACAAAGTTCTGACCCAAATGCAGATAACCGAACAGATAGACAGGGAAAAGGTTTAACGGGTTTTATTTAAGAAGTAGAACAGGGGGAGAAGTGTTGCTCTGAACACTGTTCAACCGGAACTGTAAAGTGAGGGGAAGACACAACGGTTAGTTCAGGCTCAGTGGGGAATTTGACTCGTGAAACTTGGACAAGAGGATTTGGTTGCCGACTCACGTTTCCAGAGAAGTTGTTGAATCCTTGACTCCTGTCTGTGTCCCGTGGTTCCAGTGTTTGTCTGATTCGGTGGAGGACGGAACAGGGTTTACCCAGAATGCGGTTGATAGTTGGTGAACGGAGAAACTGACTGCCACTCAAATTTCCTGCGGTACTTGAACGGGTCGTAGTGGAGAATAATCCCTTTCTCAGTGAGAAGCTCAAAGGATCTCTTGGGGAAAGTGGTTGTTAGTTACCTGATGATATTAAAGCTGGGTGTCATCTGAAAATTACTTCTTTGACCAGTGCCACCCTCAGGAGGCTGTAGAACAGCATCATGTTGAGGGTCCATGCGATTGGAGAGCCCAAGTCTTCCACATCTGCTGTATTGCTTTAAACATCCCAGGAGGAATGAGGCCAAAATTACCTGACTGGGAAAATATTTGTTACCTGATGTTTTTCAAAAACATTACACTAAAAACTGAATTAAATTAGATAATACAGATGACTCATATAATATGTAGGATAAAAAAATATTAAAATAAACAGTAGCTTATTGATGGGTCCGGTAAAACACAGATGCGTCGGTGCATGTATAAGCTTATATAGCAAAACATCAATGGTGCGTGCCTTGTTTCAAGAAAATCATGGGACCGATACAGGAGTTGTTTCTAACTGACACACTAAACTGTTTTTTAAAACGTATTTGTAAACATGATGCATTTACTAAAAAAAATGTCTAATCTTGAGCAGTTCATCATTAAAATTATCAAGAATTTTGGAGCAGCCACAAAGGAATAGGAACGTTTCAACTGCTGTGTTTTTATTTTAATGTTCTCGTTGTCTCATCTTTTTCCTCTCGATAATCACTCAACTTACCTAAATTAAAGTTAATCTCAAATTGACTCTTAGTTTATTTACTGTAAAATATGATTTAAAATCCTAGTCCAAAAGCATCCTCATTCACATTTTTCCCTTAATTTTCAAGTTATATTTTCACATTTTATGTTCACATTATTTATTGGCTGCATCTAAAAATATCAAATATATTTTCAAATTAAACATAAATATGAAATAATACAATATAACCTACAATATTATAAATGACATCATTGTACTAGGTCATCAAATCAATTCAATTTAGTCTGTCAATAAGCTGCCTGTATTGTATTTGAATGTCCAGCAGGTGTCAGCGGTATCAGTATAGTCTGGCAATGTGTCAAGATGCCTCATGAACCCATCACTACTGTGGCTTCTGTTGATGGAATAAAAAAAGTCTAAATCTTATCTATCAACAAATTGAGATCTGCTGTTTCTTCATTCAAGCCAACAGTTATTAAACATTTTAAGGAAGAACAGAAACAGCCTTTGATAATGTTCCTGCCTGTTCTGATCACACAGGATTTCAATAACTACTTAAAGCCTGCAGAATACTGCAGATTATTCACATTTGGTTAACTAAAAACAAGTTACAGACAGTTGAAGAAAACAGTAAAATCTTGAATAAACCTTGAAAGGAAGGAGCCTGAACTGTGATGGGGAAAATAATCATCCATTATCTTCTCTTCTGTTTAAAACAACTGTTCTCACCCAGCGTTAGATGGCCTGAGTGAATCCATTTCGAATATAAGTATAAGAAAATCAGCACTCATGAAAATATTATGATGTAGATTTTTCCGACAAAGCTGTCTTGCACAAGTTAACCAGCAGCTGTGATATTCCGACAGGCACTATTTCAACCTATCGCCTTCTGAGGAGAAAGCAAACACAGGAAAAATATTTCTACGTCCCATTGAGACTGACACCATGAAGGAGTAAAACAATATATTTTCTTGTAAATGACCTGGATGCCCTTGTCAGCCTGATCAGATCAGTACCTGAAGGAATGTCTCATAATGCTGCCTGCAAATCGGCCTGAGGCCTACATAACAGAGAGTCCATTAGACAGGGTGCTGCCAGACGTTTGCTGAAGTGGAACAAACTGAAGGAGTAAAGGAAAGAGGTTTGGTTGAAGTGTGGGCAGCAGGAGGTTCTGACTTGCATTCACCCTCGGTAGCAGCTTGTTGACAGCCCACAGCTGCAGAGTTTAAATGTTTCCCTGCTGCAGCTGCAGAAACTGCTGAAATAATGAAAAATAAATAAATAAATTGTTAAATGTCTGTGAGATAGATTGATGCTTTTGTGCCTACAAAACTTGTTTAAGCATTTTGGTTCATATTTCTAGAGAAATATAATTTATTATAATTGCATTAAAATTCAATTTGGGTTTTTACAATGTAGTAAGAAGCTAAATAAAGGCCAGCACTAAAACTAAGCTTGTAATTATAAAAATGTAATATATGCTGATTGTTTAATAAATATAGGAATACTTAAACCTTTTTCCTCCTTATACTTCATCTTTTGTGCTTACTAAACAAGTTTAACAGTTTTCTTAAAACAGTAGATAACTGGAACATTTAAAATTTATATTCATCAATATATTAATGATGTTGTTTAATCGGTAAACAAACGGCACACAGATCCCTCTTTTAAAGGGGAATAAAGCAGATTTTTTCAATATGGTGGTTATCATTTATCTTTGAAAATAATGGTTAAAACTGCTCAATCAGGGCATTGCTTCTACGAATAGCATACTTTATCTCCTCTTTTTCCCTTTTTCCATCAACCTGTACCAGGAGGGACCAGGAAGAAGCCAGTTCACTACATAAGGTTGGTGCTCCTTTGCTGTCATTTGCTCTGAGGCAGCAAAGAGTTTACTAGAAAGCTCCCTAACCCTTAAGTCAAGTTTCCAAATCAGTAAAGTTAATGCTGTTAATCACCCTCCAGAATAGAGCAGGACAATATGGCCAAAACTCATCACAATATGTTGTATTTTTTCATATCTCTCAAAACAATAGTATTTTGATATTGGTATAAATAAAGAAAAAGGTTCGGAAAGACTGCTAAAAATACCCAAAATAGATGACTGTGCAAACCTAGGACAACACTTTTGTTCATAAATATCCTCCAATATAAAATTTTAAAAATATTTGCTTTAAAATAAAAAAAAATGGAACAACAAATGCTCTAACCATGGACTGTATTGTATATAAAAATATAGTACATTTCATATCACTGTTATTCACTAAAATAATCATTATACCGGTATACTGATACTGATTTATTGTCCACCCCTCCTTTAAAAAAGTCTGGTCAGTTTGAACAGGTTGAAATATGAGGGCATGTTTCCTCCCTGTGAACGTTAAATGTCTTATAAATGGGGGATTTACATGCTAAAGAGCAACAACTGTAAGGAGCAGAATCGTGGTCCTAAAACAACTACATTAATGCTATGGAGCCTACAGTCTAACACGAGAACATTAATTCAATAGAAAATGTAAAGGTCTGACATCAAACATATATGTTCTGAGGAGCTTTGGTTTATTTTTGAAAACTAGGAAATGTCGTCCAATGAGGCTTGACTCTAATACCTGTTTAAAGATGATCAGTGTCAAGTAAAGGAGTAAAAATACCACTTTACTGTACACTTTTAAGGTATCTATACTTTACTCCATTACTTATTTTTCTTCCTCCTGACTTCTACTCATCACATTTTGATACAAGTATCTGTAGTTTCTATTCCTTACATTTTTAAAACGATAGTCTTGGCTTTGATTTAATGTTTCATGTGCTCCATCCGATGCAGATCATTGGTGCTATTCACATCTAGTGAAAACTAGTGTAATTGGATGAGTCATATAACGCAAACACTCATTGGTTAGCTAAAGGAAATCATCAGAAGCAAGCAGGTGTTCTTCAAACTGCAAACGTGAATTGTCTATGCCATGCTGCAATGTAGGATTCAGAAAAAGATGTTGAAATGTCTGAAAGCTCGGACACAGGCGAGAGTGTATCTGGAGATGCAGACGGAGACCAACAAGACCTCCCTCATCCTTGACTCTATCTCTAAGAATTTCTCAAAATAGTCGTAAAATTCAGCTTGCAATTCATATAGCGGCATCTGGATGTTTTTTTAAAGGTTATTTTATACTTTAAGTAGTTTTTGGAGCACATACTTTTTCACTCTTACTTGAGTAAAGAGGTCAAGTTGATACTTCAACTTTTACCAGAGTCTTTTTAAAACTGCAGTATCCATACTTCGACATAAGCAACAAATGTGTTCACTTTTGACACCACTACAGATAATGGACGTTTACATGAAGCAAAGATGTGAAGCATTTCTCAGAACACTTGCTACACATCTAAATATTAGCATGGATATTTTACAGAAAGAGATACATGAAATGAAAATTTAAGTTTGCAGAGAAAAACTACCCCACTGTCTCTTAATTACTCTTTTTTTAATAGCCTGAATATCCTCATTTTTCCCTGAAATGAAATAAAAAAAACAATAAAACAGCTTAAGCTTAGGTTTGGGGGTAATCTTTATAATCCATAAAAATAACAAAACAAAAAAAACTTAAAGTACTTTGGTTGTTAAGTATGATAGGCATGTACACTTCTCCATAAATTAATTTTCTATAATGCTATTCTTTATTTTATAATGTTTAATTTAATCTACTTTGAATGTCACAGCAGTTTAAGAAGAGCATACTTTGGGATCCTTTTGTTAGGAAAAGGATGATGATTTTCATTGATGTACGTTGCAAGGTTAAATGATCTAAGGCTTGTAAAGGCTGGAGGAAAGCGGTTAAAATGGAAGCTCATAGAATCTGCAGATTATAGACAATGTCGGCCATTTAATAATGGAACCGTTTGTAACCAGGTTTATTGGAATGTTACAGCAACATCTAGATTTATGTTTAGACACTTTCTGATACATATTATATCAGATATGAAACATGTGGTAACATGTTGCTCTACTGACGTCATGGAGGAAGTGTAAGGTCCATAAAAGTCCACAAAAAACGTGGCAATATTCCTCCATACTGCTCGTCCAATGTATTCCAAGTGTCCTGAGTGGGTAGCATCCAGAATTTACTCGAAACGAAGTCATTTAGAATGTTTTTAGAGCATAAACAGTAGTGTATAGGATTTCCTAAAAGCGCGTTCACGAGTCTACGGAAATCGTGGCAGACCAAACCAGATGAAAGTGCGCATTCAGCGTCTGCTCTGCCGATAATGCAAGCGTAGAAGAAGAAATGTGCTGTTTACCTGTGCAAAGAAAGAAACAACGAAAGAAAAATGTCTGAGGACTTCAGTGTTGAGGAAGAGCATGAGTTCTTTGCTGAGCTGAATGCGCACTTTCGTCTGGTTTGGTCTGCCGCGGTTTCCGTAGACTCGTGAACGCGCTTTTAGGAAATCCTATACACTACTGTTTATGCTCTAAAAACATTCTAAATGACTTCGTTTCGAGTAAATTATGGACGCTACCCACTCAGGACACTTGGAATACATTGGACGAGCAGTATGGAGGAATATTGACACGTTTTTTGTGGACTTTTATGGACCTTTCTGTCTCGGGCGCCATAGACCTCCATTATTTGAATGTCAGCAGACAGCAAGAAGCCTCCCAGATCTCCAGATGCATTTGAGATATCAAAAAAGTACTCCAGAGTGTTGTTCAGCATGGGGGTGAGTAGAAAATGAAGGCTAATCATGTTTTGGGTGTGCTATTCCTTTAAGTTGTTTTTTTTTTTTTTTGACAAAGATAAACACATCATTTATGGTTATTTATGGCTGAATCTAACGCTTAGAAGTTAGAAGCATACAGTAAAATAGCTAAATAACTAAGACATAAACAGAATTCAAATCTAGATAAACAATGAAATACTTTAAGTGGTGTTTTACAGAGCTCCTTGGAAACAAAAAAGCTGTTGCTTTTTTTGGCTGCTAATGAGTATCTGTGACTTCTATATTTCACTACAACAAAATAAGCTTCACATATGCAGTAATTGATTAATGCATCCCAACTTGCTTTTTAATGCTCTTTTTTGTTAAAAAGTAGAAATAAATAAATAAAAAGCAAACTGTTGCATAGCAATGTTCAACTGCTGCAGCAGAAAATTGAGCCGCCATGCAATGGCTTTTAATGAGCTAATGGGCAGCAGCTGGGAGAATGTCAGGCAGACTGGTGGGGCGAAAACGTGGAGGTCACTCAGTGAAATGATGCAGCCCGTCGCTCTAACAGAAGGCAGAGAGTTTATTTCATATTTTTCATATACCGTACATTAATCATGTTGGTCTTCCTCTGTGCAATCTAGTAATTCCTGCATGTTAAGGATTTAATTTGTTCCTGTTCATCTACAGCTTTTGCAGTTTTTTTTCTTTTTTCTTCCCCTTGGCAGCTATCTTAATCCACTTTTTTATATGAATGTATTAATCTCATCAAAGTGAATCAGTCATCTTGCCGGGGGGTGCTCTGCTTAACGTCCTGTGGATTAGCCTCTTTTCACTGTTCATATTCACTGATTGGCTTGGTTTGAGCTGTATTATCATTCTGACAGCAGAGTATGTTTGATTACTGATATTTCAGTTTGGGCTGCTAAATAGAACATTGGATATTTTGTTCTGTTTTATAAGCCCATAGCTTGGCATTGCTGTTTTTTTTTTTAGAGCATATGTGATAAGAGATTAGTTTAAGGTTAAAATGCTAGAGTATGACTCATTTTCAGGTTAAATCTCACAAAGGTGGATCTCACTTCTCAGCTTCAATTGGAAAACCTATCCCACCTCAGCTAAAGCAGAAGCAGTGTGGTTTTTCTGCTGGCCATGGAGCACTGGTCCAGCTCTACACCCTCTACCGCTAACTTGAGGGTCCATGCAAGTATACCCAACTTTTCCACATCTGCTTTAAGCGCCTGGAAAAGGCATTCAACCATCAGGGGTCCTTTACTAGGGCCATCAGGTCTCTGTATAAATGGAGCAGGAGTCTGGTAATCATTGTAGCGTCTGTTTCTGGTACATGTTGGACTCTGGCAAGTCTGCCCTGCTATTCATAATCCATACGGTCAACAATTCTAGGCCCAGCAAAGCGCTGGAGCAGGTCTGATTTGAGAGCCAGCAGATTTAATCTCTGCTTTTGTGGATGATGTGGCCAAGACTTACAGTATGCATTCTGGGGGTTTGCATCTGTGTGCAAAGTAACCAGGATGGAAAATCAGATCCTCCAAGACAGAGGAGGAGACAGAGTTCTTGATTGGAAAGACATGGCTTGCCTTCTTCAGGTCAGGGGAAAGTTCCAGCTCTATGAGGATGAGTTTAAGTATCTGCAGGTCCTGTTTAAGAGCGAGGGAAGAATGGAGTCAGTGGGAGATTGATAGATGGATTGAATGTGAAAGCTGCACTGATCCAAAACTCTGCTGCCCTGTGTTCTCACTAGAACTAAGAAAGTTAAGCACATCAGCCCAGCATTTTAAGTCTTTACACTGGTTCCCTGTATCTCAGAGAATACTTTAAAATTCTTCTATTTGTCTATACATCTCTGAAAGGATCAGCACTAAAAACATGAAATTTGTCTGTAGTGTATTATCCTTATCACACTCAGGTCATTTAGTTCAAGCCTACACTGTCCACCCAGAACTAGAACCAAACACGGTGAAGCAGCATTTAGTTGCTATCCTCCACTTATCTGAAACTAACTCCCAGAAGACTGCTAAGGTGCTGAAAGCCTGAGTTCTTTTAAGCCAAAGTTTAAAAACCCATTTGTTTGGAACTGCCTTTGACTGTTGAAGTTAAACTCTTGTAGTTCAACTGCTTTAATCTGTTTTGCTACCTGCCTTTATCATGTTTTTACCTTTATTTACTTTTATATTGCTTTTATTTTTCTTCTATTTTATTGTTTCATTCATGCAGAGCACTTAAATTTGTTTTTGCAGTGAATTGTGCTATACAAACAAACCTTCCTTGCCTTGCACCGGTTTGTTTTGCTGAACTGATGGCGTAACCCAACTTTGACTCTATGCACAGTGTAGATAGGAATCAAATATCCCCAAGATACTTGTAAGGATTTGATGAGCCACCTAGAAGCCCTGCAGGCCAAACTGAGCCATTCCAACCTAATGAATACTTATTATCGCCGTTGTCATACTCTGCCTCTCCACTAGATGTCTTCCCAATATCCTCATGATTCCAGTCACCTCCCTCCTACATCCCTCAGCTGTTTTTCCATTATCTAATCATCCCCAGAGTACAGATACCTGGCACCTTGCTCAAACTGGTTGTCAGGTTGTTGTGTCATTTGTTGTTCCCTGCTTGCCCTCTGATAACAAGCTGTTCGCACTTTCTGCCTGCAAACCTTACTTTATATTCAGCTAAATAAAGAACTAAACTTTCCCTGTCAGCCTGGTTATTTCTGCTTTTTTATTTCTTTTTTTGTTGCAGCAAGCCACAAAATGTTCTTTCTACATGGTCTGAATGAGATGTGCTGGATGCTTTTTTTTTGATACCAGAAAGCAATTAAATTGTGTATTTTCAGTTATCCACACTGCTCTATACAGTTTTGTCAAAATGTTTCTCCATGACCACTAAAGAAGTGTGAAACGCATTAAAATAAAAGTGAAATTTATAAAAATAAAATGATCTTTTTATTACAGAAGTATAAATCCCAGGATGACCTTTCATTGAAGTGCATTTATTTTGTGAGGAAAAATAACAAAATGAAATAGTTTCTCACCAAAACACTGGTGCTATGCTTGTAGACAACCTTGCTTTTTAACCTCTTTACAACTATATTCAACCAAGGGCAGAGAACTTTCTCTCTAAAAAGATTTCACAAGACTGGAGCGTACAGAGAATATATTCTTTATGCATTCCTCGTTTAACACTACCTGTATAATGTATAGTTTTTTTTAAGTTTTTTTTTTTTTTTTATAATATCTACTGTAGATTTAGTGACTGGGAATGAAAGAAGTAGGTGAACCATTTCACTGATTTGGCCATATGCAGTTGATTATTTTGCTGAAATAATTTTTAGCTAATTCAATTCAGTTTATTTCTATAGCACCAAATTCACAACACATGTCATCTCAAGGCACTTTATAGTTCAACCAGATCATACAGTCAAATTGATTCAAAGTTTTCTATTTAAGGAAAACCAGTTGATTGCATCGACTCATTGACTCAAATACGATCCCTCACACTAAGCATGCTTGTAGTGACAGTGGAGAGGAAAAACTCCCTTTCAACAGGAAGAAAACTCCAGCAGAACCAGGCTCAGTGTGAGCGGCCATCTGCTGCTAATGGTGACATGCACACCACAAATGTAAAGGCTTCTCAGGCAAAAGCATAACAGGTCCTCAACTTTACTAAACATTGAGCATGTTGTGCTTTTTTATATTTTTACTCTTTGTTATGGGCCCCCGAATGTTTTGTTGCTTAAAAATATCAATCTTATCAGTTAAAGTCACACTGGTCTGATAAAGTCCTTGTAACATTAAGAACAAACTTTACACATTTATATTTTTGAAGGTAGTACAAAATATGTTTTTCTGCATTCACTCACAAACCACCTGTTGGCATTTCAACAGCCCCTAATGAGTGTTATGGAGATTTGGTGAGCCCAAGGCACTGCTGCTGCAGTTTTCTTGTGATGTGCCTTTGAATTTTTTTTTTCTTTCTTACTATACTGCTCATTGTGCATAGAAAACAAATAAATAGTCCTTTTGAGCACTGCAGAAAAATTATATGTAGCTTTGTAAAGTTATATCTACAGTATATCCTCGGAAATCAATAAGTCATTAAATACTAATTGTTGTATTTCTAGAAACTCTAATTAATTAAACAAAATAAAGCTTTATTTAAAAAAAGAATATAGCTTGTTTGTTCTAAGATTGTTGAATAAAAAATAAATGTGAAATTCAATAAATCATGTCTGTCTTATTTCTTCCAAAACCAGTTCAAATATGTATTTTGGATGTTTTTGAAGCAGGAGTTTTTCTGTCTTCTTACCAACCTCTGCAGTTAATGCAGATTAAAAATAATATTTTATTTTTTTTAAAAGTACCCTACTCTGTACAGTAACACTGATGTTCTAGCAGTTACCAGTATGACCAGTTATACCAGTACCAGTTATGGCGTGCATGAGCTTTTTAAAGTATGCAAATAATCAACCAAGCTATGCCGGTAGCATCAAGGGAAAGTTGATATTGCTTTGTCTTCCCCCATTTACATTATAAAATGACAAATGTTAACCAATGTTACAATATTTTGATCAAATATTGAAGGGACAACTACTGTCTTAGAGAAAAGACATGGACCATAAACAGTAATATGTATGTCTGTATATATGTATGTATGTCTGTATGCAGGTAGGTAGGTAGGTAGGTAGGTAGGTAGGTAGGTAGGTAGGTAGGTAGGTAGGTAGGTATGTAGGTAGGTAGGTAGGTAGGTAGGTAGGTTTTAATCTGCCACTAGATGTCCTCAGTTGTCGCTATTCCCAGGTCCTCTTAAACCACCTGCATCTCATTTTTAATCACATCTCCCTTGCAAGCCAATAACCTCTAACATATTGCATTTTTGTAAACTGTTTCACATAAATTATTACTGTTCGCAGACTAAATTTTTGTTGACAGTGCAAAAGCTGTAATAGTGTTCGTATGGAGCTCTATTAAGATGCTAGAAATTCACTTTTGCAGTTACACCTTGAATAACTGTTAACTTGCTTGTTTGATCGAAACTTCTGTTTACCATTCAAAGAGAAATCTTTCACAGGTAAGATACTGACTTCTTACAGCCTCTCAGCAAATAACAACAGAAACTATTCTTCTAAGCACTATTAAGCCAGAAAGTTTCGTTTGTATGCACTCCTCAGACTTAGTTGGATCTCCCCAGCTGATGATTGGGTCAGAAATATTGTATTGTCTTTTCTCCTGTGCCAATTTGATTTTACTTAAAATGTACACATGCTTTGACTTAAATGTTATAGTTTAGGTTCAAGGGTGTTATATTTTGAAGATTCCTACAAATAATGAAAGAAACATACCCATAAAATAAATAAGGTGTAGATCAAGCTGGTATTGAAATTCCAACAAACTTTTCTTTAGATTTTTGAACCCATTTATTTTGGCTGCTCCATCACACTGCATACACTCTCTATTTATCTTGCTGTTCAAATTAATCGACTAAACAGACAATTCTCGAAATGGTTCAGGTCATTTTTTGTGCGTTAACATAAAAATGAACAACTATAAGCAGGTGGGACAACTCCTAGGTCTGCCACTGCTGAGCAGCAGCACCTCTAAGCAGAAGAGCTGAAGGCTGATTCAGCAGAAATAAAGTTCGGATCTCAAATATGATACTTAAAAAAACATCAGAAAAAATAAATGCCAATAGGTCATAATGTATGATGCAATTATTTTTGCATCCATTGCATCAAATTCCCTAATTCCAGCCTGAGGGAACCTTTTATTTATTTTATCTTCTAAGACTAATTTAATAGAATTTTACTTGTCAAGTTGTAAGTTCTTTATTATGCACTAAACTATAAAAATCAAAAAAAGAAAAAACAATTTGCTCCATATTTTTCAGTTTTTCTCGTTTTGTAAGCTGCTGGAAGAATTTATCTTCTCACAATGACTGCGTTGTAGGTATATAAGAACATTCCAAATGTGGTTTAATTACTCATCATTTAAAAAAAAAAAAAAACTATTTTGGACTTTAAAGACTAAAGACTTTAATATTTTTATAAAGCTTTGTGTTTTAAATGAAAAACACTATGTACAGTAAGCCTTCCACTTGAGCCTTTCATTGGACTGAACTAGGCCTTAATCTTAATCAGCTAAACTCACCAGTAACCTGCTTCTACTTGAAAAGGCTATGTGCCGGACACCCCCTCTTGGTACTCCCAGTTTTAATTGCATCTGAGAGCAACACGCAACAACACCACATTCGAGCGGGCGCAGTGAGGATCGGGGTCTTCTCACACCCCTGTTCTCCGGCTGCCGCCTGGAGTCTGGGGCCTGGAGGAAGAGCGGGCCACCTGGTCCGTGGTTTTGGCTGGGGCTGGCTGCGGGGCCTAGGTGGCCTGCTGGTGGCGGGGCTGTCACCTCTGCTCTCCCCAAAGAAGGTTGGATGGAGGGGCATGAAGTGCCTGGTTGAAGGTTTTTTTTTTTTTTTTTTTTTTTTTTTTTTTTTTTTTTTGTTCTTTTCGGGGGGGGGGGGGGGGGGGGGGGGGCGGTTCTGGTTGGGTGGCCGGCGCGGGATGGGTGGGCCCCGGTCCCGGGGGGGGCTCTTGCGGGGGGTGGTCCGGTCCGTGTGCGGGGTGGGGGGCCGGGCTTGAAGCAGGAAAGAGATGGGTTGGTGTGGCGGTGTCGCCGCTCCCCTTCCCCGCACATCCGGATTTTAGGTTCACTTATGGGGTCATCCGATAGTCCCGGGACCGACCACCGGTGTCACCGGGTTTTTGGTCCTGGTATTATTGGATGTGAGTGTTATGTGTGAATGTGTGTCTGCGTTGTTATTTTCTTTATTTATTATTATTATTATTTTATTCAATTTTTTTTTTTTTTTTTTTTTTTTTTTTTTTTTTTCCTGTGGTACGTGTGGGGGCACTTGGGTGGGTAGGCATGTTTGAGTTGGTGTGTTTTTTTTTTTTTTTTTTTTTTTTTTTTTTTCTTTCCCAGGTTGGGGTCTCAACCGCACCCTCTCCCAAATACATCTCAAGTCTCCGCTAAGTGCGGAGCCCATTCCCCCCGTCCTGCTCTCCCTCCGCTGGCTGGCGTCGGGGCTCACCGGTGCACTGGTGGAGCTGGGGGTGGATGCCCGGGGGACTGCTGGCTCATTCCTGGCGGCCTCTCCACTGGCCCCGGCCGGCCGGGGCTTTGCTGGGGCTCCTGTCTGGGGGTGGGGTGCCCTTGGGGCCTCGGATCCCTGGGGCCTGGGACTGGATCCGCTTCGGGGTGGGGCTGGGTGTTGTTCGGGGATTTTCGGGGTCGGTGCCGGTGCCTTCGCTACGATGCCGGTTCCTGGGCGGTGTTTCTTTCCTATGCCGGTTCTGTGGTATCGGTTCGGGGAGGGGGGGAGCTGCGCGGCATGGTGGGGTGCGGGTCTTGGGTCCTGTTTTGGGCTCCGGTTTTTCCGCTCGCACTTCTCCTCTTGCCTATTTATTTTAATTGTAATTATTAATTAATTTATTTATTTACCTATTTATTTGTTATTTTTTTCTCTTTTTTTTTTTTTTTTTTCTCTTCCTCGGTGGGGGGGGAGCGGTTGCGGGCGGGTCGGTGTCTGGTGTCCGCTGTCGCATTGTGGGGGCCCCTTTTTTTTTTTTTCTCTTTTTTTCTTTGGGGGGTTTGGCATGTCTGTTTTCTCGGGGGGCAGGCGGGCCTGCTGGGTGGGGGTCCTGCTGGCGGCGCGCCGCTGGTGTGTGGGGGTCCGGGCGGCTCCGGCGGGGGTAGTGTTGGGGGGCCGGTCGGGGCGGGCTGGCTGCGCTGGCTGGGTATGCGGGTGGGTTTTCCCTCCTGGAGGCATGGCGGGGCTGCTCTGTTCCCACTGATCGCGGCGGGTGGGGCTGCGGGGCGGGTGGGGGCCTGGGGTGGCTATGACCGGCGCGTGGTGGGAGCTGCTCTGGCCGCGTGTCGGGGCCTGGTGCGGGCTGCGGGGGGGGGTGGCGGACGTGGCTGGGCTGCTTTGGCATCGTCCGGTGGGGGGGGCGGCGCGGTTCGCTCCGCTCTGGCTTTGTGCTGCCCCTCGGGCTGCTGGGGGGGGTGGTTGCGCCGGCTGCGGTCTGCTCCTCTTGCGGTTTTGCGCCGGGCGGCTTTTCTGCTCTCGGGCTGATTCTGTGCGCGGTGTGTTTCGTTGCGCGCTGTTGGCATCGGTCTTGGTGGGGTGGGGCTGCGCTTTTGGCCGGGGGGGCGTTTTGGGGGGGTCCTGCGGCGCTCGTGGCCGGTTCGCGGCGGATGCGCATGGGCCCCGGCCGGGGGCGGGGCCGCCTTAGTGTTTTCCTGGGTGGTGCGGTCGCGGTGGGTGTTGCGGCCGGTCGCCGGGGCTTGGTGCGGGGGGGCGGGGCGTGTTTCGGTGCTCTGGGGGGCTGGGGCGTTTCGGTCGGCGCCGTGGGGGGGCTGGTGTTCGGCGCCCGGCCCTACTTCGGGGTGGCCGGCTGCCGGCGGGGCCCGCGGACTCGTCCCCGCGGCTCCCCGGGGCGCCGGCATGGCGGTGGCTGGGGGGCTTCCTCGTGGCTGTCTCTCCTCCTGCCTTGGTGGGGTCTGATTTCCGGGGCTGGCCCCGCCTTGGTGCCTTCGCTTCTGGGGTCCCCTTGGGCGCCTGGGGCTTTGGGTCTCCCGGCGCTGGACTCAGTGCTCTGGGGGGTGTGCCTCTCCGGCTCTCCACAACCACTATTGAGCATTTTTTTCTATGGTTAAAACTTTACATGCACAAGTTCACCCTCACAAACAACTACAGGTGCTAGGCTTCAGGTACTTAGAGATTCACTTCCAAACAGAAACCCCACATTCATATCTTCAGGTAACACAGAGTACATGTCAGACTTAATAATATTACTTTAGTGATAGTTTCAAGGTGTTTGCTTTATTGTATATCTCGTACCATGTTTTTTTGTTTGTGCTGTTCTTTTTTCTTTTTTTTTTTTTTTTTTTCTCCATCTCATTACAGGTGTTGAAGCAGACTGAAAATGTTTTGTCATTGTCTCCTTCCTATCTCCTCTTTCTTTCATCTTTTGTCCTGTTTTTTTCTTTTTCTTTTTCCTTCTTCTTCTTCTGTTTTTCTGCTCTACTTACATTGCAGTGTCCATATGAACTGTAAAACTCCCTGCATAATTATAATAAAGCAATTTATATACATGAAACAAGTGGAGCGGTATGGCAATTGCGATACCGCTACACTTGTGAAAGTAAAATCTGTTGGGCTCCTTTTGGCATCAAGACAATTATTCTTATTGCCACCTTGCCAGACAGGACACTGTAAAAAAAAAAAAAAAAAAAAAAAGAAAAGGCTATAAGAGTTGCAATTAAGGAGTTCTTTGAACCGTAACATGACTTTATATCATTGAACCCTTCTTATAGTGTGGGCAGAGTCCTTAGAAAGATTTCAGTTACTTCTTAAAAATAAGTGACTCGTAAAAGGATGGAGCAAAGGCTGTTTGAAAAGGTGCATGTAGAAAATGTAATGACTGAAAGAAAGATCAACCTGGAGCTTTGGGAGAGACGTAATAACCTGGCAAAGATTAGGCAGGTATGCAACATGAATAAATTATTCCAACTTCTCCTTCAGTACCTCTGGGTTTTTCCTAATCAGCCCACCTGTTGATGTCAAATAATCAGTATTTGCAGCTTTGTATAAAGTACTGTGATATATATGGGTTTTATATTTTATGTTCTTTGACAATCATACAAGTTTTTTGTATCACAAATGAAGCACTCTTATTACCTAAGCACTCTCATTATCTAAGTTTCTGTTTCCTTGAGAGCATGATATAATTTGTTTTTGTACTCACAAGCTCTCGGTGCCAGGCTCTGACCATGATGTAATAATGTTTTTGGTTTCGGCTGTCCACGAGCCTTGGGTGGGATCGGGGGGTGCCCGTTCCATATTTTGGTTTCTGTAATCATGCGCTCCAGGCGTGAGAGGGAGCGATCACTTTTTCTGATTGGGTAAAAGATTTTCCTTTGAAGTTTGGCATAAATGACGGATGGCGGTTGGCACTGGCGGGGTCTGCTAGGGTTGCGTACAGACGCCTAGCTGGGTGGGTTGCTGCCCTGCCAGGATCGACCGGTCCTCCGATCCTTGTTTCACGGTAGGGGGACAATATAAGTTGTATTGAGACAATATAATTTGTATTCAGCACCGTGCCTTGATTGATGTGCTTGCTTTGCTGTTTTCTGTGGCGGAATAAAACGACACATTTTAATTCTAGCAGAAACAGTTTGTGTGTTCATCTTTATTACCGACTAATCCCGATCCTGTCTAAATTTCATAATACATACTGAAATCTCAGAGTCAAGTAATAGTATAAGTACCTCTCCAAAATATGACTTTGGTAAAAGTCCAAGTCACTGACTGAAATGTAAAATCTGAAATGGCTTGTACTTAAGTATAAGAATTACTGTAAAAATAGATGTACTCAAGTATCGTAATGTAGTGAAAAGTATAAGTAAAAAGTAGTGCAGTTTGAATGACATTTTTTTTTACATTTTGGTAAACTTTGAAGGTTAAATTCACTTAAAATAATATAAACAACCAAGTGTAGGATAAATTTAGACTGGCTTTGTGAAACAGGCGTATCCTATTGGTGTTGATGAACAAGCCCAGGCAAGACCAGACTTTGTAGTCAGTAGGCGGGGTCAAAACACTTGCGTTTCTCTCGCTTTTTTTTTTTTTTTTTTTTTTTTTTTTTACTTAGTAACCAAACCAAACATTGAAAATGTATCTACGTAAAAGTATGCAATTAAGTTTGTAAATGTAGTGAAGTAAAAGTGAAAGTTCTCAAAAAAATGTATACTCCTGGAAAGTATATGTCAGTCTTGATCTGTTTGTTCCTGTTTTTCTTGGTTTTCCATTTGTTGTCCTCTGCTGCCCTCTTGTGACCTCCCTTGCTCTGTTTTTCTGTTCTGCCTTCACCTGTTTTCAATTCCCTCGTTAGCTCTCTCTTTGTCTCTGTCCCCTTTAAAAGCCCTCCCTCTTCAGTTCCTGTTTGCTGGATCCTCGTCTAACTTCTGTCTGTGTTCCTCGTCTCTCCCTGGCTTCTAGTTTTGGTTTTCCCCTGATGTCTCCTTGGTTCAGGTGCATTAGTAGTTTTCTGTTGGACTTTGATTCATGCCCTTGGATCTGAGAACTTCAATAAACCGACTTTAATTCACCTCTGCCTACTGGTCTCTGCATTTGGGTCCTAACAAACACCGCCTCATGACAGAATAAAATACTCCAAAATATACTTAAGTGCAGTAGTGAAGTATTTTTACTTTGTTCCTATACAACACTGAGTATTTGTGTATACTGCTCAAGCTCCGAACTTAAATGCAAATGGGCACATTCTACATAGAATACCTGCCAGTCTACTACTGTAAGCTCAACCATAAATTTCTTCACCATGTTTTCTAGGAAGGAGTACCGGACAATAACTGCCTTCAATATAAAAGTTTGTAATTCAAAAATAAGTTATTAATCCCAAAGGGAACCTGTCATGGAACAAGCAATCAGGCAAAGGACAAAAGCGTAGGAAAAATATCATCCATTTATTTTTCTATGGTGCTAACAAACAAAAGAATCAAAATTCAGGGGAAAAAAGGCCCAAAAGAAAATAGCAACTAAGACTAATTTAACCATTGATAACAAACCAGAACTAACCTCTCACAATGAATGCAGGGGTATTTAAACACAAAGGAATAAAGCTAGACAACTAAGTCAAACCTACAAATAACTACAACACAAATTGGAAACTAAAACATTCAAACACAAAAATGCATTTTAAAGCAGTGGATCTTTAAGTGCTTGACAGCTGCTTGTTGGATTCCTCCAATTCCTGGTGTTACTGTACACCATATTTGCTCTCCCAGCTAGTTCTTTTCAACCTTAGCAAAAGAAAAGCAGTTGATCTTCAAATACTGTTCATGGGGTGTTTATTATATATGTGCACCTATTTTAGCCAACATCCTAAAATAAATATGCTGTGTAAAACAAAGATTAAAATACTGACACTGAAATAGTTGGAGCAACCTCCACAGAAAATGTTGCCATAACTCAGTTTTTTTTTTTTTTTTTTTACAATTGTTGTACTGTAGGCAATCATAGCTATATGCAGAAAGGGTCTTATGTAGCTGTCTGTCCTTCACTAAGTATGAGGAGTCAGAGGTATAAAGAGTATAAAGAGTATTGTACCCTGAAGTTTCACGCAAAGTGAGTCAGGCTGAATTGTGTTAAATACGGTAGAGAAATCAAAGAACATGATCCTCACAGAGTTGTCTGCCTTATCTAAATGGCAGTGAGTTTGTTGAAGCAGGTGTATGATGGCATATTCAACTCCAACCCATATTAGCAAACATCCTAAAATAAATATGCTGTGATAAGCAAACTGTAAGTGCTTCCTGATAGCTGCTTGTTTGTCTGCTAAGGTGAATCAACAGAAGGCTCTATGAGGGCTCTGTCACACCTTTAGACAGTGCATACCCAAGTGCATACACTTGATGAGGTAGACAGTGCATACCCGTCCCAGAATCTTTTAAAACACTGCCATATGCTGAACTTTTTATGTATTTTTTTCAATATTGGGAATATACATAGGGTATTAATAATGAGTTCAGGGAGCCTAATTTATGCATAACGCACTGCAGCGTAATGCCCATGAAATGATGCACAAGCCAGTGTCCTAAGGGGGACAGCGATGTGCCCGGAGGTGGCCTGTCTGCATATTAAGATGTCTTTGATCGGGGTATTAACCTAGCTGCTGTTTACTACCCGCCAAAACAAACAATAAATAAAAAGAAAAAAGGTTTGCAGTCACAGCAGATTCAGCGTTATATCTGCTTGGAGATTTGTTGGTCGTGGCCATGGGCGTGAACGCAAGGAGGATCCATCACACTCACCTTTTTGCTCACCGTATGAAGCGGATGCAACCTGGAGGAGAAATTACAGTTTCCTCCTTTGAACCCCGTTTTATAACAAAACGCTGCCAATATGCCATCATACAGTAGCTGTAACATAGAAATGCGTCCAGCGGTCGAATGGAATGTTTCAAACGCATTGATATGCATTGGAGATAAATACCAGATAAGTTACGCACAAGTTATGCACAAGTTACTCATAGGTTTTGGATAAGCAGGACACCACGATTTATGAGTAACCTACACTTAACGTATGTCAATGATCAGATAACTTACCTGTAACTTATGCCCTACGTATGGCATACGTCGGGAACTTTAGGCATGCTAAAAATTTCTGTGCCCATAACTTATCCAACGCTGCCAGCGTTTTTGCCAGATTTTTTTGTACGTCAGGCATACGCTGGTCTAAATCGTCAAGGTGTGAAAGGGGCTTGAGACGTTCATAATATGGGATGCCAGGACACCAGGTCCAAAATTTACTGAGGACTTTTTTTTTTTTGTCTTTGGAACTGGAGCAAGGCAGGAGGTCTACAACATCACAGGAACTGTCTCCATGCTCAGGCTAGGGATGAAGTTGTGCTGTAGAATCTCACAGAGCTGCTTTGCACAGGCCTCAGGATACTGGGGTTGACACCATCAGGACCTGGTGCCTTATTACGATTAAACAGTAGGATTTTATTCACGAACACTTCACGAGTGCCGCCTGAATTTCAAACATGTTTGATTTTCTTCCGAGCTTACGATTCCTAATCGGAAGTTGGTCGTGAGGGGCTGATCGCCCTTCATTACCCGCTGTATAATAAACCAGCGGTCCCTAACCATCGGGCTTGCAGACCGGTACGGGTCCGTTGGTCATTTGGTACCGGGCCGCACTGAAGAAAATAGCTATATATAATTTATCGAAGATCAGAGTCTGAGGGATGTTTTATTTTGAAAAATATAAAAAAATTGGGGTATTCGCTCCCAATTACATCAATCGGTGCATCTGTGCCTCCTGACAGAGGTTAATTCAGGTCAAGACACATAACATCCTATCTTTGTGAAGCGGGATTTTCTGCGGTTACAGCGACCAAAACAAAGCTACAGAGCAGACTGGACATCAGGAGCACACTTCATGTGTCATTGTCTCCAATTACGCCTAGATGGCACCGGCTTGTTTCAGAGAAACAAGCTCAGGGCTCCCACTTATTCAACATAATGGTGAGTTTTATTTTTATACGGTTTGTATTTGATTTTATGCCAGTCCTATCATTTTATTTGATTGTTTTTACCCCCCACACTTTAAAGACTGGTCCTTGAAAATATTATCTGACATATAATCAGTCCGTGGTGCAAAAAAGGTTGGGGACCACAGTACTACACGACACAAGATGCACAAGATCCAAAAAATTCTCGCACAACTGGAGAATTGGCCCGAAAAGGGTAGAAATCATACAGTGTATGCCCGACCTTAGGATAAACCAAAACCTGAGGTAAATATTAGAAAAAATAGATATAGGATTTTCAAATATATACAATGTGAACTGGGTTGTGCCCTGTAACCTTTAGATGCCTCTCTCCTTCAACATACCTATCTCGAAAATTAGTTAATTTGCAGAGCTCTTTAGACCTTGAGTGCCTACTTATAAAGGAGTTCAGCCGTTTAAGTCATTTTAAACACGTGTGTTGAGGATTGAACTGGAGACTACACCTTTGAAAACTCCTCATTAAAGAAAGGTACAGATGAAAAAGATGACTACAAAACTGAAAGACATGGATGCAACAGGTAATATCTCTTCTTCATGTCAAAGAGGAAGAATTTCCTTTAAATTAATTTGAAGATTAACTGTTGCCAAGATTATTTTCATTTTCAGCTCAGAATGCAGTACCGCAGTAACAGGCAAACATATTGCATACAAAACTGTCATGTTATCCTTTAAACATTTAGAAGAAGAAATGAAGGAGAAAATCGCATAGAGTAGCTAAGTAGAAGAAATAAGTCTTCTGTTCCTAACTACTGTTGTATCACATTAATCTTTTTAATTGATTCAGTCTTATTATAATATACAATGAAGGGAAAAAATATCACCCGTCTATCCCTGTTAGACTTGTCTTTTTTGTCACTAAATACAGAATCTAGGAGCATGCTGTATTAGAGCTGTTTACGGTACATCAACTATGTTAGTACTTTAACTAAGCATGCATTAGTAGTGTCTTTGCAGCAAAAAGCCTTAATGCATACAGCTGTGCTGCGTTCCTTCCACTTTGCTACCTTTAGTTGATGACCTTAACAAAAGGTCTGGCTACTTTAACTTCCCTGTATCATAGTAAATTGTTTTGTTCTAACCATGTAAGCAGAGTAAGTGTTATGCTTTGGTCAGAAATACACAAACATTTCAATAAGTACATTTGGTGAGATAATAAGGTGCTTGGACACATAGTTTCCACTTCAGCTGTACATAAAATCCTGCGAAAGATTTTTCTTTTGTTTTTTTTCCCCTCTCACCTACTGTAGATTTATCATCATACCAAAAAAAGTTCCACCGTGAGTAGTTTTTACTAAAATGCATTCTTGCTCATTCTCTGATTAATGACCTCCTGTTTGGATTTAAGTTTCTTGTAATAAAATATTTGTCCCTGCTGCAGATACTCTTTTCAGCAGGTGCAAAATTCCCTTGTCAGCCAGACTTGGTGATCTCATTTCACCTTTTACCAGCCAGTGTCAGAGCCGGAATTGTTTTGAGACTCTCATTCCCACTGGAGTGATACAGGAACAGTCTCATTGCCCAGACACAGTGTCACATGTCTTATTGTTGTGCCTGTCTATGGGGAAGCTGTAGGGTACAGGGTCCTGCTAAAATGTTGACAACCCATGAACCTTTGCAACGGTTGTCATGTTGTATTGTTATAGCATAAACCTCGATATGTTTATCAGGTAGTCATTTATAATGCATCAACATTAATTAGTGTATGATGGTAAAGTAGACAACAAATGTTTTTTTTTTTTTCTAATTTATAAACATGAAAATATAAAATGTGTGTGGCCATTTTATTTATTAACAGATTAAAATTATAAGTTGATGTTTTTTTTAATGAAACTGTCTGATATATAAATAAACAGCTCCCTTCCTTTAAAAAAAACCATGTAAAGTAATAATAGTGTTCTTTTTTTCACACTTAATAAATATTTTTTATTAATCACCCCTCTGAATTTGAACAGTAAAAAACACAAGTAAGTGTGCAAAATTAGGTATCAAGAGTAATGAAAAAATGTCAGTTCTGTCTGCAATGAGACTGTGGGGGATGTCCACTAGGGGTGCTAAAGCTACACCTACAAAGTATACTATTTCACTGCAACAGTGAAAAATAATCATATAATTTATTTATATATAGATTTTTAATTCAGGAGGCATATATATATATATATATATATATATATATATATATATATATATATATATATATATATATATATATATATATATATATATGCATTGTCACTAAAAATATATGAATGTATTCAGTGAATGCTGTTTATTTAATGTGTTCATGCACAACACTGGTCATAACTGTAAACATGTAGTACATGTAGTGCTTTGGACATAATGGGAAATTAACTTTACTGTAAAATAAATAAATTAATAAATAAATAAAAAAAATAAAAAGTTGACTTCTCCATCTGGCTCCAGGCCGAATCTCTGGCTCTATAATAGAAGTAAAAGGAATTTTGTCTTCCTCACAGGTGATGATGAGAGGAAACAGGAAATGGATAGAGGCAGTAATGTCCCATCTACTCTATTGCTACTATTGCTTATATCTGTAGACCAGAGATGTGTTTGCCAAAAAGCAAAAACCTCAAAAATCCCAAAGTGCTGGAAAGGCAAAAATTATCATCTTTACCATCTGGAGCTTTTACTCAGTCCTTTATAAAGCAAAAGCAGGATACGGAATATTTTATCTAGAGTATGACCTTTTAAGCACCAAAATAACATGGAAGAAAGAAGAGGGTGCAAAATAGGTTTCTGTGACAGACACCAGTTTTATTTTTTTCAATAACTTTTTGGCTTGGATCAAGCAAAAAAAAAAAAAAAGAGTGTTTGTTCAGAGCTTCAGAGTTCAGGACAAATATAGTATTTATTATTTTTGGCAATTACTTTGTGTGACAGAATCGGTGCACTGGAGTGGAAATTGTTTGATTGTGTTATGGAGCTGCAGAATAGGTCATCTTGCAAAGGATTGGGTGGCAGACTGCTACCTCATGGTTTATCATCTTAGGCCACAATAGTGCAGATAGATGCTTAGCATCATTGGCTGTGCAAGCAAATGCATTTACCAAATGTTTCACTAAAGGTCCCTTAGACCTTAAAATTAATAATTTAAGATGACCTGATTTTCCTGTAGAGTGTTTTCAGGCCATACTAATTATTATGCTGTCAGATGTGTGTTAAAATACTATTGTTTATATTGAAATTTTCATTCTCTTTGCCTTCTTGCTCTGTAACAGATAGTTTTACCCATTTAGCCGAGCCTGGATGCATGGTTTTAATACTGTGTGAAACTGTTTCAATATCCTTAGAGGATGTGGCATGTTTTGAACATAATTACCAAAAGAGAACTGGCTCTTTCAAAAAGGAACCAGTACCACAGGAAGCTGGGGCACTCAGACTGTAATTGGTGAGAAATAATGCAGGGGCAAAAAAAAAAAAAAAAAAGTTTTTCTTAAAGCTGAACAAGGAGTTTTCTAAATGCTGAACCTCTTTAATGTTTCTCAAATCTGACTGCAAAATTCGATGAGATATAGGTTTAGCACAAAAATCTTGGAATGGTTGAAGATGTGATGCGTTAATTTCAATAGCTGTCTGTATATCTTATGTATAACACAGTATCAGTCAGATTTAGCAAAAATCAAACAAAACAAAGTGTCATGGGGTAATGTGAATTTAAGACTTAAATTCAAATGAAATATTTCTTTAACCCGACATTGTTCCATAGATTCTGAGAGCTGAGGCTGTAAAGAGCCATTGAGTAAACTAGTGTCATCAACAGAGCAAAAAAGTGCTGCAATTCAGAGCCTAATTAGTGCACATCCTCTGAAAAATGAGCATCTTCTGCTGCACTGGATAAGCCAGTATCTTTTTGAACAGTGTATTATGCAGTTTATTTATCTTTTATATTTATAAATTTCATGTAGAACTTAAGTTGCTGAATCTCCACTTCATAATTTCGTATGACTATGGAATATATAGGTTAGAATTATAGCAGAATTAACAATCTAAGATATAAACTGACCGAGAAAAATCTATTTTTAAAGTTAGAATCCGAAGACTAATCAACCTCTTCGTATCTCACAATGCTCCCTAACAGTGATTAAAAAAACAAAACATTTCCTTAAGTATAACTTGCAGTAATGCGTAATTGGCCCCTAAGCTTTATATGAAATAATGAAATGTTTCAGTCTATTGAACATTTTTCTCCAGTGTGAAAGTATAACTTGAGTGAAAATCTAACATGTTTTGCAAAACATACTACTTGTATAAAAGCAACTATCAGTCTTCATGCACAGATTTGTGAAATGTGTGAGATTATGTGAGCAAGCAAACACCAACTGATGTAACACCCTACATGAAAGAAAAATCAATGAGATTATACCTAAAGCTGTAACTCATTAGTTTTGTTATTGTTGCTTCTTCATGTCTCTCTCCTTTCTTCAGAGGTTTGTTATTAAAAGGCTTTGAGACAGCCATGTTTCCCAGAATATTCTCATAGGGCCCTTTAAGAACTAAATAGAGATTCTGGTGGTTTATTATCTTCATTTTAAATGCAGAATCAGTGCATGTTTTATAGTAAAAGGAAGTTTCCTTTCTGCTAATAGTTAAATGTGTGTACGTCATTTAGTTTGGGTTCTAATGCTGTTTGCAAAGATCACATGAACTTGTACCAGGAGACCATTGGTTGTCATCCTTACCTCTTCATCACATGAATTAACCAAATATGTATATCTGTGGGTTTGGGTCAAGTCATTAACCTGTTACCTGCAATTTTTCACATCTTACTCGTATCATAATATCCATTTTTACAGACATATTTTGTAAAAGATGTAGGCAAAGCCTTAAAACACATAAATTATTCCAAAAGGCTCTAGCAATTCCTGGAGTTCTCCAGAGCTGAGCTTCAGAGATGTATCCTTATCCTTTTTTTTATTATTTGTTTGTTTTCCAACATTCCTTACCATCCTCCTCCCTGTGAAAGGTGCCAAAATAAACTGAAGCCTTATTTCAAGCTTGTTTGTCACAGTTCCAGTCATTTTACATGTTTATATTATTAATCTGGTTGTACAGTAGTATCTAGATATTTCCATACAAATGAGGTTTCAGAAAATGCAGATAGTTCTGGTGTTCATTCTAGTTAATGTCACCTTTATGTGGGAAAGTTTGAACTTGCTAGTATTATTACAGTATTTACACAAGTAATATTGCTGGAATTTGATCCTGATTAAGCGCTTCTTTTCTTTTAATGATTATTGTGTTAACAAAAGGGAATAAAGTTTTTACATTTGTATAACAAGTTTGGTTTCATCTAACCAATCAAGGCCTTCACTGGCCATCTTGCGTAAGGATGATGCACCTCATGCAAGAAGCATTCGAATGTTGTTCTTAAATCGCTCATAAGAATGATTTAGGAAAAAAAATGTTGCATTCACCCTTTTAACATATTCTCATTATCAGTTCGTATGAAATCGTAAACATATCAGTGCGCATGCGCAGCCAGCCAGATCAGCGGACGGACGTAAAACTGGGACGGACAAGCTTTCCACAGTGCAATAATTACTTCATGATGTCTCTCACTAGGTTGCTTGCTGTTTTGTATGTTAGGGTTAAGGTCAGGGTTAATTGTATGTTAAATTGTATGTTATTGAATGGTGCGTAAGATGCGCATGCGCACTGATGTCTTGTCTCGAGGCAAGACGTAAAAATACGACGAAATACAACTTTTCGTACGATTTCATACAAACTATTCCTGATCAGCTGTTTTCCAAACCTAGTTTTTCATCAAATGATCCCATTTGTTGTTACTTAGAAGCAATTGTCAATTTTAATTAAGATATATCTTATAATAATAAAATCTACAAGTATACATTTCATTTTTATTTGCTGATCACACAACTGTTGATCACTTTACCTGCAGCTGGCATGTCTGTATCCAGGGACGCTGGTTTAAGTTGGTGAACTCAATGTGAGATCAAGCTACCATCTAAATAACATCTGGAACAGAAAATGTATGTAAGGTTCACAATAAAGTTAAGTAACTGGCTGCTTGAAACTTCTCTAAAGGTGCATAAAGACCAAGAGCGGTATCTGTGGCAAGGGAGGTGGATTGACATAGTATCCCTAAGTAAACCATGCGGTGGTGGGCGGTGTAGCAGCCAGCTGCATGTTGTCAAACAGCGGCACTGCAAGGAGAGAGCAGAGAGGTGACCTCTGAATTTGAAAAATCTGAACTTTTCTGTGAAATCGCGTTTAACTGACCAATAAGGGACTAGTTGTAGTTGTGACGTAGGTTACAGAAGTGTAGCCAAAATTAAACTTTGTTTGTGTTTTTTTAGTTAAAATGGAAACCTGCTGGCCATGCAGGTGCAGTGGTTAGTGGCACGACCCATGTACGCAGGCCTTAGTCCTCGACATGGGCGAGTGGGGTTCGAATCCGGCCTGGGGTCCTTTCCCGCATGTCTCTCCCTCTCTCTCATACCCCCTTTCCTGTCAGCCTACTGTTGAAAAAATTAGCCACTAGTGTCATAGAAACTAAAAAAAAAAAAAAAAAAAAAAAAAAAAAAACAAATGGAACCAGCGACAGACTGGCAACCTGTCCAGGCAGAAAATGAATGGATTGATGGAACCTAAAGCAACAAATGTTGACAAAGGCTGGAATAAAGAATGCTTTGAATATATTTTTTTGTTTGCTTTAAAAAAGATTTTGATTTAGCTCTAGAATTACTGTTCCTTGTCCTCCCTTACCTCCAGCTCATCTGTTTCCAGCACTTCCCTGCATTTATGCTCTCTGCATGTGTAGATCTACACTGGAAAAATGATCTAGAAATAAATTAAGTGTATTTATCCTTAATTTGACTAGGTAAATTAGATAGTTTGCCAATGGAATTAGTATTTTTACTCTTAAAATAAGATAAGTAGATAACATGCACTTGAAATAAGACAATGTAATTGTATTTTCTTATTTTAAGTGTAAATTGTCTTGTTCCATTGGCAAAATGTATCTTTTACCTCCTCAATCAAAGAACAAATGCCCTTATTTAAAGAAAAAGTTACTTACCGGTATCTAGATTTCGATTTTTTTCCACTGTACAAGTAAGTACTGCTGAATCTGATCACCATCCAGACACTGCTCTGGATGAACGTAAGTGGTCTACATGTTCAGTGCTTCTGAGGCTTTTCCAAAAATTGATGTAGTCCCCGAGCTGATTCAAAAGTTGTGCATAGAGAACATCAGTCTGTAAAGTAATGTTTTACATGTGCTTTTATTATGAAGAGCCGACTTGGAGATTTTAACAGGAAAGTCTTTGGGGTTTTAAGGGGTATTAAGACTAGCTGTGACAAAGGCACTGATAACACCTAGTTTTGGGATGCTTTAAATTCATTAAATCACATATGTTCTCATTCCTATACTAAAGTCTTTATGTGCACTATTGTCTCTTGCTGTGTGGTAGATTCTAACATTTTCTATTTAAATGAATATCAACTAGTTTGAAAAAATTATAGTTTTCATAACTAAATCATTATCACTGCTTACTAAAATCTTATAAGTTTCCTGGTTTAATTCCTAAAGGACTTTTACATGTATTTTAAAGTTATTGCACTTTACAGAGAAAGGAAGTGAATAACTTTTTTTTATATATTTTTAAAGGGTAAAACTAATATTGCATAGGTTCTTAAGTAAAAGTAGAATAGTACACGTTAGACATTGTACTTAAGTAAAGGGGTTCAACTGATATATTTACCAAAGTCTATACTTTACACCCATGTCTGTACTTTAACTTGGGCTAGGAGTGTGAAGACTTTTAACACCTTTGGTGAATATTACTGCTTATGGTGCATGAGGTTGATGGAATCCTTGCTAATCCGGAGCACAGTATCATTTTTATTTAACAACAAAACAGAGATTGGTAGCTCCTTAAAGGAAAAGTCAGATAATATTCAAAATGCAACATACACAATGTATTCCAACATCCAACTGCCATGCACGTGGGCATTGTCAGTTTAGCCATAGCTCTGGTGAATTTCAATGGTGAAGTCCTCTGTAAATCTTCAATAATTGTTGTTGATTGCAGATGTGTCTAGTAGTTCCCATTGATTTTGCTTGTAAAGCGGGGAGAATGGTGCTAGGCTTATAAGATCTTATTTTATTTGGGCAGAAATGGCCGCTCCCAGACTCAGTGATCGCAACGAAAATGGTTTTCATTTTTTTTTTATTGATTAACGCTAAATTCATTAAATCGCTGCGGACGTATTAGTTTTAGGTATAGATAATGATCCAATTATTATTCGCTGCTGCCCGAACTTTAAAAAATGTTCATTAAGCGTCTTAGATTTGGTCACTATGAGTAAGATACTTCACTGCTTTGTTGGTGCTCTGTATTGTAGCAAGGCTCTAACATTTTGCATTGAAGACCAGTGGCAAAATGTTTTTTTTTGACAAAATAGAAAAATAAAATACTAATCTGGGGCCTTGAGACCCAAATTCTAAATAATTAGCTATCAGGAAGCAAATTATGGTGCCCTGCACAGGTTTGTGTTTGATCTTAATGAATGTAGGAGGAGGGGAAGAGCAGGTGGTGGATCAATTGACTTTTTCTCATTTCGCAGTACTTTAAAAAATACAGCTAAAATAATAAACTTTTTTTTTTCTTTTTTAATCAGTGTAGTAGCCAAAGGGATGACGAATAAAATCGGTGTCAAATCTTCCATTGCCTACAAAGTATAACTATAGATTTCATGATATGTATCGAAGGCTCTCAAATGTTCTGGGAATGACTATGAATCATTCTTTTCTTAATTCTCTGCAACCATTTTTAATTAATCCGCAAAATGCGACAACTTGCAGAAGTTTACACATTACTAATCTTATTAATCGGAATTAGAGAGTATCATTGTGACCATCTGCTGCCGCTGCGCGCCCTGTTTGGATGCTGCAGCCGCCTCAGCTCGGCCCGCCCCCTCTGTGTGTGTGCTGATCCTGGCGGGCGGAGTGATCCGCGCTAGTATCCGTTCAGTGCGTCTCTGTGCGCGTTGGTGCGATATTCGGTTGCTCCTGTCATTCACTGTGCCGCGGCGCGAACACGGGTAGCGACAAGGACCAAAAATCCATCCTGTTGCAGCTGTTATTTACGTGCCTGGAGGAAAAAAAAAAAAACAACCAAAACAAAATCCATCAGAGGCTGGTTTCTGTTCATCCAGAAGCTCCTCACAAGATCTTCAAGGAGAGTATCTGTGAGACATTACAATGCTTCAGATAAGGGACATCCTCTGGGGACTGTTGTTCACCGGCTGTGCAGGTGAGAGCACTTGTTTCTAACAATAGGCTGTGTGGAGATTAAGTCCAGGCTGTTTTCTGACTGGAGGCAGAGCAGCATCCTCTGGTTGCCCCCCCTCCGGCTGCACTGACTCCGGACAGGGAGTAGAGAGGCTGGTGCAAGGGGCTCTAATTTCATCCACATACAAGGCAGACCCAAAAAGTTTCTGCAGTAAGAGAAATGTCCCTTATCTATTTACAGATGGAGCTTGGATACATTAATTCAATCTAGTTGGACACAGACTTTCATAAAAGACACATTTTTGTTTTCTTAACAGTTTCCTTATCTGTAACTGGTTTTCATTTCTTTTTTCTCTTTAGTAACTGCTTATTTTCCCCAGTCTGAATCCTATCTCTTGGTTTTCTATGAGCTCAGTTGTTGTTTTTTTCTGAGATGCTTGCAGGGACCGCAGGGGGGGACATTTCTGTGGTTCCTTAAATGAAAGCTATCGGTTTTATAACTATAGGCTCCACATCTTAGCCTGCAAATCTTCTTTACAGCGTTTTTTTTTTCTTTTTGTTTAATTTTTTTTGTTTGTTTTTTTTTCCCAAAAAGTCCCCATGGTCTGTTTTTACCCCCCCACGGGCTCTTAGAGACGCGCCACGGATGGCGTGTGTCTCTTTTCGCGGGGAAGCTTTGTTTCAGGCAGATTTAATATAATCAAAATTTCACATTTTAATTTTTTTTATGTTTTACCTAGACCCTTAACTACCAGCTGAATTGACTGCGATTGTGCTGCGCCATCCTCTGTTTTGTATAAAATGAAATAAATTTTAATGCGTCAGTTTAGGATTGAAGTATCCATATGTACCTGCAGTCCAGACAAACAACAATTTGCCATCGTTTTATATCAGAACCACTATTCATGTATTTTTCCTCCAATATTTAAAGTTACAAACTATTTAGAAGCTGTTCTTTTCTCTCTCTCTATGCGCTTTGGCTGCGGCTCCAGACTGGTTTGATCGCAGTTTTCAGTTTGGGCGGTTGGAAAGAAATTCGTCATCCATTGAAGGAAACTCAATGCTCATTCAGTGTATACAATAGGAGCCAATTGCAAAGCTCCCATGGTTATATAGTGCAGGGGACCCCACTCCCCCCCCCTCCTAGTCAAACACCCTCCCCTGCTACTCCCCACCCCCTTCTCTTAGTGCAGCTCAGGGCTCCAAGTGGAGTTTGAGGACCCCCAGGGGTCACTGGTGAGAGGAAAAAGGCAGTTTGATGTTGTTATTCAATTAAGTGGACATTAAAGGTTACATTAATGTTTATTCTGACCTCTGGTTTCTGTGTCACGATTCCTGAATGTGTTCTCTTCTGCATGTACTTCAGTTTAACTCTGTGGAAAACTATTTCAGATTCCTTTTTTTAAACGCTAATTTTGCTTCATTCTATTGTTACCCTTACAGAAGTTACATTTCAATGACTTGCCAATATATGATTAGCTGGTGCAATGGTTATACTTTAATTAAGTTGCCATTTTTTTTAGCACATTAGTTGTTGACCTGCAATAAGAGTCTGAACTCATCAATGGCTTGAACCCCACCAGGAACAAGATCTTTCAGCATTAAATGACCTTTTCTCACCATCTATTTGTGGGTTACTTCACTGCCTCACATACATAATGGTCACATAATGGTCTCTCTAAACTGATATATGGTTATCTGTCTGTGTACTCGTTTGTCTCTCATTGATTGCTAGATGAACTCGTATGTAGGTGCATTGACTTAGTTCTTATGTAATAGGGAGATGGCTATAAAAAAATGTCCTCTTTTTCGTAATTAGGCAAACTGTATATTCTGTGTGGTGTTTTGACCTAAAGTCAGATTATACAGTATTTAGTCCTAAATTGAGTGAATTTAATAACAGGATGTGCTGAATCTGTAATCAGAGAACACTCTTCACTGGTCCTAGCTGGCTTGGTCATATTACACAAAGTTGACTCTGTAAAAAATATGTCTAAAAATAGCAGTATGCTGATGCTAAATTATTATATAACATAGCTTTACTCTTCATATAGAGGACAAACCTAAAAAGGAAAGGGAAAAAAAGTTCAATTTTAGACTGGCAAATAGAAGAGATGAACTCTGACCCTGGGTCCTCTTTTGGTCAAGGTTCTGATGCTGATTAAAATCTATGAAACGTGATGACTGCATTGAATTGGACAAGTCATTTGGACTTTTTACTGATTACAAGTGCTAAATAAGTCCCAACAAAACTTCTGGAGGTTGCTTTAAAACACCAATCACAATGTTACTTTTTGGAACGCATACAGAATTGTCATGATGGACAGTTTCATAGGTGTTTTCAGTGTCAGGCAGAGAATACCAAATGTTAAGAGGCATGATATTTTTAAAGATAACTGTAGGATACAGGTTCTCAAAAACCTACTTAAAAACAAAAATGGGAAAAGGCATAGTCACATTGAATCATTTGGCAATTAAAAAGCTGAGTGAGGAAATAGGTGAGGTTCCTCAAGGCTCCATTGCGATGCCATTATCTTCTTAATGGTATCCATGCTTCCCCATAGCTTTGATTATGCTTCATTTAACAAGTCTTGTGTTTTCTATGTTTGTGACACCATTTAATATAGATGAACCTATATGGACTTTTTGTTATTTGATTGCTGTTATGGGTAATAAACACGACTTACAATGTTTTATATAAATGTTTTCTTCTCTGCTTTAGTTACACTGCCCACAATCCCAAACCCCTCCCCTAAAGATACATAAAAAAGAATATGGAAAAGTATATCTCATTATTCAGTATTGGGTCCATTTTTACTTCTGTTACAATTGACCAGCATTAGCAGATGTCAGTGTTGAGGTCCATAAATGATGCATTCCTACCAGTTAACCACACAGACATGGGCTGTTTTTCAATTCACAGGAACCTGAGTACCGACTGGTGCTCTCGCCGAGTATGTTCTTGACAAGAACACAGGAAATTATGGACTTCGGGAGAACAGTAGCATGCAGCATAAATCTGGGTCAATTGGACTGGAAGCGTACTCGAGGCGTCACCACACGCCGTCTCCTGTTATTAATAGTCTCTAGATTATAAATTCTGACTTTTTTTTTCGTATAGTGGGGGAATAATGATGAACACAGTCAAATAAACTCGAATTAATTTAACATTTTGCCAAATAAAACAAAAGAAATCGCCATCAGAGCCAGCGATACTTCCCACACTGCTATGCAGAGAGAGTTACTCTTGGAGGTCCACTGATTGCCGTGGTCCTCTGAAACATCAGAACTTTTTAAAATTACTCACTAAATCAGTAAATGGGCCATATAGTGACGCTTAAAAGTATAATGAGCTGAAAACATACTTTTATAGAACAACGGCAACAGAAAAGGGATCTTTTTCCTTAATACTCGGAGCTCTGTGAGCGCTAATCTGGAAGCTGCTGCTGCAGTGCATGCTGGGGCAGCTGTCAATCTTAATGCTACGTTCACACCGGACGCAGCAAGAGCTGCAAAATCGCGTCTGCTGCTTCATTTTTGCTGCTTGTACCTGTTAGTTCTGACGCGCGGCAGAAGCAGCTTTGCTGCTCTGGCTGTGCGATGCAAAAGTGTGTCTGACGCGCTTCTGGCGGAGCTACACTATCCTTTATTTGCCTTGCAGCTATATTTGCTGTGATCAGTGGGAATAAATTAGTTTTAATATGTTTTTAGGTGAGAAAATCCACCTGAAGACTTAATCAGTGCAGTCAGTTCATTCAGATTATAATCTTGCCTTCCAATATTATTTCTGTCGGAGACGCTCAGACCCCCACATACCAGCGGTGCGCTGTCAGTAGGACTCCCATTCAACAGCAGCCTCTGGCCAGGTCGCCTTCTCAAGGTTCACAGCGGCGGCTGGTAGGTGTTTTTCATCTAAATAATCCAAACTGCAGGCACCTGGATAATAAAAGCGAACATATTCTGTTGGCAGGTTTGAGCATTTTCAGTTAATTTAGTCGTTAACAAACTGTTTCAGAGGAGTGATCACAGCGCTCTGTATCATCAGCGCAGTGTCTCTCTCCCAGCCAGCTCCCAGATCAGCTTCTCTGATTGGTTGACGCGGCGCATCGAGCAGCAAAAGTTCAATTTTTTCCATCTCGAGCAGCAGCGTGTTTGTGGCGCATCACGCGCGTCAGTTACTTAAACGCTCCCGACGCGCTGCTCCTGCTGCTCAAAACGCGCTGCGGGACTTTTTGCTGCCCCTTGACGCGAGTCGACCATTGACTTTGAATGTAAACTCGCTGCTTCTGCTGCTTCTGCTGCGCCTGCTGCGTCCGGTGTGAACCAGTGACGTGCGGTGAGGTTCATAGCTGGTGAGGCACTGACGTCATCAGAATCAGATTTGCAAATAGATGCATAGATTGACAGCAGTTTACAGGTTATGTTTCACTTCTGCATCCTTACACATACAAACTGTAGCTCACAAAACACACATTTCCTTAAAAAACAAAACAAAATAAACGTTATTACTGTCTTACCTTTACTTATAAATGAATAGAAGTCCTCCTTATCTTCCTTCAGTTTTAAAAGTCTCTCTGTCTCAATGGAGATCACTGCCAGGGAAGAAAGCCTTCCTTGATCCGTCCTGTTCCTGCCTTATGTTTTCAGTCTCTTGAGCACCCCCTGCCATGAGGCAAGAGAACTGCCTGCCTCACCTCGAACTTGTTCTCTGCCGTTTATAATCGCTCATTACACGAAACACGTTACACAAACACAGTTGGTGACAAAAAGCTCTGTACATTATATACATAAGCCAAATTATTAGAAATAAGTTCACATATTACATTTGTTTAAACCATTTTATTGACGCCGTACAGCAACATGCTCTCTCCGCTTTGCAGCCAGCGCAGAGCCAGGGGTTGCGCAATCCAAGGTGAGGCAGAGCTCGCTGCTGCCTCACCGGCATCGCTTCCAAGCATTTGAATGGGAAAATAAGAAAATTCAGCGATTTTGAACAAATAAAAATCGAAATTGGTGAAGCTACATGAAAAATGAATATTTTTTAGTACAAACCACCGGATGAATATAACAATTTAAATTACTTTATGATTATATATTTTCTTTCTTTCCATGATGGCTGGTGAGGCACTGCCTCACCTGCCTCCCCTGACCGCACGTCACTGGTGTGAACGCAACATAAGAACGGACAAGTCTGCTCTGATGCATGCTGGGTAAAGAGGGAGGGGCAAGAACAACATCCGGGGACCTTTCTGTTCTCGTTCTTGTGTTCTTGGGAATCGGAACAGTGCTAGGGTTGAGGCTGCTGATGTTTTTTCAAGTACACAAGCACATGAGAACGCACTAGTACACATATTGAGAAACGGCCATGGACTGGGTCTGCAGAGGTTGATGCTCCATTCTGGGCCCAATTTTCTGAAAGCCTGAGATCATCTAAAAATGTTGGCTACTTTGAAACAGGGGGATGGTGCTCTAATGTACAAATATAAAAGATATTTGTTAGTATGTTAGTTTGTTGCAGCTTTATTATTTAAAAAAGTTAACATCATACTGTATTTCTTTACCATGACATATTTAGCCATGTTACACCCTCACTTATCTTTAAAACATTTCATCTTCCATTTTAAGGTCCTGTATCATTCCTGGATTTAAAAAAAAAGATACAGAATCAACAGATCAGCAATATTTCTTGGCAACTTGCAGACTTCAACTATGGGTCTCCCTTTGCATCATGCTGTGTAGACAGTCATGCTCTACCAAGTAAACCCTGGATGTGTTCATTTTTTCCATATGATTCATGATCCTGCAGAGATATTCTAGATCCCCTGCAATTTGCTCCACCTTGGAGGAATAGGAAAAAAAACAACCAACAGGGAGATAATTAGACCTCTGTGGCTTGGCTGTGCCCTGTTGCAAGGGGGAGAAATTCAAATAAATTGATCCCATTATTTGATAGATTTGATGGAGCTGGGGTGTATTGAAAGGGTAATGACAGCATCTCGCTGTTTTGAGGGCTGAGCAATTTAATTACATTTATTGATTTCCTGTTTCTCATGCAGCTTGCCGATAATTGAATTTTGAGGCTATAGCCATATATATTAGAATGCAGGGCCATGACACCTCTCAGGAAATAACTGAATTATTGCCAGGGTGAATAAGAGATAATTTTGGGAGTGGGCATGGACAATGCTCTTTGTTGCCTGGGAGTCTAGCAGTCTGCTAGACTTAAAGCTCTCTGTTAATCGGAGTTATGTAGGATATCCATAGTGATCAGTGAACAATCTTAAGTACTTTTACTAACTGTTTTGTGGTAGTTCTAGAAAAAAAAAAACACCCTTTGTGAAAAATATGTCCTGCCTAAAGATTTAAGTTACAGGTTTCGACAGAATTGCTGCAGGATTACTTCTGATGCTTCGTTATAAATTAGATTTTTTTGATTGAGTGAGCTGATGTGTACAGGTGTTGAGAGGTTTTTCCATCACTTTGCTGTTTATGGTCTTGAGCTGTCAGCTGCTGGAAAATGAATGTAGGGATGTCTGCCAAAGCAGAAAAAGGCTTAAAGTCACCCAGTGTTTGCTGCACAGCAACACTTAACAACCAACTGCAATGAAAAATATCTGTTTACATATACAGTTGGTATATGTTCTGGAAGTGACTGCTTTTTTGGCAGTATAGATGCATGGTAAAAGCATGTGTGAGTTGCATTGGAAGCTGCTGTGGTATGCTATAGCTTTGACAGTAATTGCATTCAAAATTTATTTTTATCAGTTGTTAATTATCCCTCTACCTGACCCAACATGTCCGTTTGTGCCATTTCCTCCTTGTGTTGATGTAAAACCAACCTGTGCAGCTTTAAATCCCGAGATAAGAGATAATCGATGCGACGGCAGATGCTGAAGTTCATTTAATGACCCTCTGCGGTAGATTTAAAACACTGTATTTATTCTGAGCTCAGGGCTAACCTTCACAAGAACAAGTTAAAACTTAACATTTTCAGAGGAGAGAAATGCACAATTCCTTCAATGCAAAACATCTGGGACTTTTAACTGCTGTGGTGAGTTCAAAGCCACTAAGAAAATAATACAGTCTATTTTTGACTTGGAGAGCTGGAAAAAGTGGCCAAACAAGGGAAAATTATAAGGTGCTTTAAAAAAAATCTAGATTCAGGATCTCCTAAACTTTGCTCAGCACTTGCTTCTTAAATTTAGCTTCTTGTAAGGGAGCTTATTCACAATCTGCATGAAGTTATTTATGCATGGGAAGGAGGAGGAAATGCATGAATTACATAATTAATAAATTAATTATTAGATATTTCTTTTAAAGCTAATTGAGGCATCAGAACATTGCTTCTTATTGCATCATATTTCCAGTAGGAGCTGTTGAATCCAAGATGACAAGAATTTTGAGAAAGCTTCATGTTTTAATTTTTCTTTTAAAAGTTTCTGATTATTTCAAACCCAATCTGCTGGAAACATTTTAATATAAAGTGAAACACATAACCCATAATCAACTGAACACAAATCTGCAAGAGGATCGTCAGAAAGAAACGTTAATATTTTAAATTACATATGATAATGCAAATGTAAAGCTAACAAATAGGCTTGTGGTTTTCTCCTGGTTGAACACAGCTCAGACAACACTGCACTTGGCATGTAAATAAATGATATGTTTATTTATAAATGGAGGGAAAATTGTCGGAACCTTAATCTCTACCCACACATTTCTGTTTTAGGCAAGGTGCCAACTTTGCAAATTGGTGATTTCTTCCTATGTTTATCATTTGCTTATAATTTTACGGTTTTGATTTTATTTTTTTAAGGAAGAGATATTATTTCCAGTGTTTCCAAGACCTGTATGCATTTAAAAATCTCTTGAAACCAAATAATTTCAGCTTGCCCTGTCCGAGTTTTCTCCAGGAATCTCTTTTGGATTCACCCTGTTGGCTTTGGTCAAATGTAAAGGGCAAATAGCCTGTAGTTATATAGCACCTTTTCAAGTCAGAGGAATTCAAAATACTTTAGACTACATTTACTGTAGTTATTCACACACTGATAGAGGCAAGTTTCTACTTTATGTAGCTACAGCTGACCCGACAGACAGATGCAAGGTGTAAGTTATTGTAAATTTCCAGCCTATCTATATCTATTTCAATTTAAAGTTGGCAAAATTATTTCTGCAGCTGTTAAACTGCGATATAATATATGCTATTACAAGTAAGAAATGTAAAATATTTCTTAATTTTGATTCATTTTGCGGTAAAGTAAATTATGTTATAACCTGCCAGATTTAGTGACAGTTCTAGTCCTCTTGCACAGAATACCATAACTCTTTACCATTCTGCTGATATTGAGTAACTGCTGAAGAGATACAGTACAAACCAGACTCAAATTTACTAGTTAACTATTTATGTGGTTGGACTTGGTACATGTAGCAACAGAGCACTGAATTTCACACCACCGATCTCAGTACCAACACGAACAATGTTCAGAACTAGATCTCAGAACTAGATCTCGTAATAAATTAAGTAAGAACTTCAGACGTCAAGGGATTTGACACTTTGCAAACTCTCCGTTTTTCTCTTTTCATGTTTTAAACCGCAGTATTTATTTATTTTATTTTTTTTATGACTGCATGCAGGTCAAGATGGGAGTGGCTAAGTATCGAAATCTTTCAAATTTGAGAGAGAAGTTAAACAACTTTTTTGTTTTAGTTGTTTTTTGTGCTAGTTAAGCAACCCAGCCAATTGCAATTGGCAAAGGAATAGATAATTTTTTATTCTATGCTTCTCACAGCTGTAAAAAAAACTGTTGTTTCTCCAGTCTACAACTACTTTAAAAGGACTTTAAAATCATAGAATTTACATGCTAGTAACTAGGGTTGTAATTTACACCCATCATGGCGATTCGATTCAGTATTGATTTCTGACCCAACGATTCGATTATTTTCGATACTCAAGAATACACCACGATAAGATTCAATTTGATTAATTTTTTTTACCCTACAGGCTAGACAATGTTTCAAATTTGAAATAAATCAATGAAAGCTGTAATATCGTTATGCATTTTATTTGAGAAACAACAGCAAATAACAGAAGTAGAGAAGTTGTCCTCGACCTAGGCCTATTAAAACCTAATTCACTGAAAAATAATAATGCCCCTGCGTTATAGATACTGAAAGGCCTTGCATCAAAAAAATACTGATACAAAATTAGTGCAATGAGTGCAATGCAATACCTCGGCTGCAGAGTGTCGACGTCCCCGCAGACACTCTTCTGCACCTCTCTCAAATTATAGGTGACTGAGACAGTGTCACAGACAGGAAGCGGTCTTGAGAACGCTGGGACCCTTTTTCCCCCTGGATCCCCGCTCTTGTTTGCCGTCATGTCCTTCTGTTGTCGGACAAACTCGCCCCCACTTCCTCACCGCCTCGGTCGTATTTAGACCCACAGCGTGTAGCACAGACCACGCTCAAATTTGAGCATAAATCAAAAATGTTGCGTCAAGCTCACTGCGACACACTGCTGCAGGAGTATAACCAGCCCTTTAAGGAAGCGAGGTAGGAGGGCAAAATAGGTTTAGCGCCACCGCAGCACGGGAGTCAGAATTACGCCCAGGAGCAAATGGATAAAAATAGACCGGAGGAAAAATAAAAACCCATCAGTCGCTACTCTTGCGGATGTGTTGATACATCGGAATGTCGGCTGTTGAATCGATACAAAATGATTATTATTTACACCCCTAGTAGTAACCTGACTTTAGTGTTAGATAAATGTTTAAAGAGGTTTTCTAAGCTTATAGACCCAGCTTGTCCTGACTGTTTTCTCTAAGGAAAGTTAGTGGAAGATTTACCTTATGAGTTAGGGTTAGCTTAACAGAACAATGCGTTATTGTTATCGGACAATTTTTTTCATATTTAAACACATAAAATTCCAATTCTATGTCACCACAACCAATTTAGAGTTTGGTCTTTAGCAGATAATTGTTGTTTTATAGGCCAGAGCAGTGAGAACATGAGCAAGAAAGAAAAATACAAATGAATTTAGAATGGAGTCAAGAAACAGATTTACCACATTAGTGTAATTTGATGTACTGAGAAGATGCTCGACTCTTTACTCCTAATAGATAAAGCTTTAAATTTACTCTTTTGAGCACAGTTTCAGCTTTGAGTTGCATTGGTTCAGTCCATTGCTGCAGCTGCAACAAATCATAATCTGGCTTTTTTAACCTCTTCAGAAACTACATCTAGCAGGAATTATTATAAAGAACATAAATGCTATAAATTAACTGTGGAAGAACCACACCAGGAAAAACCAATGGATTTACAGAGAGAACGTTGTGAATGCAGAAAAGGCCCGACTGGGATTCAAACTACATCCTTCTTTAATGAGAGACAATATTTCTCCATTGGCAGCTCCAGCTCTATTTGGAATTCTTTTCTTGTATGAACAGGGTTTGCATTTACAGTCACTGATTGGTGTTTTAAGGTCCCCAGCTGGTGCTAATAGATTCTGCTCAAAGCAGCGTGTATAATTGCCATTTATAAATACTCTGTTAGCATTCAGACATGCTTGTTGGCATTAGAAAGAGCAGTCATGAACAGCTTTGATAAATTAGACAGGTGAGCTGATGGATTGGTTTGCAGGAGAAATGAGGCAAAAGCTTGTTTCTGTGCAGGTAAACTCATGTTCCTGATCTTGGAAATTAAGAGAGAACTCACACAATAGTTTTAAAATGACACAAATGGAATAAAGCCCTTTGGTGCTTCCTGTTTAGTACAGGTTCTGATTTTGCACCAGCCAGTCACTTGGTTGGAAGGTAATTTAGTCACTGTAGAAGGTGGAGGACTGGTTTACATGTTATTCATGAAGCAAGGATTATAAGTTATCATCCAAGATAGTAGAGCTACTAATCAGAATAATTGGGGTCAAATTGCAAATGTTTTTCTACCAAAGTTCTCAACAAATCTACATACTTGCAGAGGGGCACCCCCCATCTGCTCTGCTTTATTCTGACAGATAGAAACAATTCTCTCCAAAATCGCGGCTTATGAGATTGGCATTCTCAACGTTTGCCTCTGCCACACCAAATGGTTGATGGGAACGTGCAATCCCAACACGTCCTGAAGCCAAGATCCTCTAGCTTCCCTGTGTGGTTTTTAAAGTTGATTAGTTTTTCATGCAGACATAAGTTTTAATTAAATAATGAGGTGGTAGTTTTCATTACTGTTTTGTTTTTTTCTTGTCATTTATGAACACAAACAGATCAAAGTTAAGTACTTACAACATACTTATTGTTAAGGTTCTCTGTAGGGTTTGTTCTAGGAATAAGGAGTCAGGGGGCCTTTTATTGGGGGTTTATGGTTGCTCTAGAAGCCAAACATATTTTTTTGGTCTCCATTGAAGACATTAAGTCGGACTTGTTTCCAGTGCATGTTCAACTTCCCTCTATAACTAGACCTTTTGATGAACTTTGTGGACAGAAGTGAGTCTGGCATGGAGACTAGCAGATTTTGTACCTGCTTTTTTGTGAATGGTGTAGTTATGCTGACTGTCTCTTGCCAAGTACTACAGCTTGCATTTGGGCTGTGCACAGTCAAGTGTGAAGCAGCTGGGCTTAAAATCAAATTTTAAAAGTCAAAGGGCATGGTTCCTGACCAGAAAAAGGTGGCTCTACATTCTTCAGGTTGGAGGAGAGTTCTTGCCTCTAGTGGAGAAGTTCAAGTATCTTTGGGTCCTTTTCATGAGCGAGATTAATCGACTGACATATCTATGTAACTGTTGCTATAACACAAACCCTTCATCAGGCTGGTCTGGTGAAGCGAGCTGAGCCAAAATGCAAGATCTCGATTTACCAATCGGTCTACGTTGCTACCCTCACTTGTGGTGATGAAATCGGAATCACGACTGAAATCAAGAGATCCTAGATACAATCGGCTGAAATGAGCTTTCTCCTTATCATGGCCGCAGTCTCTCCCTTAGAGATGGGATGAGGACTTCAGTTATCTGGAAGAGATTTTCTTAATAAAGTAGCTTCACATTGAGAGTCGGCTACGTGCATGGACATCTGTTTTGGATGCCTCCCTTGGGAGGTGTTCCAGGCACCTCCTACCTTGTAAAGGGGACGGCCTAGATCTGGAAGGACCGTGTCAAAAAGAATACAAGATGGATGTATGGATTTATGTATGAATGTTAGATAAATGTATGAGTGGTGATCAGTTTGTTCAACCATTGAAAAAAACAAACAATATATGGACATACCAACGGATGGATGGGCAAAATTATTTTTAAGGATAAATTCTGGTTTGTGGATTGATGATGAAAACAGATTTTATACAATCGGATGAGCTATAAAGCTAAAAACAGTTTACAACTACTGCAAAGGTTAAGATGGTCTGAAAAGCAAATTAAACAGGTTTTCCTCTATCCATTTTCTCCTCTTGTAGCACAGTGCTTTTAGTTGTAAAAGAGCTGATAATTCCAACAGAAGTTTAAAATGACTTAGCTGGCTGTCCACTTTCCTTCTGGTGGTTAGATGAGGATCGCCAGCCTTTGCATGTTAATCAGCTCCTGAATGGGAACTGTGTGTGATTTTTCATTGTGTGAGCTCTGACGGCGTCCTATGGAGAGCTGAATGTGTGGAGGAAAATAAACAACAGAGGAGGGAACTCAGCTTGTTCTATAGAAGGAAACACTCAATTAGCACCAAGTTTGCATGTGAGAATGTCGCTTTGCAACATCTGAAGTCTTTACCTACATATCTGATCAAAATACGGAACACTTAAATCCCTTGTCAAATTAAAGATGGTTTATGTAACAACAAGTCTTTTAAATATAATATTTAGCTTCTTTATGTTAGATGGAAATAAACTGAATTGGTTATATTTGGACATCTAAATTGTTGAAGTCTTACAATCCTCCCCAAAAATTATTTATTTAGTTGAAAGAACTATATTTTATTACCATTTGTTTGCATAAAAAATAAAAATGTATAAGCAATTCTGATTCTGGTTCAAAACAGGCTTAAATCGGTGGAACTTGGACTTTGGCTCAGTTTTTCTGAAAATGTTTCGACATCTATCCAGGAGTCTTTGGCAGTTGTGTCGGCTCGCACTAGAGCAATATGTAGTTGGAGCATGACAGATTGCACTAGTCCGAATTGACAGAATTGACTAAGACTCCTGGATGGCTGTCGAAACACCTTCAGAAAAGAAATCTGCTTGCTTTGTTCTTGACAATATATTCTTTAATATTAAGCCATGATAGAAATCTGTCTCTGGTCCTGAAAGTTGTGAATCGAGGAGCATTTCTAATAGTATTTCTAATACATGAATAACAAAACCTAATACACGTTTAATAGAGATTATGTACACATTTCAATTTTTAATTATTAGATATTCGATAAGGTGGTATAATTGTCTTCAATTCATTACTAAGATTTCCTTTACAGAGGCTGAAATCTCAGGTGTGCATCTGCTGGTTTAATCTAATAGCTGAAATAATGCAAAATTTACCAAAACGGCTCAATTTGGGTTTTAGAAATGTTTAAGGCAAGGCAAGGCAAGGCAAATTTATTTGTATAGCACAATTCAGTACAAAGGCAATGCAAAGTGCTTTACATGAATAAAATACAGGAAGATAAAACAGAATCAAAGCAAGGAGGAAAAAATAAAAATTTTAAAAAATGCAGAAACAAAAAAGAATATTAAAAACACTCGGACTAAAGAAAATATGTTTTAGTTGAGCTGTTTAACTAGAACAATCGAAGGCAATTCTAAACAAATGCGTTTTTAGTCTTGATTTAAAGGAACTCGGGCTTTCCGCACTTTTACAGTTTTCTGGAAGTTTGGTTAAAACTTTTATTTCTCTGACTCGGACCTTAAAGTGGACTATGATTCTGTTAACAAAAAAAAAATGTACTTATCTTTCAGAACATGACATGAAGTGATCAATTTTAATCCCCATAGTAGTATTTTAAATACAATTCATCCTATACCCAAGGTACAGTGATTTCGTTGCTACCTTAAAAGACTGAGCAGTCTTCATTCCTCTTTTAACTAAATCATTTTGATGAGAGATGGTATCAGGCAGAGACATGAAAAAAAGGCATTACAAGGCCACAAGAGAATGGCATAGATTACTGCAGCTGCAGAGATTTACAGAAAAAATAATAAAAATTCTCCTCACAAGTGACAGGAAATCTATTCAGTTAAGATAAAGTCTCTCATAAAATTACTAGTGTCTTGGATATTGGCAGCCTTGCTATTTAATTTTTACCAACACAACAGCACTTTACAATCTTCTACAATATCGCTACAGAACTGGTTGTATAAAAATAAAAGAAAAAAAAAGGATATTTGAATCTTCTTCTCTATATATTATCCACAGTCCTCCTGTGCTCAGTCAACAGGCTTTTAAAAGGATTTTCGAGTTGATTTGACTGTATTTTCAGAATGTTATTTAAAATGTCTGTGTTTCATAGTTTATGATGCCATGCACCTCAGCAAGTTTCCCTATGAAAGAGAAACAGGCCCATAGAATCACAGATTTTCAACAATTAGGATGCTTTTCAATATATTCATGATTTATTTTTATCACACCTGACTGGAAATTCTTTTGCTAAAAAAATTTACATCTAGGTTTTACTTGATGGATGTGCTAAAATTAAAATAGAAATCTTTAAAAACCTCTTTTAGTGTGCTGTTTACTCAACAAAAGAAGACATTTAGATGCTTGCTGGGACTTTCCTAAACAAAATCCCAACTCCACCAGATTTTTCAGCATTAGAACACCTGCTGTTCCAACTTGCAACACGTTGTAGCTCTTTTTCACTTTTCTGCTGAGCTCTAAGTGAGGTTGCCAAGTCTGGCGAGGATGCCCAAGGTGATGATCGACTCCATTACTGTGTAACAGAATCCCAGTGTGATGCGCATGTCCTCCCTTGAACCGCCTGCAGGACTACAAGAACAGGTTTTATTGGGAATAGAAATTGCATCGATGATCCAGCTTTCTTTCCTCTCAGCACGGTGCACACTGTTATTTATAGATTGTCACTGTCTCAACATCACTGCCCCTCAGGGCTGGCATCTGTGAAACAGATGGTTTTATGTGTCTTTGAAAATCAGAGACGTGTCACTTTCCTGTATTTTAACCTAGAAAAAAAAAACGTTATTTGAATAACTAATCTGGTTCAACCAACCATTAAAAGCATCTCAAGATGGAATAAAATGCATATTTTTAGCTGAAGCAAGAACTTGTCGCAGATCCATTTTTCTTTTATAAGTTATAAAAACATTTTGTTTATTTGATCAATAAATAATTTGAAATGTCTTAAAAAGCTCTATACTCCTAAAAAAACTTTAATATATACTCTACTTAATGGAGTGGGGTGTATTTAGGGATTATAACAAGTAAAAACAGATCTACCACATATGGTTAAACACAGTTTGTTTTCCAAGTTGAGCTGTTTGCAGAAGTGTTGTTTTTCCAGAGTTGTTTCCATGATATGAGATTGTCAGAGAATTTTTGACACAATGAGGGTGTAAATCATTTATCTGACCTCTACAAGAGAATCAGAAGTTGGTGTTTAGTGGTCAAGGCCACCTTTAGCCTCAGTCTGTAATTCAGGGGTAACACCTCTCAGACTAATCAGAGCCATGGTTTCTGGACAAAGGTGGTTTGCCCCTTTCAGGTTAGGGTCAGTCTGTGCCTCAAGCAAAGAAGTTCAAGTATATTGTTGTCTTATTCAAGAGTGATGGTAGAATAGACCAGGAGATGGAAAGATGTAGGAAATGGCAAGACCCTTTTAAAAATCGTTTAAAGCTTCATCATACCTTTCCTCAGTTTAAAAACATTACTAAAGAGCTAGAGGAAGAGCTGGAGTCACCTAAGCTTTTTTCTTCATAGCAAAATAAACTATTAGCTCATGTTGTACATGGTATTATGTACAATGTATTACATAGCTTAAAATCTCATACTATGGTATGACTATTTCGGATATAGATTACCTGTTATAAATGGAAAAACTGAGGCTATAAAATTTTTTTTTTGTCAATGTTTTTGGTCATCTCAAATACTTGCTCCACAGGTGAGAGCGCTACAAATTCAATGACTCAATCTTTAGGCCAGCCCTACTTGGACATGTCAAACACTCATTTGCATAATTGGGTAATCAGATTTTAGGTTTCCATGATTTGAGATCACATCTGTTGAAATGTTGTGATACTGAATTTAGTTTAGTCAACATAATGTTCTCCACTTTCCCTAAGCTATCTGCTTTAACTAGTGGAAAGATGGACAGTGTAATTCAATTCAACTGGCTATGGATATTATTAGTATACAGAGTGGTCATGGATGTTTGTTGAAATAAATTAGCAGATCAAAGATTGTATTCTAAATTGTACCTTCTGTGATCTGGGGCTGTTCTTTTCATGTTGGCTTTTTTGCAATCAATGAAGGACTTTCCCGTCTAATATGGAATCTCTTAAACCCAGCTGAAGACAAAGTTGTATTTTCATTCGCATCTGGTGCCTTTGGAGATCATTGTTTGCCAATGTGTTGGATTTTCACACTGACGCTCCATCTAGTGGTGAGCTAAATTAATTAATTCAAGTGCCCAGTTGGGATAAGAGGTACAGAGTGGTGTTTTTGATGTAAATAAGTTACAAGAATGATCTCTGACAGGTAGCAGCCCCATGTGTTTTGTGCAAGATCTGTCCGTAAGTGTAACGTGTTCCGAGCTCTCCCTTTGGTTATTGATAAAAATGGCAACACCACCCTCCTCATGTCACTGCTTTGCCTTTTGACTCTGATCAGACGTAAGCCATCAATGTTTATGCTGGGGTCCCGGATTTACTCCGTTAACTCCCATGTGCAGTTCCTCTGGCCGGATTGATAGCCAGAACAAGTAGCTGATCCTGGCTATTAAAAGTAAAATATTAACATGATATGGAGCCTTTAAACTTGCCTTTTTTTGTAAGAAAACCAAATGAATTATTAAGCTATATTATGTTTTTTTTTACACATTTGCATAAATGGCTGAATTGTAGAAGCTCTTTAGTCTTGATCTTAAGTTTAAAGCCTAAGGATTAGTTTTGTTTACACCACCATCACCAAACCCCTCCTAAACTACCCCTTCTGTTAAAGCAATTTAAGGGTAAGAGAGATCATTATTTCAATCCCTTCTTTTATTTGGGTCTTAAATACCTTATTTTCACAACCTTTAGGCTCTCCATGTCTAGCTTTTGAGGCTGTGTTGTAATCCACAACACAGTTTAGGAAATCTATCCTTGGAATATAATTTCGCCTCAGGTTGGTGTGCTGTTTAACTGGTCACTGCTGATATTCAAGTGGCCCTTGGCATGGAGGCTTAATTTGTGTTTGCACTTACAAAGTATATCTTTGATGCTGCACCTTGTAAGGCAAAGCAAGGAGCCCCGGAGCAGCATATTGTGGATGTGCTGCAGCTGCCTGATAGCTTTTTTTTCCTGAGAATATTTACTCTATTACAACAGTCTAACCAACTGGGAAAAAAAAGGATAATGCACTTGTTCCCTCAGTGACATGCACAGAATATTTTTTTGTACCCTAGACCCCAAAAACAAGCCTACTAAGTCTATAGAGGGATTGAAGAATATTCGTCAGATTAGTATTTGATGTTTTTTAGTAATGTTTAACCTTCTATAAAATTTATGTTTTGGATGAGGCAACATAAAATGTTATACTAATGTTTGAACGATATAGTTTGTTTACCATATTTCACATTATAACCCATTTGGCATCTGCAATCCTCACATTAACGGTAATGATACAAAGTGTTTAAACTTGAAAGTATACACAAATCTCCCTTTGGTATTATTGTTGTGCATGTTGCCAAATCAAGAAAGACAATAACAGCTAAATTCAAGATGACAAGCAGCATTCAGCCACAATAAGTTGTGCAAATGATCTTGAAGGATGCAGAGGCTTCTTAGGTATTGTTGACACTGTTCGTTGTCTCCTTCTCTAGTAGTTTCCATATTTACAGGTTGCTCTATTTGTATCTTAGAAATTATATCCTGCACTTTGTTTTGGCAACCCTGGAAACTCTCATATGACTGGCTTAGGAAACGGGAAGTAAACATGGGCTACATACTGCAGTGAAGTTGTTCAGCATCAAACCTACGGGTATGAAAGGAGAAAAGCTTGACTTTGCCATTTGTTTATAGGGAATGGTACTTCTATCTCAGGAGAAAAATGCTAATACTTTTGGTTAATTTTACAGTACATTTCTTCTTTATTGCTCATTGAAGGTGTAGGACATTTTTGCAGCTTTATTGGTATTTTGGATTTTTAAGTATGAATGTAATCAGTTTTACATTCAGAGTATGAGGTACTGCCATCCATAAGGTTTTTATTTGACATCTTTATTATCTCACCGAGAAAGTCCCCCATGTGGGCAACCCTGCATGTGATCTCTGCTTGCATAAAGGCATACTATGCAACATTTTTCAGTTAATTAATGTGTTCCATAACGTTTTGGATGATTAAATGAGTCATTTCAGGTCGAACAAAGGTTTTCTCGGCCGCCCTGGTGGTCTGTAGGGGAAATACCGTACTTGCAATTGCAGGAGCCCTCGGCCCGCACCCACAGGCTCAGAAGTCTCGTGCATCGCGAAAGTCGGTCTTGCTTTACGGCGAGAACTTTGCTAACTACAATCTTTGTTATTTAGACACATGCATAACAACTAATGTATGAAAACATGCTAAATTTTCAAACTCGAAAATTGGAACAAAATAGTCACTTACCGCTGTAGACATGGTGATTCGTTGCGTTCGCCTGTCTGCTAAGCTCAAAACAACCGCGCCTGGCTTGACGGAGAAACCAGGAGAACAGCTGAGCATATTTACGACAGTGCACTTTTACTTTCACCCTCTGGGGGGAGCCTCACTGGAAAATCAACACCGGTTGCATAGTATACCTTTAAAACTACCAAATTATACATAGCACAGTAAGATTTGGATATCGATCAACACAAGTTTTTTGATGCATTTTCTTTTCTTTTTTTAAATAAGTCTAACTGACATGTGCTGCCAATTTTATTTGGGCTGATTTTTTTAGGCCCATATTTTTTTTTTCTTCCTCAATTTAAATGAGAAAAATTCCGCCATGATAAAAACCATTGCTACACAGCTCTCAATTTAAACAAAAAGCGTTTTTAGCTAATCAAAGCAAACTCTAACCACGGATAGTAAATGGACAAAACAACACTGCATGCGCCTCACATAATTTCAAGGCACGGCCTACGAATGCACTAATGAATTGGCCAATGCATGCATGTATTAGCCGATACTAATGCATGAAAAAATGCTTATAATAGACAAAAATATTGTCCGGCCGATGTATTGGTTAGTTTTTTGTAAGGATGCGAATACCCACATTTCAGTCAGGCATAATGCAATGGCTGTACACTAGTTTAAGATGCATTGCTCTTAAGATATAATCTATAAATTTCATTGACAAAGTCCCACATTTTTTGCTTGTGGTCTAAAACGTTAATGAAAAAAGTAAATAGTCTTTTTTTTATATGTATACTGTATAAAAAAAATCAGTTTGTTGAGAGATGCAACCAGTCAACCAGGTTCAGCTCAGAGACTGGCTTGAAGGTGAGTGATAAATTAAGTTTATCCATAAACACCTTATGGACCACCATTTAGACCAGGGTCTGTTTTTTCACCTGCTAGCAGATGTATTACCATTTCCCTTTGAGGTTGAGGAATTGTCATTTTAAGTAAGGATTTATATGGGCATGTATCCCACTGTCTCCTAACCCCAGGAAGTGACTCATTGTCATGATGTAATGTCTAGCATTGGCTCTTAGCTCATCCCAGACTCTCCTTGATTGGTCAGCTTCTTCAGTTGTCAGGATGACCTGGTCTTTGCGTGAAGAACAGAAACAACAACAAAAATAAATAAAAACGTCTTTTGGGAGAAGACGATGATAGATGTGTACCTTCACAGTTTCTTGGTAGGGTTGCATACTTTTTCAAATTGCTGTGTTTATTTGCAAAGATATTCTGAGGAAACTATCATGGCTTAGCTTTGAACTGTTTTTTTGGAATGCCACAGCAGAAATAGGAGTGATATTTCTACTTGATAGTCCTCATAAATTACTGTTCTCTGAGATAAGACAGCTGCAAGAAAGGTCTTGCATGTTTTATAAAAGCGTAACAAGGTTTCCTTTTAATAAGAGCCCCTTTCAGACATGAAACGGAAGGCTTTGTTAACAACACCTTCATTATCGTATGCGTGCAGAAACAGGAATATCAAGGTGTGAGGGTTAACTCAGCAGGAAACCAAAGCTCATTGATAACTTCCTTAAAATCCGGGATGTGTTGTTGTGTTCTGTTTTGAATTTATCCTCAGCAATTATGACTTGGAGCATTACAATGCACTCAAATTGTGGGTAAGACTTCAGTTTACTGTTGTAAAATAAATGCCATATGAAAAACAAAACAAAAAAACAATATTCTCTGAAGGACATCACATAAACTAATAATTATTTTCCTCCATTTTTAACCAAATGTGGCTGTGACCAATTGTTAGAAAAGCTTTAAATTATTGTTCTTGACTATATTTTTTCCTACTGTCGCTACACAACATGATTCAAGGAGCCAATCTGCTCTGAATGGTCATTAATTATTCATGTTTGGAGTAAAAGCAATATAACACCCATGTGTGTACTTAAGGCAGAGTGAAAGGGAGGCCTGTTATGTTGTAAAATGGGATTGTACTGTGTTAGTAAAAGGACGTAAAATTTGCAGAGTTTAAACAGATATATTCTCTAAATCTCCCTTTAAAATATTTAGAAGATGGTACAACAATTCTACCTTGGCTAAAAGCTTTATTATAGACTGCCTACATTCTCAGTTTGGGATTTCCATGAAGGAAAGAGATTGCAAGCTCTTAAGAGTATAATGTATTTTACATGACAAAAAAGTTTATCATTTAATGGCAAGTCTGATTGTCTGGAGTTGGAAGAAACACTGACTATAGACCTGTTTCTCTGACATCCCACATCATGAAGGTCCTAGAGGGACTTCTGTTGGTTCATCTCAGCAAACAAACAAGAAGCTATCAGGACCCCCTGCTGTTTGCTTATCGCCGTGGAGTTGAGGCCATCATACACCTGCCTCAACAAACCAACTGTTATTTAGACAAGGCGAACAGCTCTGTGAGGATCATGTTCTTTGATTTCTCTAGTGCATTTTACACATTTCATTCTGACTTCCTTTGTCAAACAATCTGGAAGACTCAGATGGAGGCATCAACAATCACCTGGATCAAAGAGTACCTGACAAACTGACTACAGTTTGTTAGACCGATGGGTCAGCTGTCTAATCAAGAAATTGGCAGATCAAGAGCACTACAGAGGACAGCACTCTCACAATTTTGTTTTACTCTGTATACCTTCTAGTATAAGACAGAGTTCTGTCATATGCAGTCATGGGATCAGTATTCAAGGCAAGACATGGTTGGATTATTCAAAAAGTGAAAAATGCTAAAACAAACAGATCTGCAGTAACAGCAGCTTGGGTGTCTGAAGCAGAAACCTCTGAAGAAAGGAAACACAGGTTAGTGACCACGATATTCTGAGGGAGGATGACCATGCAGGTGAGTCAACAACCTGGTTTAACAGATCAGTCCGTGCCCAGAGAACAAGGTAGGATAAAACAAGATGCGGCTGTAGCCCAGAGTGTCCCAGATGCCGCAGCCTCAGAGGATGGAGAACAAACAGGAGACCAGATCAGAGCAAAAAACAGAAGGCGGGATAATCCAGAGGGTTAAGCCAAAGCCGGAGCTCAGGATACAGAACCAGGATTTCAGAAGTCCGAAGAGGTTTCGAAGGGAAATCCAGGTTGTGACAGGAATTCCAAGTTCAGCAAACAGGGAACTGTTTGTCCAAGGACAGTTTAGGCAAACAGATCAGATGGGAACAGTGAGGCTCAGGGGTTGAGAGGTAACGCTGGAACACTCTCACCACTGGCTCGAGAATAATCTCGCCTAACAAGTGGAAGCAGGCAGGTAAAAAAAGATCAGACAGGAACAAGCGGGCTCAGTGGTTGAGAGGCAGAACAGGAAATCAGAAACAGTAAGGTAACACTGGACACACTCTCCCCATTGGCTCGAGGTAATAATCTGGCCCTGATGGCTGGTAGCAGGCAGCTTAAATAGAGGCAAGAGCAGGTGGATCTGATGAGCCAAATCAAATATATATTTGAAAGATTTGGATGAAAATTGCAGACTAGATCAAATCCCAGGAAAACTGGACCTTTCTTCTTTATTACTGCCTTTTGTTTAGAAAAAAAAAAAAAACTTTAGACCAAAGATAGCCCCTTTTTTTTTTTTTTTTTTTTACCATTTTGTTGGCTTGTACTGATACAAAGTTGGTCACTGATCAACACGGTCAAGCCAAAAACAGTTCTTAGTTACTGGGGGAAGATAAAAATAACAATAACTTACACATGAAGAGGATATTTAAGGTAGTTTTGTTTAGTAGCAGAAATAAAAATAGTGCATTAACATGTGTGCATTAACAAATCGTGTTTTTCTATCTTTGTGTGAAACAAGGTGTGACAAAGACACATCAAGAAGGTGTTGATCCCACAGCAGATGCGCCACTCGCCATGTAGACGGTTTGATCAAAGCCGTGTCAAAAATCATCTAATTACTCAGTAAAAAATTACACTTACAATCTAATATTGGAGGTAGATAAAGCTGAATCTCTGCTCCTGCCCATGAGTAAATCACTAGAGAACACAGATGACCTAACAAAATCAACAGTTTTATGTTTGCCGGGCAGCAGGTGGATTTAAGGTAATGTAATTTGGGATCTGAGAGGAAGCAGCTGGCAGCATAACAGAAATGGTCAGCCGTGAGACTACTCTGTACTCAAATAGAGGATTAAAGTATGAATAACAATAGTTGATGCTTTCAGGGTCTGCATTGTGGACTAAAACGCCATTCTTTCTGGTAAAAGGAATAAAAGTTTTCAGTTGGTTAACCAAATTTCTTTTTTTTTTATTCTTATTAAAATGAACAAAAAGGCTGTTTTTATAAACACAGTCAATTGAGACGAACATAAAAAAAAACTAGTAAGTCTTGGTCTGAATTCTACAATAATTATGCACCTCTAAACTCAGCTATTCAGCTGTAAAAATCTTTAATCCCTCAATGGAAACTGATGATGGGGATAGTCAATTTTCTTAAAAATGTAGTTACAGATTTATGGCAAGACTTAAAAATGAATGCTCAGATATTCTCTATGCAATATGGCTTTGAATTATTTTTAAAGAAGGATTGGTAAAGCTGGTAGAGAGATATCCTAAAATAGTAATTATTAGCTGTAATAAGTGAATAGGAGTACTTGAGCTTTTAAACCCGACTGGTCTAGTTGGGGACAAACTGGTGTCTATTAGGGGTGGGTATTGGCAAAGAAGTCATTAATCGATTCGAATCACGATTCACATGCCACGATGCGATTCTATGCAAGCAACTGAATTCATTCATAGCTGTATTTATTGAAATGACTTTTGGAGGTGTTGCCATGAAAACAAATACTGGACGGAAATATTAGTATTACTGGCGTGGACACACTGACAAAAAGATCTTAGGATTCATCAAACTTAAAATAACAAGGATAATCAGTGCCATTTACATGGCCTCAGTGGTCCTTTTGCAAATTACGTGCATCATATCAATTTCATTTTTACCTTTTTTGTTTTTAAAGCCAGAATGCATCCAAGCATCTGATTTGAAATGTGATGGAGCCGGGGGGGCGAATTTTCTCAGGCACCTCCATGTTTTGTTTACGAATGACTCATCTCAGTATCCCGCGGCCGGACATGCTTGTGACACAAAGCAGCGAGCGTCAACACATCCGCAGTGACATCTGCTGGACTCGAAGTTGTATTCCTCTTTATTTGGCTGATGTGCGCCAACCATTAATGTATTTTATTTGTTCTTTTTTTTTTTATAATCGATTCTTGCCTTCAAGAATCGATGCAGTAGATCACAAAAATTAGAATTGTGATGCATCGTCATGACGATTATTTTGCACACCCTTAGTGTCTATAAGACAAGGACTTCTAAAGCACAGCCAGGATTGTGTAGTGTACAGGGGCAATGGGGGGTGATCTGCCTCTCACGACTACCTCCAGCTCAGAAATCTTAAGGTCAGGAGAAAATCAAACATGTATGAAATTCAAATGCACAAACAAGGATTCTTCTTCTTCCTCTCAGACGAAAACACAGAAGAATGGCGGGTGTGTGACTGAAATGGAGTTCTTTCTGTAAAATTGAGAAACCGTAGTGGCCAGATTTGCTCAGCTATTTGTGCAAATACGTCGTCACTTTAATTTTTAGGACTTTCAGCACACAGAACTGCAAACGTTTCACTCTAGTGAGCTTCATATTCCGCTTCTACTCGTTTGGCTTCTGGATAGACGAGTCCGTGTACCGCCATCTCACTGTGGAGCTGGGTCCAACGTGGTGTTTAGACGTACAGCAGGTAGATCGCATCAGAGCGTTGGGTCGCACAATGTGAAAACAAACATCGTGAGCTGTTAACTTTTAAACCCTGCGGTTTTGTTGTACAGCGTGAGCTGTAGCTGCGTGCAATGATGGAAAAAGTTGTACAGTGTATGCCCAGATTAAACCTGCCTGTAGTGCCTCTCTGGAGAAATCGAGGAACTCTGTCTCCACAAACAGCCCAAAACCATAGGCTAGCTAAGTTGGCTTTAAAGGTATACTATGCAACCGGTGTTGATTTTCCAGCAAGGCTCCCCCCAGAGGGCGAAAGTAAAAGTGCACTGTCGTAAATATGCTCAGCTGTTCTCCTGGTTTCTCCGTCAAGCCAGGCGCGGTTGTTTTGAGCTTAGCAGACAGGCAAGCGCAACGAATCACCATGTCTACTGCGGTAAGTGACTATTTTGTTCCAATTTTCGAGTTTGAAAATTTAGCATGTTTTCATACATTATTTGTTATGCATGTGTCTAAATAACAAAGATTGTAGTTAGCCAAGTTCTCGCTGTAAAGCAAGACCGACTCTCGCGAGACTTCTGAGCCTGTGGGTGCGGGCCGAGGGCTCCTGCAATTGCAAGTACGGTATTTCCCCTACAGACCACCAGGGCGGCCGAGAAAACCTTTGTTCGACCTGAAATGACTCATTTAATCATCCAAAATGTTATGGAACACATTAATTAACTGAAAAATGTTGCATAGTATGCCTTTAAGCTAAATTTTCTTCCTTGTGTAGCATTTTATTTTTTCTTTACACTCCCCCACCCCCCACCCAGGCTAAGGTATGGCACCCCCTAGGGGAGGAGTGCCCCACACTTTGAAAAGCCCTGTGCACTATCAGCGTTTTAAGAGCCTAAGGAGTGGCCCTGTGAGATTGTGTCGCATACAAAGGTGGAGAGTGGCAGCGAGGGGAAGAGGGGGCGGAGGCGTGGGGGCTGTGGACAGGGCCTTTGGAAACAATGCAAAGTGTTGTCAAGGAGGAGCCGCTGGGCTGGCAGGGCACTTAAATCTCAGGATTCATTGTTATCCTCTGTTGTCACTGGGGCTGAGTGTGCATAATGATGCATGCTGAAAGCGATCCGGATTTTCATTCTTTAGATTAAATTAAAAAACGATAGCTGCTCACTTCTAAACACAGGCCTGTCCTCCCAAGCTGGACATTTCCTTTTCTTTATTTGTAATGTTATTTAGATGTTATGAAAAAAAAGCCCTCTGCCTTGAATAATAAGGTTGTTTATGCAGACATATGTTATTTTCTGAGTGAATTCTTAGAATGCAGCAGCTTCCTGTAAACCTAATGCTGTAAAAGGAGTAAAAACGTTTAGCCTGTGTGTCCTGGCCTGATTATGTCTCAGGAGTGAATAGCCACTCTCCTGACTGACAGCTGTCTCACTTTTTATCTGCATGGCTCTTTTGCATAATGTGCCGCTCTGCTGCTTTAATGAACCGGCAAAGCAACGGCAAAGTTCAGTTGCTGCGTAATTATTCTGCTCTTTTGACAGCTCAGAAAGTATGCCCCGCACATGAAAGTTGATACTAAAAGACTTTATTTTTTTTCTTTTGCTTGACGGAGAACAAAATTCACCCTGCTGACAATATACTGTATGACTGTTGGCAGTTGATAAAGAAAAGCTTTTCACACGATGGTGTGTCTCAGCACTGGTGTGGCATTTTCTCCTCTGTATTATTTGGAAGGTGCAATGTTTTTAATGTTTTACTGCTAATGCATAAAATTTGAATATAAATCCCAGCCAATGGAATATATTAGCAGGCAGCAGTTGCCTTATAGCATTATTGTTATTTGGGAAAGTGTGCAACTTGGGAAAGTTTTAATCATCAATAAACTCCAAGCTATACTGTTAGAAGTCTTGTATGATTTATAATTTATTAGCAAAGATCTTGGCTTTTACCGGAGGCTAAAGGAGGCAGTTTTTATATAGAACTAACTGCAGATAAACCAAGAAGATCAAGGATTAACTTACTTACTAAACTGGAGAACAACATTCACTTCCATATTTATTTTCTGTAGGGATGTCTAAATCCATTTTATATTTTTAGCTTGATGTCGGCAAAAAAAAAGGAAGCTGGAATCAGGGCCGTCACTAGGTTTGAGAGACATGGGTGGCTTAGCCCCTAGGTAAGATATTGCGCGCGCGTAGCGCGCGCCGAAATTTTTTCAGTGCACTTTCTAAGGCGCTGTCTATAAATTCATTATTTTAAGAGCAACATACCTGGGAAACACTTCCCTCACTAATGCTACTTCACCAACTAAACTACACCAGTTAAAATGTGCTAAATTACAAAGAGAAAATGGTAGGTGCCATGCATTACTGCATAAATGGAAGAAGGCAAGTGGTTCGCCACTCATCATAAGGGAAACCTTCTACAGAAGACAGTTGTCTAACCAACAGACTCCCAACATCTTCATAAACCCTTAACCTGGCCATTCATCTTTCCCCATCTCCCCTGCACCCACAACCTGTCAGGAACCCCTGTCTGCTTTGCAATAACCCTGTTTCTGTGTGTGTGCTTGGTGTGTGTGTGTGACCTGGACTTTGGCATGTCTTTCTCTACACCTGGCACAGAGAGAAACACATATATGTGAGGAACTTAACAATAAATGCAGCATTATCTTTGATAGATTTCTGCTTAATCTAAAGTTTAACCACAAAATACAAGTTGCATAAATGGACAGTAGGCAATAGGCAATAGCATCATTGCAAAGAAGGATATCCTTGAGACTTTTTCACATCAGTCTGACAAAGTTTTAATGCAAATAAAGGAAGTATTTTTAAGTACAATGTATTAATGAAAACACAAAATCAACAGTATATGAAACGTACAACTTAGAACTATAGTCAACCCAAGGAAGCACTACCATATCACACAGTGTCGCCCTATCAGACTGGTGGCACATAGATATGGGAGAATTATCCTGCCATAATGCAAGAGCACATAACTTCAATTAGAGAAAAGAATTTCATCTTCTTGCACTCAAAACTTATAATGCTCACACTCAAAACATGCGCTCTCTCTCAAATATTTTCTCTTCTCTCAAAAATCTTTGTTTCTTCTCTCAGATTTAAACAGATATTTTCTATATTATCACAGATATTTTTTCCTCTCGCTTGCCTCCATCTCCGCTCTGCACGGGTCTCAGTTACGCTCTGCTTGCGGATTTGTTTTGCTCTCTCAGACTGCAGTTGGATCGTTGCCTAGCAACCTTTCCAGCCAATAGAACGACAGCCTCGGAAAAGGTGCGCTTGTTTAACCCTACGGAGTGTGCCTGTGCTACTACGCCACTTATAAAGCGTCAGCTGAAACTGCTATTTACAGTAGTTTTGTGGCTGATTGTTGTTTAGAAATAGAAAACCTGGTTTCATTTCTTAGTTTTGCCCTGGATTTTGTAGCGTTTGTGGACGCTACGTCGCTACTTGATCAAAACAATAACGTCGCTACAGGAAAGTTACTTGATAAATAAAGCAGCGACGCTACGGTCAAGCTACTGGAAAATGTAGTTAAACTAATAGCTTCGCTACATGTAGCGGCGCTACTGCCCATCACTGCTCCTGTGACAAAACTATTATAATGATGCTAGTAGGCTACAACAACATCGTGTTTTCCCACACCACTGACTTTGTTCACCATGGTAACGTAATTCCTACTGAATCAGACAAGCTATTAGGCCTATATTGTCTCTTTCCTCACTCCAGGTAAAGTGAAGAAAATGTAAACCGCTGACATCAAATGGCAAACTCACCGTATGTATCTGCACGCAACCATAACTTTCCTAATCAAGCTCGATGACTGTGTGGAGATTCAAAGGGCGCGCTGTTGCTGCACTGCACAGCTGCTATGGTCCAGTTGATGGCCGTGTACCACGTGACGTGACGCTGGACGCGGAGCCAATGAAGGAAATGAATATCCTAACGATATTAATAATTGTATAAATAATTGTGTTTGTAAATAAACTAACAGGAACTTATCTTCAGATTAACTTGCCTTCTTGGTGGCTCGTTTTCAGTGCTTTACTGCAATTGTTTGGGGTTATATGGAAAAAAAATCAATAAATAAAAAAATAACAATAAAAATCGCAAAATAATTATGGGGTGGCTAATACCAACGAAGGGATGACTTCAGCCACCCTAAAATAGGTCTAGCCACGTCCCTGGCTGGAATATATCTAAAATTTCAAAAAAAAGCAAACTGATATAAACAGGTGCTTTATCCACTTCTGCTAAAGTTAATATCAAAAATTGGTTAATATTAATCTCATACCTAATGTTACGGAAGAGGATTAGGGCCACTGAAAAAAAAAAAAAAGTTAACTGATTTTTAAATTTTATTTCAGTTTAATATGGGAAAAGGGTCAGAATTCTGACTTTTTTCTCAGAATTCGGACTTTTTTCCTCGGAATTCTCACTTTTTTCTCGGAATTCTGACTTTTTTCTCGGAATTCTGACTTTTCTCAGAATTCTGACTTTTTTCTCAGAATTCTGACGGCTAACAAACATGTTAGCATCAAGCCATAGCCATGTCTGTTTTAGAGACTAGCTCTTTTGTTTTAATGACCTTCTGCTCCTCCATTAATGAGAGGACGCCTTTGGCACGTAATTCGTTTCCTAATTCACTGGCCACCTCAAACAACTCACATCTTTGTCAGTGAAGCTGATTGCTCCCACATCTCTTCCTTCATCGTGCCCATCCATATTAAGATCCAAAATTCTGAGATTAAAGTCAGAATTCTGAGAAAAAAGTCAGAATTCTGAGATTAAAGTCAGAATTCTGAGATTAAAGTCAGAATTCTGAGAAAAAAGGTCAGAATTCTGAGAAAAAAGGTCAGAATTCTGAGAAAAAAGGTCAGAATTCTGAGATTAAAGTCAGAATTCTGAGATTAAAGTCAGAATTCTGAGAAAAAAGGTCAGAATTTTGAGAAAAAAGTCAGAATTCTGACTTTCTTTCCCATGTTAAACTGAAATAAAATTTAAAAATCAGTTAACTTTTTTTTTTTCCCAGTGTCCCTAATCCTCTTCCGTATAATGTTGATGTTTGATCTCTGAGTAAAATAAATTAATCAAGCCATTTCAAACAGGTCACACTTGGAAAATAAGCAATGACAGGAAGGATGACTTGTACTGATATTGATAAAAGTAAATATCTATATTGGTCAATATTCAAAGCTGCAATGTCAGTATTGTCTTGGAAATGAAAAATGTGGATCAGGACACTCCTATTTTACAGGTAGTTACTTTTTCATGTTACTCATATTTTCATCCTTTTGTCAGTGTTTGACATTTACTTCACAGAGGGTCAGAGGATGTGAAAGAAACTATGTCCAGAACAAAGGAAGTGTGTCCTGCTCCATGTCACTGATTTGGTCTCGGGGCGTCGCACCATCAGATGGACTGAACTCAAAAGATTCAACACGAGTGATTGAGGGCTTGGCCTTTTTTTTATCTGTTAAATCTGAGCCAACCGAGGCCTCTGAGATGTGCTGACCAAAAGCTGCAGCTCAGAGGCCTGTCATGTGCTTGGCACATCCACACACAGCTTATGTCTGCACTGCATCTGGTCAACAAACAACCTGCTCTAAATGTTCTACTGGCAGATTTCACATGACATGATATTCAAACCAGATCTCAGTAGTAACCCATGAAATCCACATATAAAAAGAGACTGAAAAATATTTCTTTCACATATTAAGGTATAATAGTGTTAATTGTGTTGTATGCTAGAGACATCTGGTGTGACATCTGTTAGAAATACAATCTTGACCAAGTCCTGGGAAGCAGTTGGAGATCATTTAAACGATAAGACTAAGGGATAAAATGACAATTACATTTGTTGCTTATCTACAGACCCAAATGCATTTAGAAAGCTTAATCTTTCTAACCTTTTTTTTAATCACTCGTGTTTATCTTCCTGCTTATCAAAATATTGTATACCAAATAAGTCTTTAAAAAAATTACAACTAGGTAAACATGTCGAAATTAAAAGATTGGCATTTTGGAATGAAAGCCTTGAAGGTTGGGAGAAATTGGCCCCACATGGGTACAAAATGGATATCTGAATTGGTAAAAAGACAAACTGAGTTTTTTCCTGCTTTGTTTGTATTAGAGCTTTCCATTAATAGAATCAACAGTCTGTATCAGTTCCTGTGATAGCACAAGCATTCTTTTTTTCCCCATTTATAATTAACTAGGTACTATTAGTCCATACATATAATCTAAGAAAGTGCTTTAACTTTTTTAGGACAGAAACAAAATATATTCTTAAAAAAGATTTAAGATTATACTTTTATTTTGAAAATATATCTTGATTATTGATTAATCTGATTTATAATCTGATAGTGAAAAATTCCCTAAAGCTGATTATTTTGCAGACTCAAACAGATGAAACAATTTTTTTTTTTCTTTTTACAATTTTGATATATTTACTGCTCTAAATGGGTTGCTCTGTCAGTTGAAGTCATGTTTTATGCTGCGTTCACACCGGACGCAGCAGGCGCGGCAGAAGCAGCGAGTTTACATGCAAAGTCAATGGTTGACGTGCGTCAAGGCGCAGCAAAACGTCCCGCAGTGCATTTTGAGCAGCAGGCGCAGCGCGTCTTAGCAGCTGAAGCAGCTCGTCAGGCGCGTTTAAGCATCTGATGCGCCGTAAACGCGCTGCTGCTCGAGATGGAAAAATTGAACTTTTGCTGCTCGACGCGCCGCGTCAACCTGATCTGGGAGCTGGCTGCGAGACAGACACATCTCTGTTACAGAGCGCTATGATCACTCCTCTGAAACAGTTTATTGACGCATAAATTAACTTAAAATGCAGAAATCTGCTGGCAGAATATGTTCGCTTTTATTATCCTGCTGCCTGCAGTTTGGATTATTTAGATGAAAAACACCTACCAGCTGCCGCGGTGAACTGCGAGGAGGCGACCCGGCCAGAGGCTGCTGTGGAATGGGATTCCTACTGACAGCGCACCGCTGGTATGTGGGGGTCTGAGCGGCTCCGACAGAAATAATATTGGAAGGCAGGATGGTAATCTGGATGAACTGTCTGCACTGATTAAGTTTTCGGGTGGATTTTCTCACTTAAAAACATATTAAAACTGCTTTATTCCCACTGATCACAGCGAATAGCTGCAAGGCAGAGAAAGGATAGAGTAGCTCCGCCCAACGCGCGTCAGACCCACTTTGCAGCAGAGCTGAAGCACCGGTGTGAACGTAGCATTAGAGTCTCTATACTCCAGTTAACAATAAATCTAGTACCAAATTAGTGGATTATTCCAATAATCGATTTGTCATAATTAATCCGATGAATTGTTTTAGCCCTGCACTTATTCATTATGTTTATTTAGACTCCTGTCTAAATATGGCATTTCTCTTTACATTCTTTGACATTGTTTTACTATAATTTTGTTTCTTCTCCTAAAGGCGATTTAAAAAAGGGCCCTAAAAGTTTTCTGTAATATGGTGACTTAAGCAGATGACTTATCAGCCTCTGACATTCTGACTGTTTGAAGGTACAACTGAAAACACACCATGACCTGATCTTCCAAACACTATTTTTTAGTGAAAAACCTTCCCGTTAAAACGGTTAAAAGCTAAGTGTTGATTTTGGCTGCTGCCTCATTCAGCTCCACTGCATACTGCAGTTAGCCAAGCAGATCACTTAGTTAACCACCCTGTGTCATGGAAACCCTCAAGGACTTTGTTGACTCTGCCTCTGTTAATGAATCTCTGGAGGGTCGAGCTGAGATCTCTTAGATATTCCTTTCTGGATAAATGTGTTGTACGTTAGCACAAGGGAGCTCTGGTAGACGATAATTTTCATGGGAAATTTTGAAAAAGAGGGGAAGGACAACACAATGAGATTGAGGGGACAAACGAGTTGGTTGTTAGCCCTGAGATGCATCAGACCGGTTGGCTAACATGGCAGCTTCCCAAGGACAGAGCCCTCTTTACAGAAGCATTTGCTCATTAGAGAGGACATCTCTCATTGTTTGGAGACTTTAATGAGCTGACGGTGAAGAAACAAAGACAAGCAAATGTGGCCTTTAGATATCCAACTGTAGCAGGACGTGAACGGAAAGAGGCCGAAGCCCTGCTTCTATTTTCTTTATGAAGAGAACACACTCCTCACACATCCAAGGAGATCAGCCCAACCCCCACCTGTTTCTTTCCTCTCATGTTTTTACTACTTATTCTCCCTCTTTCTCATTACTACTGTTGCAGAGAACAATCTCAGGGCACAGCTTTGCAGAGGACATTGAGGAGCTTAATTAGTTCATTCAGAGATATGGCTCTTCTTACTAGCCCATTGGCTTCTGTGCCTCAGGGGGCTTTAAATGGCAGCTCCCTCTTGCAGAAAAGGCTTCAAACTGTACAGAATATAAAATACCTGTCAGGTTAATAAGGGAGAACCCTAGGAACCCTTTTGCATTTATATTTTTACCCGCTTTCAAGGATTCAGAGTGGTAGTGCTACACTATTAGGGCAGCATTAAAAAATAAACTCAATTTAACAATGAAAAAATTCATTTTTTTTTTTTTTAATCATCCAGTCTCCAGCTGAGTTGTAGAAAAAGGAATAAATTCCCCAAAATGTTAGAGGGTGGGGTTACACTGATCTGTTTACTCATCTGGAAAAGATTGTATTGTCCTGCAGCTCATAAGCTGCCATTAAATGTTTCCACACCTAAATAAATTTGACATACTAATCTAAGAGGTTGCACACAAGCAAATTTTACATATTTAGAGAACTTGTTTTTTTCTTATCAAGCAGAATACCCCAAGTTAAATCATGTGTCTGAAAATAGAAATATTCTTATTGTTTTTTTTTACTGGGGGAAGTCAGGATGCACATAAAGAAGAGTTAATATCAGCACAGCTCCGATCTGCTGTCTGTGAGAGAACTCTGATGTGCCGCATCACCTTCTTTGGAGATGATGTTGGAAAAAGCCCTCCCCATGAATCTTTTTGGCGCCAACACATTCCCAGCAAGAACAAGATAATTTTTTTGTTCTTGCATAGTTGCAAACACTTAATCAGTCTTTTACTTCAGCTCCTGTTGAGACCCTTTTGCAGATTTAAAATTCTAAAGGTTTTGGCAGAGATTAAGCATGCGTCCCATCTATGGAGGCTCTGGTCCTCGACGTAGCTGTCAAAGGTTCGATTTTTGGCCAATACATTGAATCTGAATTTCTTTTGAGCGCGGGTGAAAAACTCAGAGCGGAAGCACTGTTGGTTTTTGGGTCGTGTAGTTTTTTTTAAAACTTTCATTATAGTGTAGGCTTCAAGGAAAAAAACTACAAAATGGCGGCGCCAGTACTGGATTTTTTTCATTCTATTTTATTTTTTATTTTTTGGCATCAATCCTAGTTTTTTTTAGTTACTATTGGTTTTCTCCCATCTGCTCCCGTTAATGTTTAATCCTGTACCGTCCCAATCACGTGATCGTTACTAATACTGACTCCCATACCACGGGAATCCCGTGACCCGTGGGATTCCCGAAAAAATGCCAGTCTCTACTCAGAAGTAGTTGACTGGTTTAATGAGATAAGTCAACATTAGCTGAAAACCAAAAAGGAAAACAAACAAACCCATCGTTATATGACTGTTTCAGCCACTGTTTTATCACTGTTTTAATGGTGCTTGATGAGACAGACTGAAGCAAACAGCAGTTATAATATGCACATTATTTGATATATTTTTATTTTAAAAAAATTAAAGCTATAGTATATTTGAACTATTGTCATTTTGCTTCTTTTTATTGGCCTTGTATTTCATTCTAGTTTTTGTTAATGTGAAGGAAAAAAAGAGATTAGAAAAAAAAATCTATAATTTATCATTTGCCCTGAGCTTCAGTTTGTTCTCTATTGGCCCTATAAATAATTTATTAATAGATAAAAAAGTAGAGCATAGCCATTCAATCATCACGACATCTAAATGAGGTATGCATAATCAATTGGCCACTGAGTGTAAATCTGTGGCCATACTAATGCTTTTTCTGATCTGATGGATTAAATTGCTTTGTTCACGTTATAATATAACAGAAAATGAACAAAAATAAATAGGTATTTAGAGTCTAGATATCATTTTCTTCTCTTCCAAATTGGGGATTGAAAGTAATTTTGCTTAAATATCGACAAGATGTTTTCTTCTATCTGCTTCTGGCTTCAAACTGAAACAAAGGTCTGTTAAGGTTCCTCCTTGAGGATCTCAAACTAAATTAGCCGTATCTGATAACACATTCTTTTTCTTGAAATGACCCCCAGAATTGGGTATGCATTGATTGAACCGAGGCGTAGGTCAATCTGTGGCGATGGAAAACTGATACCTAAAATTCAATAGTAGGGAGGGGCTTGTGTAGTAAATTGTGCAATTATGTGATTCTTTTCATCCCATCCTCCAAATTTCAAAGATATTTGAACTCTCATTATGAAGATGGGCCCCATAAAATCGACATATGGGTAAGGTATAGAGTGCCCGCTCTGGAAATGGAGAATTAAGTTTGGGCTGTTAACAATGCTTCCTGTAACACTATCTTGTTTTTTAGAATCAGAGGTGGGTGGGGGGGGGTGTCTCTTAAATTGCATTCAGTTTCTCGGCAACAGGGCAGCAGCTGTGCATGTCTTTGTACCAGTAGGGGTGGAAGGAGCCGGGCGGGGGCCTGCAGCGTGATAAAAGCCCATTGATGCAGCTGTGTTTAAACAGGGACATTCCAGTTCGATCAGTGGCATCAAGGAGCAACAGAGTGAAGGGAAAGAAATTTATAAGATTCCTGCTGACTCTTTTTTTTTTTTCCTTCTTTTTTAAGATATAGAGCTGGATAAACTATTACCAGACATTTTGATACAACCTGAATAGATGGTAGGTTTGTTGTTCTACATGAAGAAATGGGGGAAATTAACGAAGTGTTTTTAAATTTAAAATAAGTTGTAAATTGAAGCTTAGAGAAATTATATTGAAATATCGGTTGTCAAAATAGAAAGCATTAAACTCGTCAGCAGTGCTGAAACCACTCAAGCAAGCTCCCTTTTACAAATCTTAATCCGTTGTGGTTGCCAGATTGAGAATTGATCTAGCCCAGGGGTGCTCAAGTCCAGTCCTCAAGAGCTACTATCCTGCAACTTTTTGATGCACCCCACTTTTAACACACCTGAATCAAATGAGTGGCTCGTTACCTTTCCTCTGCTGGGCTAAATGATGGATTGAGCAGTTCGATTCAGGTGTGTTAGAGAAGAGATGCATCTAAAAGTTACAGGATGGTAGCTCTTGAGGACTGGACTTGAGCACCCCTGATCTAGCCTTTTTTCTTCCCCTAGTCTATTCTGTGAGAAATTAGGGGCCTGGAGCTTATCCCCCGCTGGCATGTGGCTGAAAGAAGAGGACATCCTGGACATGTTACAAGTCTATCTGAAGTCCAACACTGAGGCTTATCAGACCTAAATCTATGGTCAATTTTAATTTAAAATAAGCAAACAATTGGGGGAAAAATTATCAAACATCAGTGTAACACATTTAGTGTTATTTAACTGGTTCTAAACCAGTACCTATGTTTCTGTTCTTATTTCAGAAGTCAAGTTCTATCCCTAAGAGCTGGTGCTATGTTGAAACCAGTGGCAGTCCTGCTTCTGTCAGGAGCTGTAGGATAGATACTTTAATGCATAGATGGCCGTAATCTTGTAATCCATTTATATATCTATAACAGTTACTTTGTTCTTTTTGTGTTTGTTGTAAATATCTATTGGATTGAAATAAAGAGGAGGTTGAATCCGTAAATGAACTCACTGTCATTCATCTTACAAATATACCTGTATAATTCAGAATGTCCATGAAAAGAAAATGATTTCAAATATGATTTATACAGAAAACAAATCCACTATAAACTTAGTATGCAAAACACTTGTTCCTAGTCATGTTTAGTCTTTTTTCATGCTAACGAAAAATCTTTTTCTCTTTTTTGAATTTTACATTAAAATATGCGTTTTTTTAAACCAAGTATTGTGCAAATCAGGTGTTTCCTTATTTCTTTATGGTAATGCACACATCTGCTGAAAAGAATATGCCTGTGTTCTGTCAGATGAGCATACCTCATCAGACCAGCATTCCCATAGTCATTACACATGCGTATTGGATGTCAGATTTGCGTTTATCCCTTTACTTTTGTATGAAAAATAAACTTTAAACCAAATCAACGGGTGTGTCATTTACAAAAAAACAATTTGAGGTGAGATCGCCATACGCTTCAATAAACACCATAAATTAAGAAATCAAATAGTTTTTTTGTACATGACTAAAATACGGAAGATGATTAGGGCTACTGAAAAAAAAAATATAAAAAAAAAACAGATTTTTTTTTTTTATATTTCAGTTTAATATAGGAAAAAAGTTACAATTCTAACTTTAATCTCAGAATTCTGGATCTTAATATAGATGGGCACCATGAAGGAAGAGATGTGGAGCACTCAGCTTCACTGACAAAGATGTGAGTTGTTTGGGAGGGCCAGTAACACATTGGTGCAAAATGATGGAATTAGGAGACTTTTCACGTGCCTGAGGGGTCCCTGATATTTCCTTAATGGAAGAGCAGAAGGTGATTAAAACAGTCATAAGGCTTGATGCTAACATGTTTGTCCGCTGTCAGAATTCATTCAAAATTCTGAAGAAAAAAAGTCAGAATTGCACACCGTTTGCGGTATTTTTCATACAAAACTAAAGGGTTAAATGGGTATTGACTATAGATATCCTGGTCTGACCGGGTATGCTCATCTGACAAAGCACCTGCACAAATTTCACCTGTCTAACTCTGCTTTTTTAGGCACTTGGTAAATTAGATTTTATGCTACAAAAAAGAACATAACTAAAAGCAAAATATAGAAACGTAGCACATCACTAAGCAACTCTGTAATGAATGGTCAGAAAGAAAAGTTTATATAGTAGTAGGGGTGGGTATTGCCAAAGAAGGCACGATTCGATTCGAATCACGATTCACAGGCCACGATGCGATTCTATCACGATGTATCACAATACTTGAATTTTATCGATGCATTGCAATATTTTTACTAAACACTGTTAGAAAAAAATACAGCCATTACCAGTGGCTGACTGAGTATGATCTGGGTAGTGTCTTCCAATTGATAAATAACTGAAAGCAACTGCATTCATACATAGCTGTATTTATTGAAATTACTTTTGGAGGTATTGCCATGAAAACAAATATTACTGTAACAATATATCAACTTCATTTTTACCTTTGTTTTTAAAACCAAAATGCTTCCAAACATCGGATTTGAAATGTGATGGAGCCGAACAAAGTTTCTCAATCTCCTCCATGTTTTGTTTTTGAATGACTCAGCGCAGTATCCGCGGCCGGAAATGCTTGTGACACAAGGCAGCGTACGTCAACACATCCGCAGCGACATCTACTGGACTGGAAGTTGTATTACACTTGTTTTTGGCTGATGTTTTCGCCAACCATTCATGCAATTTTATTTATACATTTTTTTAAATTAATAATCGATACTTGCCATCAAGAATCGATGCAGTAGATCACGAAAATTAGAATCACGATGCATCATCATGACGATTATTTTGCACACCCCTATATAGTAGGGTGTATATATTCAAGCGTGCATATTATATTTTTTAGACGATTATCTTTTTTACATGATACCAACCAGTCAAAAATTTTGAAGTCTAACATATTTGCTAATTTAGATGAATAGCAGTGATAGTGGAATTGAGTACAAAGCTGCTTGCAACAATATTTGCCAGCCAGTTTTCTTCAAATCATGCAGGAAGGCCGCATATATGCATCCTTACTGCGTGGTAGGAAAGTGATGTTTTAGGGAAAAATTTTCAACAGAGGACATCTCGACAATCATTAGTAACTTGTTGACACTTAGTCCTAAAGTAGGGAGTGGAGTGGAGGTGGTGTATAAGGGAGCCACTCTCCACCAGTGTGGCCTCATTAATCACTGTCCTCTTCGTCACTATGGGTGGAGGGGCCGCTTTGTCTATGTTTGGAACGTTGCACAGTTAGATTTGATGCAGTGCTAAGATGCTGCAGCTTGAATCCCAGTTGGCGTGCAGTAAAAAGTCGGATCACAGTCTAATTTAGAACTTAATTAACCCACATGGAATTTATGCCACATCAGCTATCAGTCTGGCAATACAATTTTTCTCAGTATGCTCCCTGCTGCTGTCTGTTCTCTGGTCTCCTATTGTCTGATCAGAGCTGCTTAGATTTCTGGATGCAGAGATTTTTTTTTTTTTCTCCTGTTCTTTGGTAGTAATGAATCCTGCTGACTTGTTTTTGGTACAGTCATTACTCAAGCAGAGAATTTCATAATGAGAATGTGGAAAAAAACAAATTCACATGAGTTTCATTATCATTTGGTTTGACAGAAATGCTTTTCTGCGAGAGATTGATGTAATGGGGCGCTGCTGCTCAGAAATAATGAACCTTGCATCCTGTTAGATTTCAGAATCTGAAGTTTTCTTATTTTATTTCCTGATGTTTGGTTGTTATGAAGAAAATTGCAACTTGTAGATTATCACCTGATATTTCATTCTGTACATGAGGTGTTAAATGAGCTGATTTAGTTTTAGCCTGTATACATAAAAGTCTTGGTGTCAATATGGGACTTATGCCAAAACCTTTTTGTTAGCAGGTTTAAAATCTTTATTTGACTGGTTCGGTTTTGTCCTGATGACTTAACAGTATATACTGCTGTGTTTGAAAAGAGAAAAAAAAAATTAGGAGTCTGTGATTACATGAATCGGATCAGAACCTTGTTAGATGTTTCGCATCTGACTTTGTCACTCTCTCCCCCCAAAAAACTCCCATGATGCTTTGTGGGGAGAGCTCTTGCAAAGCATTCTGGGATATATCTGCCTGTTTAGTAACCATCGATCTACACTACTTTTCATGCTGCATTGTGAGAAATTTTGAGTTCACTACATTTTCATCAATTCTACATTCGGCACTTAAATAAAATGGCGTAACCAATATATGGTGCCCTATGTAGGGGTTAGGGTGGACGTTCAGACACAGCCTGTCTGAATGTCTGAAGTTAGTAGATGTGCTAACGTTAGCCATGCTAAGCAGCAAACTAGTGTGTACGAAAAAGGATCTTAAAGGAAGTGTTTGAATATCAGTAATAATGATCTAATCCTCAGCAGTTGTTTAAAGGTAGTGAGGCAAAATTTGCCCCTAATGAAGTACTGGATAAGCAGTCTGTAAAGGAAAAGTGACTCAGTGTATAAGGTTTCATCTGATCCTTAATTGTGAGGGAAAGTACACATGATTAGGCTTCACCGTCAGAATAGTTTTTAAAATAAGTTAATATATTTGTAAATTCCATTTCCACCTCTGAATTTAGAGCTTAAAGTTCTAATCTATGTATGGTTACACTGTATAAATGGCTAAATATATTTTAATAACTAATAAATTGCATACATAAATCACATCATCCCCACATAGAAATTGTCATACTTGTATTACTGAATTGAGATTTCATAGCACATAAGCTTTTCTTCGACTTTTAAAGTTAGTTTTTGTGTTAAAGTCCTCTTTACTTGTTCCATTGTGAAGGTGTCGAGTTTCCTTTTTTGTTTCATTCTGCACCGCGCATCGGTAAATGCAGTAAAAATCAAATGACAACTTAAGTAGCGCAGCTGACCGAGTGGAACAAATTAACTCCGGCCTTAGGCTTCTGCCACAGTAGCCAGCTTCCAGACCACTCTCTGGGAATTTAGGACTTTCTCCTGAACGTTTCTGCACCTTATAAAAGTGCTCTTAGCATGACACCCATTTGGGAAAGAAAGGACGTTGCTGAACAGACATCTGCATAACCTTCATCAACCTGTTGAATCTTTTCCAAACTGATATTTTCAGTTGTGAAAGAGAGATTGATGAGACGATTGATTCTTTTGACTTTTTTTGCTTCAGTTTCACCACATGACCAAAATAGCTGATTTCTGTTGGATCTCAGAGTAAATATAATGTGTTTTTATTACTCCTGATGCTTAATATATTGGGACCAATGATAAAAAAGGAGAGCTTTTGCTTTAAACTATATTAAGTAAATATTTGATCTCTGACCAAACTAAAAAGAGGCAATAAGCTGACTGAAGGGGCACCATCAGTTTTCAGTGCACTTGTTGAATTTCAATTAATCATATAAATGTCTGTATAAACAAACACTTCATAAATTTCTATATTTATTTCTATATAAATGAATTTGAAATTTTAGATTTGATAGCTTTGCTCAGAAATTTAAAATAGTGTGAAAATAAAAACATAGATCTGTAACATAGAACATGTATCTTCCTCTTGTAACACAGGCCTCCTTAAAAGACACTTTGATTTGACACAATTAAAAAACGATAGGGGTTTGAATTACAAGGACAAAAAGCAAGATTGTAACTATCTATTTAAATCAAAATAGTAAGCTACTTTTCCTATATATGTTTTTTGTAATGTAGGTAGTTTAGAGTCAAAATCTCCAAAGAAAAAAATAGTAAAACTTATTGGTATTAGATAAATTCATAAAATACGTTTTTACATTAGGAAATATTAACCAAATTATGTGTAAAATTAAGTAATCCAATTATCTATTGATGTATCCAGAGGAAAAACTAACCAATCTGTGAAGTTGTAATTAGGGTTTTTCTGATACAGCTCTTTAATTTCTGATAAGATACTGATATTGCAGCTTTGGTTGGTTGATTGATTGATTGAGTGATCTCACAGTGGAGAAATGTATGCATTTCATCAGCTCAAACAGTCAAAAAGAGAGCAAGAAGGTGCCAAAGGAAGAAAAAGGTGGGATATATATAGTTAATGTTATGTTATTGCACTGGGAGTCAAATATAAAGGAAACAGGTTATTGCACAGGGTATTAAACAGAAATTGCACATTAAATATTGTACAAGTTATTGCCATTGTAGTGTTGCATTGTAGAGTCTGGTGGCAGCAGAGATGAATGACCTGTGAAGTATTGGCCTATACCGATATTGACCTGATGCAATATATCGGCACAATTCTTACATACTTTAGTTACCGCTTAGGCAATGTAGAATGTAACGCTACGTTCACACCTAAAGCAGCAAGAGCAGCAAAAACGCGCTTGCGGCTTCATTTTTTATGCTTGTACAAGTTTAGTCCCAGTCGCCTCTTCGCGGTTTGCCGCGGTGGCTGGAAAGCGGTTTTCATTTACGTAAACCAAACTGCAGGCACCAGGATAATAAAAACAAGCACGTTTTGCTGGCAGATTTAAGCATTTTATGTTAATTTAGCTCCCAGATCAGCGCCTCTGATTGGTTGATGTGGCACGTCGAGCAGCAAAAGTAAAATTTTTCCAACTGTGCGTGTTGCGCGCATGATGCTCCAACGCGCACGACGTGCTGCTTCAGGTGCTCAGACGCACTACTCCTGCTGCTCAAAACTCGCTGAGGGGCGTTTTGCTGCGCCTTGATGCGTGTCAACCATTGACTTTGAATGTAAACTAGCTGCTCCTGCTGCCTTTGCTGCTTTTGTTGTTAATGTAGCATTAGAAGACGCTTGAGCAAGTGATTGGACTTAAGAAGAGAACCATAGTCAGCAACCATAGGTATGAATACAATGGACCAACTTATTACCAATTGGTTACATTACCTTAAGATTAGACCGAAGAATATTCTACAACTGAATGAAATAAAAATGGATCAATGAGAAGAAACTTGTGCATGACAAGTTTTGCAATTGGCTGTGGTCGTTGTGATCACATGGGCTTTGTATTTTGGATAAATGCCCTCCTGAAGCATCTAATGTTGATGTGGAGTTCTGGAGCAGAGTGCTTCTGTCAGCCTGCTTATATCTATGATTTTTAGACCTACATCTAAAATCTTACTACTTCTACATCTTGCTTTTATCTACAGAAATTCAAGATGAACGCAAAATATTGTTTATCCAACCACGTGTTGTAATTTTAGTTTCCTTGGTAGAGTTTTGTCTTTAAAAATGCAGCAAGTAGTGATGTCTATTTCTGCAGGCATATTTGGACAGTTTCTGTCTGAATATGCTTTTTGATTTAAAACAAATGTTTTATTGTGGTTTAGACACAAACTAGAGCATACATTGTCTAAACAAAGGAAAGTGAGAAGTTGGGGAAAAATGCACCATCCTTACCCAGTTCATGTTTCATTTTGAAAAAGGTTGTACAGTAGGCTCTTGCCTGAAAAGCTGTGGTAATCTGTCCATGCCACATCTTTTCCTCATCAGAGACTCTGGAGTGTCTTGTCACTGAAATGTCTGAATGATCTTTGCTTTTGAAAAACTAAATGGGAAAAGTAAGGAGGGGACCCAGAGGGTGACAGTAAGCTGCTTACTGACCTGACACCAACTGATGTCAACCCACTCGGCTGGAGATGATATTTGCAGGAAGTCTGTGTTCCCTTTCTTTTTAGAGTTGCTATGACAGTCATTCAAAGTCAAACATAACTTTTGAAATTTAAAAAAGCAAAGATGTTCATAAAGATAGGAAATTACTACGAGTTTTTGGTAGAAACAAAACATTTTTCATAAAACATGGACTGCATGGGAAGGGAGGCACGCCTTTTGTTATACTTTTTAGGGTTAAATGTTATTGGGAAACATTATTGTAAAAGTTTATATAAAAAATATTTCACTGTACAGATTCCTGTTTTAAATGGGTCAAAGGGTTAGAGGCTTGATGGGGGAGCTGTGTTTGGCAGCATGAGCTAACCCTTTTAGTCATTTGATCTATTAAAAATATTGATCAGTGGAACTTTAGAAAGGCTCTACTGAACTGTAACCCTAATCCGGGTGGAGTCGACCTTCCACAGCCTCAACAGACCCCACAGACTATGGCCACATTCAACGAGGCTCTAAAAAAACAATATAAAAGATAACTTTATGTTACAACATAAACTATACATGTAGTTTCTGGGAAAAGTGAAATCTTACCTCAGCTGAGTAATGGAAAGGAACAAAGGCACATGTTTCTCCTGCTAAAATGCTATTTTATTGCTCAAACAAGTGTTTCTTAACTCAGGCCCTGTACTGTGACTTAGGTTTGAGATGTGTCTGTGCTCCAGGACAGCTTATTTGATGGGTTGACTTTACTTCTGAGAATGCCATTTGAGTCAGGTTTGTGACAGCAGGGAAAATTCCTCAAATATGCAGGAAAGTGGTTTGGATTAGGAAAAACAATTGGGCTAAAGACGGATGACCAAACTGTGTCCAGCAGCCATTGACATGGAGAATGAGCCACCAGAGGTTTTTACTAAAGAGGCTGTCAGTTCAGACTGCTTTATCCAAGCATGTTAATTGGGCTGGGTGGGTGGGGTGGGGTGGGGAGCTGGTATGGTTACTCCTATAGTATCCTTTGTTTTAACCCTTTCTTAACTAGAGATGACATCGCCAGTCAATTCAATTCAATTCAGTTTATTTATATAGCGTCAAATTCACAACACAAGTCATCTGAAGGCACTTTACAGTTCAACCAGATCATACAGTCAAATTGATTCAAAGTTTTCTATCTAAGGAAAACCAGTTGATTGCATTGACTCATTGACTCAAATACAATCCCTCACACTAAGCATGCTTGTAGCGACAGTGGAGAGGAAAAAGTCCCTTTTAACAGGAAGAAACCTCCAGCAGAACCAGGCTCAGTGTGAGCGGCCATCTGCTGAGGCCGACCGGGGTTCAAGGAGACAGAAGCAGAGACACAAAAAGCACCTGCAAAAGGCGGCCCGGTCCAGGAAACACACAGCCAGGCAGACGAGCTCCGAGCCAGCTCCTATGCCAGAGGACGAAGAGAGCACATCTGGTTAGTCACAGTCAGAGAAACAGGACCACACTGGAAAACAGGCCGAACTCTAGCATCTATAAACAGCTGATATTTCTCTCCAGGATGGAGTCACAGCCAAACAGGAACAGACCAGATGAAGCTATCATGAGAAAAAGCAGAGAGAGCAGAACGTTAGAGATTGAACTAACAGATTCTGCAGAGTGGGAGAATAGAGATAGAATGAAGCAGAATTATGAAATGGGGGTTAACCTAACCCTAACCCTAACCCTATGTCCTCCAAAAGTCAAACCCAGGTTAAAAATAATAAGCATTGGACTTAGAGATGTCCCGATCCAGGTTTTTGCACTTCCGATCCGATATCGATATTGTTTTTGGACTTCCGATCCGATACCGATACTGGCCGATACCAGCCTATCCGAGCATGTATTTAAGTTTAAGTTAAAGTATTTAGCCTTAGTTGTAAGACTCATGTTGAAAAGGGTTTTAGTACTCTTGATAACATCTAGCCAGCTAAATTAGGTGAGATTGAATAAAACACAATGCTTGGTAACAACAAACTTACCTGTTTATTAAGAGATAAACACAAACTGGACAAAATTATGAATAGCAATCTGAAATTGCACAGTGAACAGTAAAACCGTAAACAGTTAAAGGTGGTATATTACTGTAAGTTTTAATAAAAATGCAAAACAGGGAAACACTGGCGCAAAATAGTGGAATGGATCGTTTAAATCGACGAAACTGGAAAATACGGACCGGATTTTTTTTTAAAAACTGTATCGGCAGTCTGGATCGGCATTTTACATGCTTTGCCGATACGCATTTTTTGCCAATATCGGCGTCCCGATCCGATACGTGGATCGGATCGGGACAAGCCTAATTGGACTTATACAGTTGAGTTTTGGTTTTCATCTGATCAAAGTCAAATTTCCAAAAGAAAACCATTTTATATATTTTTTTGTAATTATATAACTCTCTGTCTAATGAAGTTATTACTTTTATATTTTAAAGCTGAAGTAAAATTTTCTTTTCAGGCATATTATGATTTGTTAAGGTACATCTGCACTTTTTAGTCCAGAAGAAAAGGCAGATGTAGGCGATCGTTATGAAGGGGAATAATTGAGGAGGTGGGGCTGATGGCAGAAGGTGCTGTTGAGCTCTGGAGACACCTTACTTATGTCTGAACCCTGCCTACTGTTCCAGGTTTTGCCTGGTTCAGATGATTTAGTGATTACAGTAAGATGTCATAAACAATAAAAAAAATAATAAAAAGTCCAGCACCCCCCTGCCCTACCCCACAGCATGGCTGCTGGCGGCAGGAGGCAAGGCGCCAGACAGATACACAATGTGATCCCAGAAGCAGACGGAGCAAAATAAAAGGAGTCCCTGGAGTGGAGCAGTGATGAGGTGAGGGGTTGTTTGTGTCTCTGTGTGTGAGTGTGTGGAAAGATGGTGCTTTGAGGGGCCAGGGAGGGCAACCGTGTGTTCTGCTTGACTTCACCTGAGACAATGACTCAGCCCAGCATATCTATGCCACAAGGGTGGGGGTGAAGGTAATAATGAGCAATGAGGATTGAATGCTCTGCAAGCGCAGTAGAACACACCCTTTCGTGTATAAAGCCCACTTTTTAGAAAATGTGCTTTAATTCTTTGCTAAATATCATTAGAGGTGTTATTGGGATGTTAAAGAGAAAGAAAATGCTTTACAAGCATTTGTTAAATGATGGCTAGGTTTTCTTTGTTTTACTTTCATTAATCTGGTTTCATGGCCGAGAAATTCGAACACAGGAAATTAAAAAGAGTTATAATGCAGAACTTCAACCGTCTTATTTTAAAAGTAGTGGTGGAATGCTATTAACATTATTTGTTCCAGTTAATTACAGGGTTTACATATAATTGATCACAATTATTTTCATTTAAATTTAAAACCATATGCTGACAAAATAAACCACCTTTTCAATTCAGAAAACCCTTTTTGTCAATTATTGAATAGTTATATGAGCACAACACATCTATTGTTGTTAATCCAACTATTTGGGTTATTCAGTCATTGGAATATAAACTATAATAGTGTATTTTTTTTAGAAACCCCTGATATTTAATGCAATTTCACTGAAATACTACTTCTATAGCAGCCTGTGATTTGTAGCACAATTTCTTCCAATAGATATGGTTAAAAGAAATATACACACATACATACATACATACATACATACATACATACATACATACATACATAAATACATACATACATACATACATACATACATACATACATACATACATACATACATACATACATACATACATACATACATACATACATACATACATACATACATACATACATAGATAGATAGTTATATGGCACTCAGTATTTGTTTTGAACAGAAGATTTAGAAAGTTTTATTTCTAATAATGACAGTACTATGACAGTTGAGCTCTACATACTGCATTGCCTTTAGGAGCCTAACCATCAATATCAAAATGGCGCATTTAATGCCTTTAAACAATTACCACTGAGGCCACTTTTTCTCCTAAGGCCAGTTACTAAGACATATAATCCATGTTCCTGGTCCTAGTTCCTTCCTAACTTGGGGCTCCAACTTGGGACTAAAATGTAATCAATTAAATTTTAGTCCTGCTTACACTTACGAGAAAACAAGGGTATTATAAGGTGTCCAAATATGCTTTATAAAAAAAAAATAAAAAATAAAAATTGGAAATCTCCTTAAAATGACTGCACATAAATTTAGAGACAATTTCAGTACGATTGTCTATGCAAAATACCAAATTATGAGTCCAGCCATTTTTTCCCACTTATGGTGGGTCCAGAGTCTATCTCCACCAGTCTATGAAAGGCGGGTTACACCCTGGACAGGTCACCAGTCGGTTCCAGGGAGACATACAAAGACATACCACCTCACTCACCCCTAAGTCAAATTTGAAGAAGTCAATGAACCTAACATTTATTATTTTGGATTGTAGTAGGAAACTGCAGTACCTGTAGAGAACCCATGCATGCAAAAGGAGAACTTTAAAGCTTATGGTCTTAAACACAAATGGGGGAGAACCTGTCACGTAGCTTAAGAGTTAAAATTTGAAAATGATTGGAAAACAGCATAGTTATCACAGTTTTTTTCAAAACCTTGTAGAATTAAAGCTATTTCTTAACTGTAAAAGCTTCAGATAAAATGCACACCTACCTTTGCAACCTTTCCTTTTTCTGCCTCTGGGGATTTGCAAGGTCTTCATCAGAAGTCCTTTCTGATTAAATGGGAAACTTGAAACGTTCTGCTGGCATCAAGTAATTTTCTATTAAACTGTTCAAACATGTCAGTGGTAAGAAATTCAGTTTCCCACTTCACGAAATGCAAACTAATTTGGAAATTAAACATATTTGGACACAAGTTTGTTAAACTACTTTGACCTTGTTATTGACCAGTTCAGACTTTATTATTGCTCATGAGAAAAGCTTAATGCTTTACTTTTTTTTTTGGCCTTTTATGTCTCTTCTTTGACTCTGACACGTAGTCATGTTCCTTTTCTGTATAATACCCTTTGCCTATGGTCAGTCACGGTTCCTCTATGCTTCAATTATTAATAAGAAGTTCTGAGCTTTTCAAAGCATGAATTTTAACCACAGGGATCTTTGGAAGGTCTAGATGGTTAGAAAAAAAAAGGTCACATTTTTCTTTTAAATGGTTTAATGTTGATGATGGTTAGGTGAAAAATAACCAAAAACAATCGCATTTGCATTAGTAGCAGAATACACGTCGGTATATTTTAAGGTATGTAGCTTTTAGCTCAGTCTGAACCATTAGTAGTCACCTGCATCCCTCACTTCAAAGTAAAGTACATCTTCAAAAGAAAAAATACACAAAAACAGCATAGAAATCTGTAATCTCTATGAATCTCTATGGGAAGTAAATATACATACAAGCACAACTTTCCATGCTTTCTACTCTTCTCCCATTTCCTCTCTCTCTAGCCAACGGAACATAAGATTTTAGTTTGAATTAGTAGTCCTTACTTATATTAAAGAAGCAAGTTTACTGCTGATGATGAAGCATAGAGTAGGTGACTACTTTATGCTTTTTGAATATCCGAACATATCTAGAAATAAGAAATAAAAATGTTATATTTATTTCCCCTCATACATTTCTGAGAAATATTTGGTTATAAAAATGTAATACCAGCAACCAATTGGACAGAAATTGAATTTCAGCTCAGTGATATATTTATTAATCTAACTGAAACAGCATAATTTAAATTGCAACATCATAAATACTTGATGACTTTTTTGTAATTTGATGCTTTGAAACAAAATAAACTAAATGAACCTCACTCAAGAGAAACTGCTAATTTGATATGCAATTTAAAAATGTAAACTGAACACGATACCAAGCTGTACATATAATAACATTGCATGTTTTAATTTTTTTCCTGTCTCTATCAAGTATCTTGTTCAGTTTTCTCAAAGATGGAAGTAGTTCTAAAATGGATTCAAACCAATGATCGTGCAAACAAACACAATTGCACGTCAGTTTTAACATGCAAAAATAATTAAGATAAAGGAATAGTTAATGAATAGAATATGGAGTTATGTCACTATTTACAACTTTAAGTGGCATAGTTACTACAGCAAATATAGAAATAAAAAACACACCATACTTAGAATGTTTAACATAGGTTAACACCAAGAATGTAATCCTTCAATTTCTAAGGCGAATAGGATTCATATTCATGAGTGGTTATATGTGCAGACTCAAGATTACATTAATCTATGTGCTAAATTGTTCAGAGGTATATTTTCTATGGGAAAATGAATAACTAATAACCATTGGGACCACAGTGTGCAATACAATACCTACATGGTTTACAGTCACCATTTACACGGACTTTGTACTAAGTCTGAACTTGGTTTGAACTCACAGCAAACAGCAGAGGTGGTAAGAGTCTGAAGCCAAAAATACCCTCGCATCATAAAAAAAGTGTAGACTTGGCATATTTGATGTGGGGGAGGTATCTGCTTACAATAGTTCAGAGATTACGTTATTGCTTCAACTGCACAGGAAGGAATCTGCTTATTGAAGCAAAATGTGTTTAAAATAAAGCATTTTCACATCATTTTGTTCTTCTAAATACTTTGGGGTTTCCAAAATCATCTTTTCTTAATGATGCTCACTTGAAAGGAGAAGCTTTTGGCCTGTTTGGCTCCTGGTCATGCTGTGATCCATCGTTTAGATATCCACAGATAGATCACCCTATTATTGGGAAATGAGATATTATCAGGCAAAATAAAATAGTGAACTTTAGAACAAAATGGTCCACATTTAAAAGTCCCATTATAGTACAGGGCTTGAGTTTATTCCAGAACTTAACTACATATGAGTGTGAAATGATGCATGTATAATAAAAAAAAAGTAAAAAAACAAAAACAATCCACTGGACTCAAGTGGGGTGGGCTCACAATGCGGCAATTGAGTGATTCCTTCCCGCTATTATTGCAACCCCCACCCCCTTACTTTGGCACAGAAGACCTCGCCTATTCAGCCAGACCAACAATTCCCTCTAATGACCCCCCTTTCAGAGACATAGACGGGTATGGATCATTGCAGGCTGACAAAGAACCCTAAACGACCGCCATTTCAAAGGGGCGGACCCGTTCGTCCGGTTCAATTTGCATGTTTTCTAAGCCAAAACAAGGCTTTGTTTTTGGTCCACTCTATAAAGCCTCAAATTCAACACTGTTTCTGACATATTGAATTAAAAAAGCTTCCTGGATGGGCAGCGAAATGTCTCTATTTCAAAGTCCAGGGGATTGTTTTTTTTTTACTTTTTTGGAATGACTTTGACCTGGATGAATGAGAATCCTTACCAGCGATACATGTACCGTATTTTCACGACCATAAGGCGCACCATACTAAAAGGCGCAGTCTCAGTTATGTGTGCCATTACTGTATTTAACACACGAATAAGGCGCACCGGATTAAAGGGCACAGGTTTTATATACCGGTACATATCCTCTATGTTCAAATACCTCTACTGCGTATTTAAAAATAGAGCGGGAGCAAAACTGAGTATGTTTGTGCTTTATTCATGTATTTATTACAAAGTATTAATCAAACCCATCAAAGTCATCATCCTCTGTTTCTGAATTAAACAGCTGCACAAAATCAGACATGCCAATTTCCCCTTCTTCGCTGTCAGAGTCACTTTCCGTGCCGTGCGGCTCCTCGGAAATGATGCCGGCTTTTGCGAAAGCTGGATCAACAGTGCCAGCAGACACGTTAGCCCAAGCATCAACAATCCATCCGCAAACTGTGGTGTAACTTGCCCGCCGCTGCCTTCCACTTTTCGTGAAACTGTGGTCTCCGTCGGTAATCCATCGCTCCCATGCCCCTCGCAGCCTTACTTTGAACGGCCGGTTCACACCGATGTCGAGCGCTTGAAGTTCCTTTGTCAGACCTCCCGGAATAACAGCAAGCACAGCGTTCATTTGTTTCACCATGTTTTTCACATCGGCTGTGAGATGGTCACGCATGGAGTCACAGATTAACAGCGATGGTGATGCGTGGAAAAACCACCTGGTCTCCTCACATACACTTCCCTCAGCCACTCTTTCATCATCTCCTCATCCATCCAGCTGCTCGATTTCCATGTTCCTCTGCGTAGCTGATAGCCTTCAGTTTAAACTGTGCTTCATAGGCGTGTCTCTTTGCCATTTCCAGGGTTGTTGAGGTAACAATGTTCTGCATAAAGCACATACCTGTTCTTTTATACACAATCCACGCCCACACTTCCCCCTTTAACGTTCTCATGGTGGTCTCAACAATGTCCGCTGTAACATATAGGGCGCACCACACTATAGGGCGAGCCGCACATTTTGAGGGAAAAAGACGTTTATATGCGCCTTATAGTCGCGAAAATACGGTATAAGCATTTTATTCAAACATTATTGTACCTTGCATTATAAGCTAGCTCAGAGTAAGAGCAGCATATTACTGCTGACCCACAGAAACAAATATAAACCATTTAATTACTTTATTTTTGTCTTGGTAGAATACATATTAAATGACCACAAAAATTTTTTATAGGACAATGATTATTATCCTTATTTAGTATGAAGAAAATATGAGAATCTGACTAAATACTAAAATATAATTACACAAAATTTTACAACAATTCATTCATAGAAATGTGCCCAACCCCTCAACACACCCCTGCTACTCAATGTAGCTCTGAAGAAATGAACAGGCTTTGGGTCAGAGGACTTTCTCTGCCTGCACAGCTGTCAAAGATGGAGGGCTGTCTCTTAATTTACTTCTATGCTCAATAAGTATGAGGTAAAGAGGGTGTTGATTACTATCCATAATAGAAAATGGGATAAAGTTTTATGCAACCAAAGTCAAGGAGTCCAGCTCTGTTCTGCCTTCGGAGCCAGTATTTAGCATCAATTTTATGATATAACTCATAGGGTCAGAATAAATGGTTGTTGTTCTGTATAAAAACATTTGGATCAAAGTTTTAATGCTATGCAAGTTATTCCTATCTGCATGTTTAGATGTTTTTTGTTAAACCAACTGCATGCAAAATCAATGCATTTTACTTATTTTAGTCACACTGCTATACATTATTTTAGCGGCTCCCCATTCTTTCAACATTTGCTGTTTAATTTTTTTTTTTTTTTTATTGCGTTACAGCATATTGTGTTACCAAGCATCTGCAATCATTTGGCAGATATACATTTACTATAGATCTCCATAGCTGAGAAAGAAGCGTTAAAAAAAAAAAAAAAGAAAAACTTTCTTTGCTCCTTGTATTATTTACACTACCAGTGATTTAAACCGAGGCAGTAAATGAGCCATGTTTCCACTTTCCTGCATGATGTTAACCGTTTCAGGGCCTCGGACCATGCAGATTGGCTGCTGTCACCCACCTTACAATGATGCCTTGTTCTCTTGATTTTACTGCCCAGGAAAGTTATGGGAATACCTTCTGTGTGCTTGTGACAGTCCAGTGAACTCAGAAAGGGTGAGAGTCACAGAACTCATTATAAAGAATGGACTAAAACTCGTCTCGCAGGAAGCAGCAACACAAGAAAGCAGATTTGTCCTGCATTTTCAAAGAGTAGATTGAAAGTATGGAACTGCTGGTGCCCTCTCCCAGAAAGACTCAAACAGAGCTTGTATTTTCTATAGGGCCAAGTTGAATAATGCATCTCTGTAGATATTAAAAATCATGAGAAGTTATCTGTGTTTCTGCTTGCTGGCTCCTTTTTCCATAGTCATTCAAGCAGGACCTTACCAAAGCGTGAAGCCCTCTTCCTAAAATAAGAAACAGAATCACCCAGAACTATGTCAGTCCATCACTGTAGAATTATGTTACTGTGGAAATTTCACAGTAAGGATATTGGATGAAATGTATCAGGATAGGATTTGCCTGCTGCGTTTCCGCTCCTGTCTAGAGCTGCAGCAGAATGGGCCTTTCATTTGGTGGGTTCTGCCAAATGAATACGGGAGAGAAGAGTGCATGTTGACATGAAAGACGAGGGTTTGTCAGTTGTAGTGGCATGACTTTAGTTGCTTGCTGGAATGCATGACTGGTCTATTTGGGCTGTCAGTTAGGTGAACAGTTGTAGCTGTGCATCAGTGTGAAGTTCAAAGTGCTGTCCACAGCTTGGAGCAAAACATAAAGGACTTTAGGTAATTGAGTTGTAATGCGAGTATTGCTGGGAGAATTACTGACCACAGAGATTGTCAATTATTTTCATCCCAATAATTCACCACAGACATAATCACTTGGCTTTATTCCCGCACAAGTTTAGTATTTGTGTTACTAAATCAATGCTGCCATTATTCACTAGGTCCTGTGAGTTTGGATTATCTTCTTGTAATTGAATGGTCAACAGTAGTTAATAGTTTATTCAGAGCGCTGTGTTAGAGAAAATGTAATACCCTCACAAAAAGAAAAAGATAGATGCCTCTTGTTCAAGAGAAGAAGACAACGCTGAGAGATTTTAAAGTGTTCTTCAGCAAATTTCTCCTCTTGTAGCTTTTACCGCCGGTTATCCTCCAGTTGTTGAACAGAGAACTCTTTTAAAACGGCAAGTGAACAGTTGTTGCATTGAAAAGGGCTGCAAGTCTGCCAAAGATGTTGGGGGAAAATAAAGCAATCCCCACTGAGAGGCTATTTAAAAAGTCCAGATAATTGAACTTGTCTGGATGCAGCTGCCATCTATTGTCTGGCCAGATGATGGTTGGAGTTCCTGCATTAATTTTCAGCAGCAATCGATAGAAATTCATTGTCTAAAGAAGTTTGCCAAGAGCCCACTTGAAGTCTTGGACAAGTGTTTGGACACTTTTGGACGTCTGAATGTTCTGGACTCAGGAGTATCTTAGAGAAAAAAAAAATGCAGAAAAGTTAAGTCAGTCATTTATTCCAGAAAGAGAAACGTAAATAATAACACTACACTGAGATATTTCAAACAACTATATTTACCATAGTTTGATAGTTGATAATGAAATCCCATAATTCACTCTCTCAGAAGATTTGAATATATATCAGATATAAACCTTTCACAATAAGCAACAAATCAATTGATCAGATGATAGAAATTAAGTGCATGATTCATAAAAATGAGCTAAAAAATTTGTGCTTGCATCTTGTTAGTTTCTTTGTGTCTACACTGTCTAAACTAAAAGAGTCTGGTTGACGAGAAGTTCCATTCCAGTACCGCTGCGTGCAACAATTGAAAATAATCGTACAGCGTATGCCCGGCTTTAGCGTAGTGAGGGTAGCATGAGAGCCTCATGACCAAGAAGTAGAAAGCCAGAAAATTGCTAGGTAAGATTTGGAAAACAGAGATAGAATTGGTTTCAAAGCTGAATGCATTGGAAAAAAAAAATCAAAATCTAGATGAGTCATTTTTTTCTTAAAATAAGTGCATTTGTTCTTGAATTGAGGAGGTAAAAGAAACATTTTGTCAATGGAACAAGACAATTTACATTTAAAATAAGAAAACAATTGTCTTATTCCAAGTGCTTTTTATCTAAATATCTCATTTTAAGAGTAGAAATACTCATTCCATTGGCAAATCATCTCATTTACCTACTAAAATTAAGGTTAAATACACTTAATTTAAGAAATTTCTTGATATTTACTGTATTCCAGTGTGGGAATTTAGATTTGAACCAAAAGAATATATTATTGTTTAAAGCAATAATTTCTCATCTAGAAAAAAATGTGTTATTGTGTTACAGATAAATGAAAGTAATCTAGGGTTGCAACTAACAAATTATTTTGCAAATCGATTATTTTATTGTTTTGATTAATTGATTTACAATCTGATAGCAAAAGGTTCGTGAAAGTGACTTTTTATATTAAACCAGTTGAAACTTGAGGAGTTCTGGATTGAGCATATTGACAAAAAGTTTTTTTGTTTTTTTTTATCTTAAATGCAAAATAAAAAATTCAAAAATAATCTTTTTTTTTTTTATAATTTGAAATAATTACTCTAAGTGGGTCACTCTGTCAGCTAAAGTCATGTTTTAAAGTCTCTATACTCAAGTTAATGATTTAATTGATTTATAAATTAGTTGACGATGATTTTAATAATCGATTAATCACCATTTATCCAATTAATTGTTTCAGCCCTAAAGTGATCTCTTGCAATGTGGCCCTATTAAGAACTGTCAATGTACAGTAGAGTATTTGCTTTCATTTTCTGGTTGCATTGTTCATATATCAGTGGGAGGAGATTATTAACCAGTGGTTCTGCTGAAGTTTTGGACTGTAAAGCCAAGTTACATTGTACAGAACTGCAGCACTTTTCCCACATTTAGTTATATTACAATGTTCTTTAAAATGTTATTGAATTATTTGCTATCCTTAAAGTTCTACAATACCCCATTGTCATGATATCCTATTATGACTATGTGAAATGTTTATTTTTATTACTGCTGCAAATGTTTAACAAATGGTAAATTAAGATTTGTTTAATGCCATTTGAAATAAGGATATAACATCAGGGAAGTGTGCAGCATTGTTTATATCGTTTTGGTGCACTGTTTTAAAAATGCTGGCCTCCCACTCGCCTCCATTTTTGACATTTTCATATGAACAGATTCTCAGTAGTGTTTAGGATAGTATGTATTTGCTGGCGTCACCGTGGAGATTTAACATGTAATGGCACCTTTTGTTGTCGATGCAGGTACCAATTCCTGTTTAAAAATTAAATTAACATATTCATACAGCTTCTTAGCAAAGAGAAACATGAAGCACCCTAAAATTTCCTAGATAATTGCTGCTCTCCGACTTTGATCTTGAAGTTCAGTGGAGTGACACGGGCGGATAATCTTCATTTTCAAATTGGATGTAAATCTTTTGGCTATAGAACGACAGTCTTGTCCCTTGTTCTTTTAGGCCCTGTTAAAACTCTTCGAGTTTTTTCTGGTTAAGGATCAGTTTAGCGCAGGGAATGTGAAAGCTGCAGCTCATATCTGGGAAATGTCTGTTGGTTAGTTCACAGGTTTGATTGACTCATGTTTTTTCCTCCTAAACTCTTTAATTGATTTTGTTTTTAAGTGCTTTTAAGTCTGTTGCAACTCCTGTAGTTTCTGCAATTGTATTTTAATCAGACCTTTTTTCTTTCCCTTAACTTTCCTATATTATCCTTGGCTAGGTCTGGCAGTGATTTACAAGGGTTGTAAAATGATTAAAAATGGTTTCTAAGGCTTAAAAAAATGGATTTATTATGATAAAATTAGCTTGGAACCAAAAAAAAAGTCTCGATGTAAGCATGCCCAAAGTCTGTCCTCGAGGGCGGCTGTCCTGCAGGTTTTAGAGGTTTCCCTGCTCCAGCACCGCTGATTTTCATTGACAGCTGATTAACAGGCTTTTGCTAAACTGCAATCATCAGAATTAGCTGTGCCTAAAGAAGGGAAACCTCTAAATCCTGCAGGACAGCCGCCTTTCGAGGACAGACTTTGGGCATGCCTGGTTTAAGGTATGAAAATTCGTTTTTATTCTTTTTACTGCATTGTTAGCACCACATACTCTATACAGATAATGGAGACTTCGGTTCTTCATTTATGAAGAGGTGATTTTCACTACACCCTAGACTGTGCCAACATTTTAGGAAACTTGTCTGCAAGACTGAGGATTTTGATTTTTAATTTCATCCTGCTTTCACTTGTTTGATACAGGTATTTTGTGGAAATGGAAAATCATGTCTCCAACTGAGCACTTATTTCTATAGCCTATTACAGAGGCGTGATTTTATGTAGAGACCACACATTCAAATTATAATAACATCAACATTTAGAGTATTTAACAGTCTAACAAATATCTGATTTCTAAAATACATTATCACGTACCTGGTACTACATCCAGCTTGTCTCTCATGCTATGATATCAAAGCCCCACCACCAGTCCATTTCTTCACTATTAATTTGAACAGAGCTGGACTATATTTAATTGGAAGCAAAAAACTTGTTACCATCTTGAAAGCTTTTCCCAATTCCTTTGGTGAATTGTTACTGATGGCAAAGATAATATATCCTTTCCTTCTGTCCTGATCCCTTTTCTAGGGTTGCAGAGGATAGCCTTAGCATTTAGATTGTAAGAGCCTTTGGGGGGACTTCTGGAATTTTTTGCAGAGCTGCTGTGTAGCAAGGCCTGGAATTAACATTGATGATCATGTTTGTTCATCTGAATGAGGCTAAAATGGGATAAGGCACCATTTGACTGATTGATTGAGGTTTCTTCAACATGATTTAAATCTGCTCAAATGCACATCACTGGAAAAACAATCTAGAAATAAGTAAAATGTTCTTAAATTAAGTGTATTTACCCTTAATTTGAGAAGGATAACAAGATGATTTGCCAATGGAATGAGTATTTTTACTCTTAAAATAAGATTTTTAGATAAAATGCACTTGAAATAAGACAATGCAATTCTGTGTTCTTATTTTAAATCCAAATTGTCTTGTTCCATTGGCAAAATGTCTCCTTTTCCTTCTCAGTTCAAGAACAAATGCGCTTACAGTAGTTTAAGAAAAAAATGACTTATCTAGATTTTGATTTTTTCCAGTGGCATTAATATACATTTCTTTTTCTTACAGCTAACCAGCAACAAGCTGAATATAAATGTCAGTTTTATATGACTGCACTAGATGATGCTTGATGGTGAGATGTCTGCAGTCAGGTTTCCAAATACAGCTTTAAAGTGCTAAATTAAAAATCCCAGTCAATTTTCCTCATACTGTCTATTTATATTTATGTTCATTTTAGTGCGCCGAAGGCGACATTTCCCGGTTTTCTCCCAGGTACTGTTCTGCTAATCCAAGGGTTTTTACTCGATCCATCTCAGGGTATCAGAGGATGTCAGAGTTCGAAAATGCAATAATAGCTCCAACAGCTATTCACTGCACCCACAGTATGAATAATGTCGTCTCTGAATGAAGAGCAGGTTGATCATTGAAGCAGTTTAGCCACAGCAGAAGAAGACCACACTAGTTCCTCCTAGTGAAATCTAGGCTATAGTTCACACCTGTTCACCAAAAGTAAGCAAAACCTTATTGGGAAAAATACTGCCTGGTTCAATAAACCAGGTAGAGTTGGGGGTAAATAGCATTAAAGGGATAGTTCGGGATTTTTGACATGAATCTGTATGGCATCCCCATCACCAGTGTCATGCAATCACACTGACTTACCCCTGGCGGCATCCTGTGAGCAGAGTTCTCGTCCAGCTTTGGTCAAGCCGAAAGTAGTCCGGCAGGTTTGCTAGACCCAGCGAAATAAAACGTTTCTCTTCCCAAAACATTATGTGTTCAAAAGAGCGATATTTTTGCATCCCAAAAACATTGTAGTGGAAAAAGTCACACGTCGTTATCACTTGGTCCTATTTTCTCTCTGTTCGTATCAGTGCGCGCGACACCATGACCTGACAGCTAGGGCCTACTAACCTACAACAGCCAGATGCATGTCTCGCTCCGCCTAGCTCCTAGCTAGGCGGAGCGAGACATGCATCTGGCTGTTGTTGAGCTCGCTGTCAGAATGACGGCGCGCACTGATACGAACAGAGAGAAAATAGGACCAAGTGATAACGACGTGTGACTTTTTCCACTACAATGTTTTTGGGATGCAAAAATATCACTCTTTTGAACACATAGGGCCGGATCTATCAAAGGTTTGCGTGTATAAAAACGTGAGCTATTTCACTGCGCACGCTAAAAAATGTACAAACTGATCTATCAACAGCGTGCTAAAAGGATTTGGTCTTTAAAACGCGCTAAATAGCGCCTCTTATCCATTTAGTACTTTTTCTGCAATGAATATGCAATATGGGGCGTTTACACGCAAAAGTGCGTCTTGTGGGAGGAGAACATGTAAATATATTAATTTAGCACTCGCAAAGTGATTTATCAAACCTGAAAGCAATTTTGCTAACGGTATCTGACTCTATATTTAACACGTTTCAAAAGAAGGTGCAAATGGTCTGTATGCGTAATTGCGCACACATGGCAGCGGTTATTGCCGCAAGAAGGAGACATTGAAATGAAGCAAGGAGACGCAGAGAACGCATTTTTTCACTCCGTGTGAATATTTTTGGAATGAACGAGGAAACGATCATCAAAACATATTGTTTATCCAGCATTGCCATTTTGGAGCTGCAATTCTAGTGATTTGCTCCTCACAGAGCGTCAGCTGTACTTGTTCCTCAATGCTGGTCAGAGGCATCTCATCTACTGTGCCCCCTCCTGTTTTGTTCGCAGATGTTTTGTTATATGCCAGTTTTTTTTTGGTTCGCCTTCTAATATCCTGGTATCTTCTTTTTACTTCATCCACTGTTCGCAAGGTTTCACCAACAGCGTTTACTTTATTACAGATTTGTTCACATATAGCGTTCCTCTGTGTGACAGTCACACTTCTTTGCTGTAGCTCACTTAAATGTTTGTTGGCTTCATCCACCAACACCTCCATTTCCATGGGGTCGAATTTCCTTTTGCGCTTTCTGCTGTCCAAACTCGCCATGCCGCAAACCACCAAACGCGCAAAACCATCATTTAAATAGGGCGTCTCCAACAGTTTTGCACCTGCCACCAGTTACGCAATCGCTCTTGTTAAATCACCCGCAAACCATGGTTCAGCCCCTCGCGCAAAATTCCAGTTTGCGAGCGCAAATTACTGCACGCAAAATTGGATCTTGATAAATCCGGCCCATAATGTTTTGGGAAGAGAAACGTTTTATTTCGCTGGGTCTAGCAAACCTGCCGGCCTACTTTCAGCTTGACCAAAGCTGGACGAGAACTCTGCTCACAGGATGCTGCCAGGGGTAAGTCAGTGTGATTGCATGACACTGGTGATGAGGATGCCATACAGATTCATGTCAAAAATCCCGAACTATCCCTTTAAATAACACACTACAGGACTGGAACTGTGATCGTGGGAGTGTAAAAATATATGTTTTTGTTAATTTATCTGGGATATCCAACAGCATTTTAACTCTAGTTTAGCTTTGTAGCTTATAGAATTACTTTATCACCACTTGCACCAATCTTGTGATTGTTCTTGAATAGGAAAATGGATCCATCCAAATTTATCAAACTGGAAAGGACTCTTAATTCAAAGTAGAAGTGCATCAGAGGTCACCACCATTTCACCACCATTAGTAATCTAAAAATCATGCAGAGAGCAAGGATGGAGGTACAAAAAGGAGTCTTAATGCTTTCTTTTGTCATTTCTTTCTGGCACAAGATCTACAAACTCCTACAGTCCTTTGTGTGACAGGATGTATAACCATAACTCACCGCACAGATTTGAAAAATAATGCATTACTTCTTTACTTGTACCTTGTTTGACTGCAAATGCACAAACCTCCATATGTTCTAAGTTGTATAATGGAGAGCTTCAGCCATTTGCTACGTTTAAGTACATTTGTTTTTTTTGTAGTTTTTTGCTTATTCAAGGAATAGTGCAGTTGTAATCATCCGTAATCATCCGTTTATGCTTATGTCCGTAAGGCTAAAGGCTGTCCAGATTCAGCTTAGCAGTTCAGAGTTCCTGTATTTTTAATCTTGACCCTGCAAAAGGTAAAGGAAGATAAACTAGAAGTGTGCACCCAACATTTTTTTGAACATTTACCATCTGGAATTAATGCTGTTTGTAAGAACAAAAGGGGGTCAGATCCAGACAAACTCGCGTTAATATCTAAACTACACGGTGCACCACTAGACTGACTTTAGATCTTAGATTTAGACAATGTTTAGAAATTTTTTATACACTGAGTGTATACAAAACAAAATGTCATTTTCTGCAGCTTTCATGACATTTACATTTCGTAATGTGCAGCAGTGATCACATGAAAGACATTTAATCTATAGAAAGTATGGATCTTTTTTTAAAATAAGGAATTATGCCATCCTCCCTTATCCAGGTGTCAGATGCCTTAATCCATTGATTGAGAGGCAGGGTAACAAACAAGTCATCATTCTGTCTAATGGCAATAAAAACAGACAGCCAGAAGTGAGTCTTTTTTTATAACCCCCCCCTTTTTTTTTTTTTTTTTTTTTATAAATTGCATCATACTGTAACTACAGTAAGCACTTCCCTGTTTTTCTGTAATCATATCAACAATCAGCATCAAGTATTGGCTTTTTTAACCTTCTGTGTGTTCAAAAACACTACTTCTATCAAACAACTTGTTATATTTATTATCTTATGTATTATAGCTCTTAATTGAGAAAAAAAACAACAAATTGATCAAAATCTGAACCAAGGGCTAGATCTCAAATAAAATGGGGAGATTTTCTATGCCAGTAAAAATCAAATGCTGTTAACAGGAAAAGTGTGTATTCTGCCATTATAGTGGTGGTATATTTTAATGAAACCGAATTTAAAAATTCCAGAAGTACAGGTTATGTTATTAGAATATATAAATAGCAAGGATACTTACTGATGATGGAAAATATTTTAATGGTCCATTTAGGTTTGTTAAATTTTAAAAGGATTAACCGGTGGGTCAAATGGAGGGTTTAGTTAAGTATGGTTTGAATAACAGAGGGATTTAGGAAGATATCTGTGGAATGCTCCATGACTAACCTTCCCAGCATTTATTGGGCCAGGAACTCTCTCCAAAAATTTCAATTCAAAGATTTTCAGTTTACTTCTTCCTCAGTGCAGTGAGGTGGTGAAGGCGGGTGAGCTCCAATTTTTCTAGGCTATTATCATGACCAGGGCTGCATCACTAACTTCGTCCACACCTTACTCCCTTGAGTGTGATTGATGGGAATGTCCTGCCTGGCCTAGCACTGTGTCATGGCAGACAGCCAAGGGCAAAGACGGATAGAGAGAGGTGGAGAGGTAGAAGGGAGGAGGGTTTGAACTTCATCCATGCCTCTACAGATCAGGATGACCAGACTTTTTACCTTTACACAATACATGGGAGCAAAGTCATCAGCTCTGACAACAGGATGCTGCACCAGTCGAGGCTATAATAGCTCAGGGACACTGGGATGAGGACTGTGCACCCCTGCCAACTAAACAGAGGTGTTTATTGATGGTCAGTTGTAATCCTGGGAGGTTCACATAGAGTTCATATTTAAAGCAGTGGCAGCTGCATTGTGGAGCTGCAGACTCCCTGAGGAACGCATGCATTATCTCTATTGTAATTAGAGGGGATTAGGAAGTTCCATGAGAAGAGGGTAAAAACATGAAATGCATGGAGCCGTCCTAAGGAGACACTGTGCAAATCCAATATTGGAAATTAACGAGCTGGATTTAATAGAAACACTGTCTCCAAACTCCTACACCTGTTTTGTTTTCCATTATGTACTTTACCGGTAACACAGAGCATGCCGTTCCTGTCGAGTTAGCTGTCAACTACCATTATTACCATAGCCAGTTCAGCTTCTTACAAAATGGCTTGGTCGTTTGGTTTTATTTACTTAGGCTACTATTTACACATGCCCTCACTTAGGAAGTAGTTTTTAAAGATAAGTCTTTTAATTTTAGAATAAATATTTTTGATTAAAAAGTTAATTGAAATTGGAATTTCTTGTTTAAACAAAAAATCGCATTGGCTGCAAACGGCCATACTGGTGCATCTCTATCATTTATGACACCCCAATGTGCATAATTAACATGAATCTTCACTTGAGAATCTCTCTCTTAACTATGCCTGTAATGCTGATTTATTAATTAAGGATGAGCTGTGGAACTAAACCTCAATTATTTGATGTTTGGGTTAAAACTGTGTCTAGTTAGTGCTGTGATTTGAAGCATACTCTATCTGAAACTTTTATCTAGTTTTCTCAAATTCGGATGAACACATTAGACCAACATAACAGTTATTATTCTCAAAGATGGATTTTGACTGTTGCCTTGGTGACGTATGCTTCATTTATACGGTGTGTGGGAGCAGCTCCTGAACAATATGTTTCCTAAATGAGAAAACCTGAGCATGAACATAAACATTTTAACTAAAAAAACATAATCTTGTCTGATACTATGAGGCTAAACCTTTAACATATCCAAATTTAATTGCTTTGAGATTATACTATCCAATGCAGACTGAGGCTTTTGGATAATGTCTCCTTTTCTAGTTTTTATACTAGCAGTACAATGTAAGATTCTGGGCCTGATTGAAGTTTGAGGTGTTCAATTTCAAGCTCACTGGAGAAGGTTGACACCAGCAGAGCATAATTGAAAACACTTCTCAAGGTCATGCTCCGTATAGATCAGAGGAGTCGCTGAACAGCGGAGATGACAGAAACAGAAGTGAGAGGGAGTTATTGGCCTCTAAGCAGGCAGATCATTGCAGAACATTCGGGAAAAAAAAAGGTGGATTATTAAGCAGACAATCCCTGTAGCAAATAATAAATACAATAAAAAATGTTAATAGAAACAGTTGGCCAATAAGGTTACAATTACAAAAAATATAATAATCATAACATACATGGAGCTTAATTTTGAGAAACGGGAAGAGGTCTGTTTCTAAAAATATACAGGATTTTGAAGTCAAGAGTGAAATTACAGCTCTGATCTTTCCTGGCAGTTCAATCCAAAGAATTTGGGCCTAAAATAGAAAGCTCGATTATGTATTACAGCAGCTTTGATGATTTATATACTACATTTCATTTTAGCTACATTAATAGTCCATAGCAGAGTCAAATAGGAGGTTTTACAGAGAGACTTGATAGTTTTTATTTTATAAAATATTTAATATTACACAAGTTGTTGTTGCACATTTATATTCCAGATGTGTTGGTAAATATGACACTGTGGTAATTTTGCTTAAGGTTTACATGTTTCTAATCTTATATAAAGAAAAAGTCCGGTCAGCAAGGAATAATCAGTGGATCGTTAGTTAAGATAAGATAAGATAATCCTTTATTTGTCCCACAGTGGGGAAATTGCAGCATTGCATCACAGTGAACAGTACAGTAGGAAAAAAGAAGAATACAAAATATAAAAAATATTTAAAAATATATAAAAAAAATATACATTAAGTACTGTATATACAGACAAGACCATCACACTTGGTGTGAACAGTTAAATGGCTAAGGCTAAGGTTACAAACACTGGTATAAAGTGACAACAGTAAAGTTCTGTGCAAATGATTGATTGTATTAAATTTTTGCAGAGTTAAATAGGTATGAGTGACGTATACAATAGATATGCAATAATAACAGGTAAAGTGACGGTGGACATATGGTTGATACGGAGCCAGCATTGTTGGTTGTACAGTCTGACAGCAGCAGGAAGAAAGGATCTGCGGAATCTCTCCTTTATACAGCGAGGGTGTATCAGTCTTTCACTGAAGCTGCTCTCCAGAGCAGAGAGAGTGTTCTTCAGGGGGTGGTCCTCATGGTCCAGCATAGACATGAGTTTGGACAGGGCCCTCCTGTCCCCCACCTGCTGTACAGAGTCCAGAGGACAGCCCAGGACTGAGCTGGACCTCTTGATGATCTTGTCTAGTCTTTTTCTGTCCCTCTCTGTGATGCTGTTGCCCCAGCAGGCCACACTGTACAGGATGGCTGATACCACATATAAATAACACGTTCATGGTGATTTAATGAATTTAGCGTTAATTGGTAAAAAAAAAAATAAAAATGTCCTTGTGATCACCAAGCCCGGGAGCAGCCATTTTTGCCCAAATATAGTAATACCCCACTCCTGATATCTTCCGGCAGTGACGTAACGGTGCGGTTAGCCTTGCACCATTCTCCCCGCTTTTCAAGCAAAATCAATGGGAACTACTACATATGGGACACATCTGCAATCAACAACAATTACTGAAGATTTCCACAGATGATGGAAGGCCCACAGCAGGCCTTCATATTTAAAGCTCTTTTTTTTAAATAGAAAAGGACATTTCCTTGAAAATGAAAATAGTCCTCGCAAAAGCAAGAACAATCAGTCTGCATGATTTTGTTGCTAAAGTCTCATGATTTTCTTCCCCTTTGATTCTAAAACAATGTTTTCCTTCTGTTTTTACATGTCTTGATTAACAAAGGTATTTGATTTAACAATCTCTCCATGGTTTGTCATTCTTTCCCCATCTGACATTTACCTCAAAGTCAACACTTTGATTAACCAACCTGACACTTTAATTAAATAACCTGAACCATTAAAAATCAACTTCTTTGATCTTCTAACTATGTTGTGATACTATTACTTCATCGAAATCATAACAAAGTGATTTTTCATTTTTGTCATGTATGATTCTGAAGAAATCTGCTCTCTGGGCAGCAGCCTCTTCCTGTCCTAAAAAAACGAGTGTTCATCACTATTTTAGGTAGAACACTGATTACCACTTCAGGAAGCACCTAGCCTGACTGTGCTGTGCCTGCGCAGTAATTAACCTTCTTCTTTGATGACAGCAGCTCTTCGTCTTTAGCTAGTGTCTAAGGCAGGCGTGGCCAAAGTCGGTCCTCGAGGGTCCTACAGGTTTTATAGGTTTCTCTGCTCCAGCACAGCTGATTTTCATTGATAGCCAATTAATGGGTTTTTGCATAACTGCAATCATCAGAATCAGCTTTTCTAAAGCAGATAAGCCTTTAAAACCTGCAGGACAGCCGAGTGGTTTAAAGGCATACTATGCAACATTTTTCAGTTAATTAATGTGTTCCATAACGTTTTGGATGATTAAATGAGTCATTTCAGGTCGAACAAAGGTTTTCTCGGCCGTCCTGGTGGTCTGTAGGGGAAATACCGTACTTGCAATTGCAGGAGCCCTCGGCCCGCACCCACAGGCTCAGAAGTCTCGTGCATCGCGAGAGTCGGTCTTGCTTTACGGCGAGAACTGCTACACGCCCCCAGTGAAAGGCATGCTCGTTGCTAGCGCAGTGGCGATATTTGTGCAGTTATCATGGCGGAACCAGCGAGAAAACAGCGAAAGCCCATTCAGTGCTCAAGGTACAAAACCACAGAAATCAGAACCCCCTTCCCCCAACGACAGTCGGATAAATGTATGGGAAACTCCAACTTGGCTAACTACAATCTTTGTTATTTAGACACATGCATAACAAATAATGTATAAAAACATGCTAAATTTTCAAACTCGAAAATTGGAACAAAATAGTCACTTACATGGTGACATGGTAGACATGGTGATTCGTTGCGTCGCCTGTCTGCTAAGCTCAAAACAACCGCGCCTGGCTTGACGGAGAAACCAGGAGAACAGCTGTGCATATTTACGACTGTGCACTTTTACTTTCGCCCTCTGGGGGGAGCCTCGCTGGAAAATCAAAAGCGGTTGCATAGTATACCTATAAGGTATGAAATAGATTTTTTTTTTTTTTCATTTGAATGCAAGAAGTTTGCATCACAGTAAGGCCAAGGGTCTTTCTTCTAGGGTGGAAAAATAGCACCAGTATACTAATGATAACAAATAAATACTCTGTAGTGCCAATGTAATATTTTATCATGTATATAGATATAGCTGACTTTGAAAGGCACGATGAACCATTATACAGTAGCAGCCATTCAAAATGGCCCTTCCCCATCAAAGGCCAGCCGAATGGCAGCCTACTTCCCTGCAACTCCAGGAAAATCCCCTCCAACTTCGAGCCATTGGAGTGACCCCCTCTTGCATATTTTTTTTCCTATGACTGTATCCTTTCATTGAATAACACGTTCTGACCAGGAGATGATGCTTCTCTTAACATCTTAATGTCCACAAATCATGACAGAATATTTTAGTACAAAGATTGATGTTTGAAAAGGAATTGTAGGGGACCAGTCAAGGGCCCATTAAGGAAAGGGGGCAAATTTTGAATGGCTTCTACTATAATCTTTTAAATTTAATGGCAAGTTATACTAAAAAAAAGATAAGAATAAAGAAAGTTTCCGATGATATTAAGCGGATCCTGGAGCTGGGTACTCACTGAACAGGCCTGCTGTTTTCATTGCTGTATTCTGTGCCTGTCACAGTTGTTTTTATGGCCTGTTGGTTTGATTTAATGTTGTTTCTTTTGCAAAGTGACAGAGTAAACAAAGAAGCTGCTAAAAAGACATGGCATAATGGCTTCATTAAAGTTAGAGTATCTGTCAGATAAGTACGACTGCTAAACAAATCCAGACTCCCGTGGGGTTTACCCAAATATAAGACGCTCATGGTTCATTTCATCTAACACCTGAACACTGCAGTTTTAATCTACAAAATACAGCTTGCTTTTTTGTCTCTCTATGCAGTTTTGCATGTAATAACAGTCAGAATTTTGTCGGGTTGCATACAGTGAAGTCTGCAGGGAACAGTGGAGCGGATGTCAATTAAAAAAAAACTGAGTTCAGCTTTACTTTATTTTGCTTGGTCAAGTTCTGACCACTTGAGCCCCAGAGAGGAGGATTACTGGAGTCTTAAGCTCCAGATATTTCTTATGTTTTCCATGGCTCTAATTAATCAGGGCAGGGTTGTACTATAGGGCTTAGTTGGCCCCTTGTCAATTTGCAGCCATCAGCTTGCTTAAACACGCCTCAACAGGACCCACGTTATCAGCGATAGATAGCAAGCATTTAAAAGGAAAAGCTCTTACAAGCTGATGAGATGCTAAGCAATATAAATGCAATCAATAAAGATTTGTGGTTGGGAATGGAAGATGGCAATTTTGGCCTCCATACTGAAGTGGTCTGATTAGATAATTGGCCCGTTTATTATTAACGACCATTGCTTTTATATGAATAGTTTTTATGGGGAAGCCCTACAGGACAATGATAAATTTAATCTTCATATTTCACTATTATTACTTTTATTGGAGAAACCCACTTTTTAAGCTTAAGTAGTGATTCATGTCATGGTTTATAGCTAGAGGACCCATATACAGAAAAAGGAGGAAGGAGGCAACAGACCTGTGGTGAGAATTACGAAATGCACGAGGGAAAACTGGAAACGCCTCCAATATTTTAAAAGTAGTATCACTTAATTAGAGTACCCCTGTTCTTTTTGGTTAACACAAACAGCAAATCGACATGGTAACAACTTAATGGATTTCAGCATCTTTACAGACTGATAAAGGTTGAACCCAGCATTAAGAGGGTGGAAAAAAGGCATTTTATACAGCAGATGGAGAGATAGTCTACTGTACTCAAAGATAAAACACAGGCAATGGCTGCTTTTGTTATTATCAAGGTGTAAAGAATACCATCTATGATTGCACAGGTACAACCTTGAAGCAGATGTGATGTAGCAGCAGATGATGACCTTGGGAACCTCTCCTGTCAGCTAAGAACAGGAAATTAAGACTGCAAATTGGATAGACTCACCAAAAAGATTGTAAGTGATTGGAAACATTTTCTTAGTCTGAGGCTGGGTTGCAGCTGCAACACAAATGTTCACCAAGAATGGCTCCATCCTGCACTTTATCAATAGTTAAGGCTGGTGGTAGAAGTATAATGATTTGGGGAACAATTTTTTTTGGTGCAATTTGACTCTTTTTTTTCTTTTTTTTTTTTTTGGCATTATTTTCTAGCTAATCTCCACCATTTAAACACCTAACCATATATTTGTGCTCCAGCCCTTAATGACCAAAGTGTACCAGTCACCTGATGGCCACTTCCACTGGGATAATTGTCGGTCACTAAGCCCAGATCATCTCAAGCTGCGCTTAAATTAGATACAGAATTAGAAAGGCCTCATTGCCAGTTAATGTTTTGCACGTACAAGAAATTTGTTTTAGTAATGAGGTGCTCTATATGGACAAACACACATACAGCTAACATAAATAAATTCAGGGATTATATAACTTGAAATAAACACATGCAAGTGATATAGAAAGGTCATAAGAATAGCACAGGTATTTGCAGAGGAAGAGCATCTCGGCAGATGGTAAAAATAAACTTAGAATGTGTAAACGCAGGTGCTAAGGTGTTGCTTTTTCTTTCTTTTTTTAATCCTTTAAGAGGAACAGTGTCAATGAGGGATCTGGGCCTTGTTAATGAATGTAGTTGAAGATGGAAAGAAGCTGTTTTTGAAGAAGGAAGTTTTGATCCTCCTTCCAGAGGGGAGAGTCTCAAAGGGTTTGTCCAGGATGGGAAGGGTCAGCAGCTATAAAGGTTAAAGAAAACAAATTCAGCCTATCTAAGAAAGTAGGGAATTGCTGTTTAACTTTGCTAGGGTAACCTCTCTGAGACATTACCCTGGCACAGATGGATTAATTACAAAATGAAGTAAACAAACTAAAGCTACATTTCCAACAGAAAAAAAACTAAACAACATAAGACATGTTGAGGTTGATCGATACAACAACAGTAAAGACTGTTATAAAATACCTAACAACAACAAAAAACTGGATTTAGAGATATATCTTATCTCTATACCTTTTTTTTTGTACTTTTTGATGATGGTGAGACAATAAATCTCACTATCATAGACAAGGCCTTGTATGAGCCTTGTCAAACCTTGGAAACCAAGTCCAGTGGATTGTTTTTTAAACTTTTACGGAGCAACATCAAGTGCAACAAAAAAAGGCTTAAATCAGAAGGCAACCGGCCTCTTGCTCAGATGTTTTGATACCTATCCAGGAGTCTTTAGCCCCATTTACACTACCCTTGAAAAAACGATCCATGCCGAGACCGGTCCGAGCTCGGATCAGTTAACCAGGCCGAGCTCGGTTCTGACGACCGTTTATACATCACGCTATCTCGGTTCCTCGACTCCTCGCCTCCTAGTGACGATCTGCGGTATTACTGCCAGTATTAAAGGAGGAAATCAAGCAGTTGGTGGCGGTAATGCACCAAAAGTTGTTTGCCAACTGCCATAAAACACAAGAAGAAGAAGAAGACGAAGAAGGAGGGAATCTAGCAAATCAAAATGGTGGCGCCTGTCACATTCAGAAAGTTATGCTTGATTATTATTGTTGTACTTCGGTGTTATCTAAATTCCCATTATTTAAAATGTTGCGTGGAGAAGATTTTAATTGTTGTTTATAGTTGAAGAAGTTGTTCTTCTTCTTCTGTTTCTGGAGGGGCATTACCGCCAACTACTGGAATGGAGTGTGAATCGCGATGTGCAGCCAGATGGAGATGACGCGTTCTGCTCATGCGCTCTTGTTATCAGAGAACCGAGCCAGGGAAAAACCGAGCCGAGCCCACCTCTGGAACTGGTCTGCAGTTAGCTCGGTTCGGTTGTGTCTAGCTCGGTTCAGTTCAGTTGGCTTTCCATTTACACACGATAAGTTATCCAGTTACTGAGCTCGGACCGGTCTCGGCACGGTTTTTCAAGAGTAGTGTAAATGGGGGTATAAGTCAATTCTGTTGACTCGCACCAGAGCAATCTGTACCTGGAGCTCTGATGCATGGAGGTCCATCCTTCAAGCACATTCCAAGTAAGATGAAAATCAAATGGCCAAGAACAACAGTTGAATTGATACAATCAGTTCACCAATTTCTTTGTGGAATTTCATTTCAGCATGAAACCATGTATGAACCAACAAGCTGCATATTGTTTTCTTCTATGGAAGTAGTGCAGAAATTATGAGTCATAGGGGATATATTTGAATGCAGTCATTAAAAGGCTAGTTTGAAAGACTTTTTTGAAAATGACGCTTCTATTGTTTATCAAGTTCTAAATTACTATACTTGATGTTGTTGCAGTTGTTCTGAAGTTGTTTTTTTTTTTAATAGATTGGCTTTTTTTATTGACGTTAAAGTCTTGTTGAATATGTGGTTTCTTTGAAATCAACCTTAGTCTGTCTGTTGATGCAGTATTTTGCTTAGAAAAACTGGTATTTAGACATCCTTCTATTCTTATTCTGGTTATATAACTGAAACGACCAGAATAATTGTTTTTCACTGAACAGACTAGTCTGAAAACACTTTATACACTTTTACTAACAGAATGATTTAATCTCATTTATACATAAAACTTTAATGAAAAGGAAATCAAGGATGTTTGAAATGCAAATCTAAATCTTAACTTGCAGTTTCATAAAAGCTGGTATTTCTCACTAATCCATGTATTAAAGAAACTGCTTTTTTCTTTCTTTTTTTCTTTTTTGTGAAGAGTGTTCTAGCAATTACTGGTTTTACTTGTCAGGGAAAACTGGAAATCTTAGGGAAGCTTAAAGCCTGACTACATGGTTCTCCATGTATTTTAACATTAGAAACTCCAAACACTACGTCCGGTTTAGTGTCCAAAATTCTGCCCCTTCAGCAAAGCACTGGAGTCTCATGACCTGACTTTACTTTTTGAATATTTTAGTTAAAAACGAGAGGGAATATTATTTTGTCACTTATGTTTGAATTGGTCCGTCATCTGCTGCTCATTCACGGGTCAGCAAACCCACATTAACAGCTTTAGGAAGTGATGCCTCATTGGTAAACTAAATGAAATGGTCATTTTTTTAATAGCTTACTCCATGGGAGGAATAGGAGATATTTGATGAAGCACATCTGTGAGCAGTTGAGAGGGAAAAAAAGCAAGTACCTTATCACTGTGCAGCTGATGGGTGCCTGTCTTCTGTACAGATTTTTTTTGTTTAGAGCTGCATGCTACAAGCAAGCGATAATTACTGAGTCTGACAACTGCTAGGTGCTTTCAGAGGGATTTGTCTGTCAAGCTTGGCAGATAAAACAATTTCTAAAGTAAAGCATACTCGGCAAGAGAGAGCCAAACTAATTAAGGCTAAAAAAAAAAGCTAAATCCTAAATAACAATGTCAAAGATGGTGAACAGACCTGACATTTTCTGTGTTGTTGATGCTTTACAGTTTGGCAAGCAGGTATGTTGGTCAGCAAAGAGGGAGAAACAGTGTTGCTAATGCCTGTTTGTGAGGTGGAAGGCATTACATATTTTAATTCTGAACAAATAAGGGACCAAAGCATTTATGTGTAGACAGAGATAATAAAGAAAGCTTAACGCCACATAGACTGATAAAGGGAATATTATTGCATCAAGTAAGTCAGTCTTTCCAATTATATATATTCTACAAATTAGTTTGAAGTTTGAGATATTTTCCATAATGTATAGTTCATGAACGCAGTTTTTATCTTTGCCTGTATGTCTAACACTTTTTCATTCTTGTGACCATAAAACAACAACAAAAAAAGGTTACCTAAAAATAATCCTAGACTTAGACATCCTTTATTGTCATTTTGTATACGAATGACAATAGTGTGTGTATACAAAACAAAATTTTGTTTTGTACAGCCTTCAGAAGATTTCCATTTCTTAAACTGCGGCAGTGATCAAATGTAAACAGTGTGGGAGAAAAAACATGGTGCAAAAATGCACATGTATTAGGGACGGAATGGTTTATGAAAACCGTCCGAACCGTTCGGTTCGACTGTCTAGGTTCGGTTCGTGTGTGTTGCGTTCGGTTCATGCGCTGCTCCTTTTTCTCATAGGCAAAGCGTTTACACTCCAGAGCAGAAGGTGGCGGTACTGTGACCAAAGCCAACCACCAGTAGTAAACAAGAAGAAGAAGCGAAGCAGCGTAGTTGTGGAGAATTGTGTGGGTATGGCGAGTGGGAAAGAACAGGAGTTGGAAGACGCGCCAGCAGCACTTTATAGGTCTGCTGTATGGGACCACTTTGCATTTAGAGTGACCTACGAAGACAGCGAAAATGAAAGTTGTTAATAAAAAAATGCAACAGTGTGTAAGCATTATGCAACATGTGTTGTTTATGCTAACAGCAACATGACCAACATGTCAGCTTAGAGATTTTCCTAAAAATCAACATATACCGAACCGAACCGAAAACCGTGAGCACAAAACCGTGAACCGAACCGTGGATTTTGTGAACCGTTCCACCCCTAACATGTATAGAAGTTCAGAGCGTTAATTGTATATGGTGCAAATATGTAGAATTTTGGTTTGGTGTGATGCAGAGTCTGTGACATGATTTAGAGATTTTTTCAACAGTTCAGTTGTCTGATAGCAGTGGGGAAAAAGCTGTTGCAGAATCTGCTGGTCCCGCATTGAATGCTGTGAAGTCTCTCCCCAGAGGTCAGCAGAGAGAACAGTCCATGGTGGGGGTGTGAGGGGTCAATGATGTTCGGGGTCAAGCCACGCAGAGATATCTCAATAGTGGAGGCCTAAGTAATGGACTCTGTTCTCCTTTTTCTCAAAAGCATGAGGGTCAAAGCAAAAAATAGACCTCAAGCATTGTAAGAAATATGACACCATGTTAGCTAAAACACAAGAGACACAGCATTTGTTTTAAAACATATCTTTTTTTGTCACTGACTTACAGTGTTGAAAGAAATATCATTACACTGCTACCCTCATGTCTTTTGCTACAGCTCCATGTTTTTCTCACTTTGTGGATAACCTTTCCCACTGTGGCTTTCTGAAGTCCTAAAGCCTTTGAAACTTTTGCATTCTGATAAAATTAAATGATTTTCTTTCTTTTTTTTTATCCATTCTTAAATTTCCTTTGGATGTTATTATTTTTTTAATCTATCACCACCTCCTGTTGTCAAGCAGCTTTTAAAATGATTTCTTGTTTTTACTATTAATTATTGGAAAAATGTCCTTTATCTTTCCCTTCTTTGCCATTGTAAATGACAAACTTAAAAACATGCAGCAATGGGTTGGCATTATTCTACAGATTAATCAGAAACACCCCCTTAATGTCTCTAGCATCTTATTAAAAAATAATCAAAATATTCGGGATCTATTACAGAAAGTTCAGTTAATTCCTAATAAATGCAAACAAAAATCTCAGGGAGAGCCAGATTCACCTCGGATAGGTTGCCAGTCCATTACATGGATCTTAATCGTTAAAATAGCTTTTAAATACAGCCTATATTGAAAAAACAAGTCATGATGCAATTGGTTATTAAAAATTCAATGTAAAGATGCAGGGGCATTGTTATAGGGACCGATTTTCTAAAATAAAACATTATTTCTTGTCTTTAAAACTATCTCCTTGTGATAAGCTTTTGAGATTTTGGAAACTTTATTCAGCACTGTAAGGTTTGCAGACGGAGGCAGAAACCTTGTGGACTTAAAATGGCCAATGAGGCACAGAAAACAAACTAATAGAAACATAATAATAAACATAATAAAAACATAATAGTCGATACAAAAATTTAAGAGCTCTGTTTTTATATATAAATATATATATATATATATAGAGAGAGAGTGGTGAGAACAAAAAAAAAAAAATAAGTTGCCTAAATAAAGACAAAGATTTAAACCTTCCACCAATAACTCTTTTATTTTTTTTTTAAGACAGAAAATGTCTGTTTGCAACACCAATTAGTGAGGAGGTAAATCCCTCACAAGAACTTAGAAAAAATACCCTTGCATTAAAAAACCTCACTGCTTTCGTATGTGGATTTTACTGGCAATGATGTTGCCAATTGAGAGAAAATGGCACCACACTCTCTGTTACTGCTAAGATTTGACTTAAACAGGGTGTCTCAGTGGAGTGTTGTTTACATCTTAGGTGTCACAATGGCAGCCGGGCGTCACTCAGAAGCTGGTTGTAACAGAGCCCACAGATTGTGTTTCTTTAGAGTAACATGCTGTTAAAAAATGACTGATGCATTGGAAATAATATTGGATCTTTGTTTTAGAGCCATCACTCACAGGTTTGTGACAGATTACTGATGAGAATCACAGCTATTTCCCGTCTTTCCCTGGAGGAATGTGTCTCTTTGGGGCGGGGGGGTTATAAGTGTTAGTGATTGCAGGGGTGACATTGACAAAGAGCGTTTGTTTGTGTTGTTCAAATGCATCGGTTAGGCACCTTGTAAGACATCTCCCTAGCTATTTTGCCGAATGGTGTTTTTTGCGCTCGAGTGAAAACACTCAGTTGCTTATTTTCTTTTCACTTTTTTAACCAGAGCAAAAAAAAAAGAATGTTCTTCTGTTCTTGAACTTTATTCTGTATTTCCATTTAATCTGAAACCATTGCACATCGGTTTGCATCACACTGAGGATCTGGTCCAGGAACTCGCCACAGTACAACAAAAGTAAGAAAATGTAAAGCTTCGGTTGGCACAAGCTACTTCAGGTAGTTGCTTATTGTGTTAGTACTGTATTGCATCAGTGTTGTGCCGATGAAGATAAAACCTAACAAAGGGTTTCTATTGCTACTTTAATCTTCCATGTAGTTTTTTTCTTCACCTCTTATTATTTATTACTCCAGGAGACATTTTGCAATTATGTCTTCTCATTCATGCCCTTATTTTTATTTTTTTTTTTAAACATTGTGTTTATGTGTTTCAAGGCTCTGAAGCCATCAGCACATCACGTTACCGGCAGTCCAGTAATGTGGTACAAAATCAAAGTATAAACGTTTCTTATTTTCATTGTTTTGGCATTCTTCACAGCCACTGGAATCCAAGGGCATAGGTTTGATTTCAACTTTGGTAGGGACACTGTTGGTCTGATGTCATTGGTCCTATGCAAAAATGTGCATGCTCGTTTTTTATGCTGGACGTGAAAATTAGGGTGTATTTCGTTTAAAGAGAAAAGCAGCATTTCTTGCTACATTTATACAAATTTTATAAGCACTACACACACTAGATGTTTATCAATGACTGACGCTTTACTGGCTCTGATGAATGAGGAAATAGGACTTTTTTCCACTTTGAAAAAGTTTGCATTTGAAATTACCTAAGACAGTAGGTAAATCTGTGCCTATTTAACAGAATAGGCACAGATATGTATGTTATATGTGGATTTATACTTTGTTTTGAAGATATAGAATTGTGCAGAGGTTTTCCTCATGGGAAATGCTGTCTTCCTTCTGAAAAAACAACACAGCTTTTGTCCACTGGGGGAAAAAATAGACTAAAACTAAAAGTAATTTTCATAATTAATTTCTTTTTACTTTCAAAAAGCCACAAAGCTGGAGAGCAGAAGGTTTTAACGGCCATTACAACCTGAAGTCTGATGCCCAAGTCTCCTCAGCTCTTTGTATTCATATGTTGCAGCTCTGCAGCTGAAAATAATATGAATACAGATTCACAGTGACCATTCCGATGCTCATAATAATTTTCAGCAAATTGATAACTGTCACTGCCTGTGTGGTTTATTCATATTAACCTGTTAAGCCCCATGACCTAAAACTGGACAAAATGTTTTTTTGCAAAAGTTCTTCTTTCCAAGCCATACATCTGTGTAAGTATATATATAATTTAAAATGTTGAAATTGGAACAATTACCTTTAGATAAGGACTCATAGTGAGTTTGTCAACAATCCAAGGGTTAGGGCCGCTACTTAAATGGTCAGTTTGATTTGGCTTTTACACTATTTTCACTACCAGGACAAAATCAGAACTATAGAGGATCCTATGGGGATGCTGAACACATTAGCACTTCTAACACACCATATGTCTATCCTGAGCAGTGATTCAAAAATAGGATTTAAAAGTTTTTCAAAATGGCATAATAGAAAAAAAAAAAAATGTAACTCAAAGTAATGATTATATTTTCTCTTGGCAGGTTTTTCAACCGGTTTTAACAGTCGACAGTCTTCTTTCCCTCGAGGAGTTTGTTTCTTTGAAATCCATTCTTTCTGTATCAGTGCCTTGACCTTTGGTCATGCATTAACTGATGTAGGAGAAATCTTGTCATCAGATAATTTACAGGAGGACATGAGGGTCATTTCCTCTATAAACCCCACTAATGATGTTTCAATTGAATTCACTGCTATGCAGGACTAAAGACTGGAGTTGAGATAATGGATGTTCTGATTATGCATCTGGTAGTCTGGCATATAATATGATTGTGTATGTATTATTCGATTACGGAAGCTTATTGATATAAAAATATATTACATTTACATCTCCAACAAGGCCAATTTGGAAAAAGATGACATCCCTATAATTATTAACCTATTGCTTTTGTAAGACATACCTATTGTGGTATTTAATGCCACTTGGCTGCTTTGTCTGTGATACTTCCCATACAGTTTGCATAGGTTTAAAAATTTTGATTTTTGTGAGTGAGTGTGGCTATCAAGATTTGCAACGTTTTATTTCGTTGTTGTTTTAATTGTTATTCCCCCTGAAATTTGAGTGGAGTCACTGATTGTTAGCTTTACAAAGGGCACAAAAGGAGCTTCTATAGAGATTCAAATGCTTTCAAAAATAGAAAAAAAGAAAAACGAAGAATAGTATTCTTCTGTTTTTCTTCTAAACGAAGAAAAGTATTCTTCTGTTTTTCTTAGCATAATTAACAAGCACAAATCTAGCGCCACAAGCCTGTTAGTTTAAAGTCTATTAAAAAGTTGAGCAAGCTTGAAAGTTTACGTCAGTCTTCAATGACTAATGCCTTTCATACGTTTTCAAAGCTGCTAATTTGTAGAACTTTAGACATGGCTTAATGTTTGAACAATACTCAGGAGGAGACAGTGCATTCTTTTAAATACCATGCTGAGTTCTAGCTCCGAGCTCATTAGCTTAAAAGTTGATCGACTCTGTGTGCAACTGTTTTGATAATTGCATCAATTTAGGCCTTGAAATTTATTTTTTCTTTTCTGTTTAAAATGATGATTGGATTTGAATGATTTGAAAAACCATTAATGAAAGAGAGATGCGGTGCAAATTAATGTAATGTTTTCTCTTTCAGTTGTAAAGTGTGGCCTAAAACCGCAAGAAAGAAAAGTTTCTTTTGTCCTTACATTTCCACACAGCTTTGGAGCCAAATGAAGAGTAGGCAGGATCAGCATGATATCCAGAAACTGAATACATATACTCTGCTAAGCTTTAAATCTTTGCCTCCACACTAAAAGCCTCGAATAACCTTGGACCTGGGCAACACGGATTATAAATTACAGATAGCTGCAGAGCATTTCACATGCACCACAAGAAAGTCACAGCTATTAAAATGCAGTACAACAGGAAGCTGGGGTAGAAGTTTGTAAAACGTCTGTAACCAAACAAATCTAATGGAGAATATTAAAGAGTTTGAAATTTTCCAATAAGTTTTTTCAAAGGATCTTTTCCACAATTTATTCCCAAAACATGTTTGGATGTTGAGCATACAGCCTTTTGTGTGCATCAACTTATTAAATTGCACCAGCAGCTAAAGGAAAGATATGGTTGCATTTACCCTGTTTAACTCTCCAATATCTCAAGAAAGGTTTAAGGTTAAAAAGTTTACTGGCTTTGACATTGCTTTTTGTGCAACAGACAGATTTCTAGCTTAGCAAACAGGGACTGTTCTGCAGATAACAGCAATGCAACAACAACAACAGTTGGAAAATATTACCTTTTTTGTTTTTGTGTTGTCATGAGAACCAGTCAGGGCCTGGATGTGGATGTGAAGTGTTGTGAAGCAGCACGGCACAGATTAAAGCTACAGTGTGTAATAATTATATTAAGTTACTGACAGAAACACAATACATTATGCATATTTTTTTTATAACTATCTACAAAATGAAATCCTCAATCTTTATTTGCATTGCCCTAGAAATTGCTATTTATATTTACATCGGAGTAGGTCTCACATTTATGGAGGCAGAAGCCTTTGCGCTATGGCGGCACAGAGGTGACCAACTAGTGATTGTAGAGATTGCTATTACGCTAATCTGACTGCGGCAGGTTAGGACTATATAAACTCTATATCTTACACAGATTAATAAAGAGCTATTTAAAAATTAATCTATGTAAACAAACCTCGTCCTCATTGGACCAGATAAGTGATGCAACCAACTACCAGTTTTGGTCCTTGAGGCACTTTTAAGACTAGCCTTAAAACTTTCCTTTTTGATAAAGCTTATAGTTAGAGTGGCTCAGGTTATCCTGATCTATCTCTATAGTAATGCTGCTATATGCTTAGACTGCTGGAGGACATAGGGACCCCTTTTTCATCATCCTGCTTCATTCTATCTCTATTCTCCCACTCTGCAGAATCTGTTAGTTCAATCTCTAACGTTCTGCTCTCTCTGCTTTTTCTCATAGTAGCTTTGCCTAATCTGTTCCTGTTTGGCTGTGACTCCATCCTGGAGAGAAATATCAGCTGTGCTGCTGCCATCAACACCCTTGTCTATAGATGTTGGAGATCGGCCTGTTTTCCAGTGTAGTCCTGTTTCTCTGACCGTGACTGGCTGGATGTGCTCTCTTTATCCTCTGACATGGGAGCTGGCTCGGAGCTCTTCGGCATGGCTGTGTGTTTCCCGCATTTTACAGCTGCTTTTTGTATCTCTGCTTCTGTCTCCTTGAACCCCAGTCGGCCTCAGCAGATGGCCGCTCACACTGGAGGTTTCTTCCTGTTAAAAGGGAGTTTTTCCTCTCCACTGTCGCTACAAGGATGCTTAGTGTGAGGGGTTGTATTTGGGTCAATGAGTCGATGCAATCAACTGGTTTTCCTTAGGTAGAAAACTTTGAATCAATTTGACTGGATGATCTGGTGGAACTGTAAAGTGCCTTGAGATGACATGTGTTGTGAATTGGCACTATATAAATAAACTGCATTGAATTGAATTGATGCGGACGATGCAGAAGCCATTTTGTACCATGAAGGCCTCTGTGTTCTTGGAGGGAGAAAAGTGGTGGGAAGATTTGTTTGTCTCATCTTAGTCTGCAGCTTGACCATTGGATGTCACCGAAAATTAAGCACTGTAGCTTTAAGCTTTTATCAATCAAAATCAACAATAGAAAAAATAATGGTGACATTGGATCAAGTAAGGAATGCTCTTTGGAGGTTTGTGTTTGGCTTTTTAAAAGGCCGTTTAATTAAGACCTAAAAAGGACCGTTCAATTATGCATCAGTTTCATTCCTCTTAGCTCCAGAAATGACCCAGCCACCTACCGTCTCTGGTCAGCCTCTTGCTTGGATCTACTGCGGGCGACAGTGGCGTTGGATGTAGGAGTTTGCCCCGAAATCAAAGGGTTGACGGTTCAAGCCCCGACTCCGACTTTCAGTGTCGTTGTGTCCTTGGGCAAGACACTTCACCTGCATTGCCTACTGATGGTGGTCAGAGGGCCTGCTGGCGCCATTTTACGGCAGCCCCGCTTCTGTCAGTGAGCCCCAGGGCAGCTGTGGCTACAATATAGCTTGCCACCATCAGTGTGTGTGCGTGAATAGGTGAATGAATGCAGTGTAAAGTGCTTTGGTCAAGTCTCCTGACTTGAATAAAGGCGCTATATAAGTACATGCCATTTACCATTTACTGCTGTCCTTCTCCAAACACCAGCCGTTAGCTTACAGAAGCAGGCTCCTGCCATCCACTACCTTTCCCTTGCTCTGGTTTCGTCTTGCTTCAGTCTACTTCTGCCCTCCTCCACTCTCCTGCTATCCTCTTTAAACTCGAGAACAGGGCATGGAAAGCCCACTCTGCCTTGCTTGGGTGCACTCTCTACCTGGGTTTTTGTTCTGATCTGTCACTGTACCTGTCAGAGTTCAACCTTACCTCTATTGTCTGGGTGAATTTCCGTAGCTCCTGGACTCCCCAAACTGGGAGCCTCTCTGAAGGATCTGGGGAACCAAGAGACATCAGTGCCGCTGTTCGGCTCTCCATAATGAATACAAGAATGCTCTGTAAAATCCAGGTCCAAAATTAGCAAACAGCAGATAAAAGCTCCTTCTGTTTGATGACAGGTTGAAGCAAAAGGCATGGAGCTCGTAGCCCAACATGACAATTGCTGGCAATATGTCAGAATCAGCCAATTTTGTTGTTAAAATTTAGAGTTTTTAGCTTGGTACATCACACACAGGTATGCTTACTTGATATACTTTGATATTAATCTTAAAGGTATTTCAGACTGATTCTACATGTGCTATCCAAAACTCACCTTTTCTGTGTTTTCTAAAAGCACAGAGGGAGAGATGTAAACGGTGCACACTGTGTCTGACTGCTTGGTTAGGTGGTTGCTTGTGTCTTCTATGACCTTGACTTGAAACATACTTATTCAAACCCAGTCAATTTGTCAGGAAAAAAAAGAAGGCCAAACTTTGTGGTCTAAAGATGTCTCGGTTGCTGCTAAGCCTTTTATCTGTGCATGCGTGTCCTGCCACTGGCACACTTTCTGCTCTGTTGTGCTTGTTTCCAGCTGTCAGCTTGGACGCCACCACAGAGTTAGCTATAGCAGTATAGAGGAGACATGGTGGTGACTCCTTTAAATTACAAGGATAAAAGCCAAAGGCTCTTTTTTTTTTTTTTTACAGTTCAAGCTGCAGTGCTTCAAATAGAGAACATGCTCTGTGGCTTTTGATTTGTATGCTGGCTCAGACAGACCGACAGGCAGACTTTCTTCATAAAAGGTGCAATAAGCACAGACTTCTGTAACTGAATGACTGAACTTACTATTAGAATATTTTTGATCATTTTTTTCAAACAAGAACAATGTTTATGAATTAATATACATGTGTGCATGTAAGTATAAATCTACATTTTATATAGTTTTTTTTTTCATTAGCTGAATTCATTAATTCAGTTTGAACTTGTTGGTGAACAAAAATGCTTGTGTACTTAGTGAGAAGAGCTTCAGTAAAGGGTGACTGAATGCATTGACTTTAGACCGTTTATACAAAGGTTTCAAAAGAAAAGCATTTAGTTGGTTCACTTTAAAGTGGTAGTTAACTTTAAAGAAGAGATATTTTTTCCTTCTAAGTTCTTGCAGGGAGACATTTTATTTAATGACAGTGTTTCAAATGTCACAGCTCCATATTTATTTCTCTAGTCACCATCAAAACTATCTAAGGAGCATCCGGCAGTCTTACCAAATCAGTTGTGGCAGCAAAACTTATTTCTAGACCGCTCACTGACCACAGTTATTTACAACACTCTTGTTTTAAAGTTAACAATTTTCTGAAGAAGCTGAAGACATTGCTCAACTGTTAACTGCTTCATTCATTCCTGCAGAAATGTTTTTTTATATATATTTTTCAGTAACTGAGTTGGCAGCCAACCACTGAGTTGGCCCATATAGAGCATCACTTCTCTCTGTTCTGTGTTTTTGAAATTGAAAAGCATGGCATATCATTAGTCAATGTCAGTATGTGGGGAGGGACTGCATTGGTAACCTCATCTTTCGTCAACTAACTTTTTTAATTAACTTTTAATAATAGGCAAATTGAATCATATATGTTGGCTAGCAAACATTTTGTAATTATGTGGTAGTTAACCCTTTAAAGCCTGATCCAAGAATAAAACAAAACAGAAAATTACTTTTTTTTTGTTTGAAGTCCTTATTTGGCCTTTTAACAAAATATGTAAGAAGAAAAAACAGAAATACATTTTTGATATTAATAATTTATTACTATGCGATAAGTCAAAATTATTTTTTGTGTAGTCTTCTGCCCTCTTTTATCAGGTATATCTGATTGTGTACAATAGGATTTTGAGCAAAGTTTTTACCATTAAATTATGCAAAAGGTGTCAGACGCAAAACATTTCAGAAACAGTATGTATCAAATATGATACATTTGGCATTATAGGGTTAAGAATGCATACTGTAGATGGTAACCTATTCAAAGGCCAACTTCAAATGTAAATGTGTGCACTGATAACTATCACCCCAAGTCTCAAATACAGTGTGCCTTCACCTAAAAATACTGTTTGATCATGTAAACAAGCCATCCTAAAAATCGATCCTCGAGGGCTGCTGTCCTGCAGGTTTTAGAGGTTTCCCTGCTTTAGCACAGCTGATTATGTTGATTGCAGTTGAGCAAAAGCCTGTTGATCAGCTTCCCATTAAAATCAGCTGTGCTGGAGCAAGAAAACCTCTAAAACCTGCAGGACAGCGGCCCTCGAGGACAGACATTGGGGATGCTTGACGTAAATCATTGGGTAAAACCTAATAAACATATGACATTTTAAAAAAGCAAGCGGATGACAATGATCATTCAGTGCAATTTTTTTTTATTTCCTGTTGCATGGAGTATCGGGGGGGGGAAGAAAAAAGAATGGTGTATTATTTAATGGTGATTGGATAAATATTTACTTTGTTATCCCCCAGTGAAAGGAACTCGGGTGCTGCCACTTTCAGTGGAGCATGGAGAGATACAAAATGGTAAAAAAAAAATGAACAAAAGACAAGAATGGGATTTTATAAAAAAGCTAATTATGCCTTTTAGAAGAGAAACTTATTGTACAGTAGGGCTGCAACAACGAATCGATAAAATCGATAAAAATCGACTTTTAAAAGCGTTGGCAACGAATTTAATCATCGATTAGTTGTGTCGCGCGATTAATGCGTCATCCGCCGCCGCCGTCATCCGGGGGAAGAAAAAAAAATATGGCGGAGCGAGTCAGCGCCGCAGTTGCAGTGTTGTCAACTCAGCGACTTTTCAGACCCCTCCAGCGACTATTTTTCAAAAAAGCGACTAGCGACAAATCTGGCCACTTTTTACGGTGTCACTGGCGGCTTTTGCCTGCGGTGGGGCGCCTCCCCCATCCCAACGCCTTTCTCCCTCTCCCACAGGAATCCCTCTCAGCACGGCAGTCAGAGCCGCAGGATTTTAGTGAGGAGTTTACCCTCAGCGTCCAGACTGCAAATGAAGCGCGCATGCGCCGGGATTGACGGCGCAAATTGATCACAATAATTAAAATAGCCTGCGCTTTGTAAAGTGAAAAAAGTCGTAACATGCAACTTTTGTAAAAACAAATGAACATGGCGCGGAAGCACCACTGTTATGATGCAGCACCTGAAAAGAAAACACGTTGGAGCCTTCAATGGCAGTGAAGAGAGCTGATCAGCAGGGTGAGCGACCATGTTTGTTTGGTTTTAAAGAGGGGAAACGTAACTTTAGTTTCTCAGGTAGCTCATCTGATGCTTTCCTTACCTTGTTAGTAGGTTACAGACAGTGATAAGGTTGGCTACTTATTTTACTTTTAATTTCATTTAAATTTGTTTAAGCAGCGTTTATATTTTCTTTATAAATAAATTAACTTGCAAATTATGAGGGCAAGGCTTTTAAAGTTTAAATCTTCTGGCAAAGATAAAGAAAAGAAGATCCTGCAATTTATGGAAGTAAAGCAGAACAAAATCCAGCAAGATCAGTAATATGTCAATTAATTATCTGCCACATTCCCATGTAAATACCTGTCTTTGGAGGATGTGTTTTTTAGCACCCCTAGTTCTCTCATTTTTATTCCAAATACAATTTATAATTTGAATCACAGGGCTATTTTTATCTCTATGGTTCAGTATTTTCTCAAGCAGCAACTTTAACTGCTATACTTTCCTGTCTTAAAAGGCAGAACTCTTCTAGTCTAAAAAAAACTCATTTGTTGAAATGGGGGGGCCTATTGTTTGAACCCCTTAGGAGCTTTAAAAAACAAAAATGCCTGTCTCTTTTTGCGCTTTATGAAACAAAGTAGCCTATATTTTGTGGATGTACAGCTACATTTCTCATGTAAGTTTGCGTAGTTTTTACACAAACATTTATTTTTCATATTGCACCAGTACAGTTAATGAGCAACCTGTACTTGTGTGCTTGTTTGTTCTGTCTAAAATTTTTATTTTGGAATAAAGAGGTTAATATAAAAATTTTTTTTTGTCCGATTCATCGATTAATCGAAAAAATAATCGGCCGATTCATCGATTTTTAAAATAATCGTTAGTTGCAGCCCTATTGTACAGTCAGTAAAAGTAGCATAAAAATAGCACCTTATTAGGATAAAGTTAAAAAAAGAAAAGGAACAAAATGTACATCTAACAATTACCAACTGATTAAATGGAATTTGTTAGGAGCAGTGCTGGTAATAAAGTCCTGTCGCTTTAGAAGGAGGAATCTGAGATGCTTCTTAGTGTGCCTAGAATGCCGTAGTCTGTCATTGGGAGACTATGATCTTTCCAGGTAGTCAACAGCATCATGCATTGGGTGGGAAACGTGCTACAATAATGTTTTTTCTACCAGAATCTACCTGTTTTATTATCTGCAGTGGATGGTGGAGGTATTCTAGAGCAGAGGTGCAACATGCTAACCTCTGGAAAAAGCAGATTTTGCTCTTGAGGACTCTTAATGGTAACCGGGAAACATAAATGAAGAAATAAGTTAAATTCTCAATTGCTGAATGCACCATGGCTAAGGACTACTTCATTGGTGTGATTGCAACAATCTTCATTGTGGAAAACTATTACTGAGACAAGGAGGGTCAAAGTTACAGTTTTTTTAATGTTTTTTTAATGTTGTGGAAGCAGTTTGATGCAGTTAAATTGAAAACCTCTTACACAACTGTCAGGTCTAAGCACCTAAAACATCATACATACATACATACAGGAAAAGAAAGAAGGCACAGAGACAATTAATTTAGTTTTACTCGCGAGGAGAGTAGGAAGAGACTATGGAGTTTCCAAATCTTCAACCCACTCTGCCGGTCTTCAGCTTTCTCCTCGCTATTTATTAAAGTCAGGGCATGTCCCTAATTATACAAGCTGAGGTTTAACTAAGGTAGAGGGAAACAAAATGATCTTACTTTAAACCTCAGCACATATGTTAAAACAAAGCATGTGGTTGTTTTACAATTGAATTGTTCCAAGAACACATGTTTAGAAGAAACATGTGATAGAGGATCTCCAGGCCTCTTTCACAACCCGTCCGTTGCATGACCTTTATCTGGAACGATCTTTAGCAAGAGTTAATAAAGGATGAATCACACATTATACATCATAATAGTTCATCAGTACAAAACCCATGAAATACAAACGGAGTATAAATAAAATAATTCTAATAAAAGCAAATAATTATAAAACGGCATCCAATTATTTTTTTTTTCTTTTATTTACATCCCCAAAAGTTAGGGGAAAAAAGTTATTTCTCTTGCATATCTCTTACAACTGTTTCCCAGAAAAACATAGTGGTTAGAGCAGTGTGCTTGTGCTCTGAGAATGAGGTTCGATCCCCACAGCCTGCAGTCTGGGTTCCTGAGCAAAACCCTTACCCCACACTGCTCCTCAGGCACCACACAATGGCTGCCCACTGCTCCCCAAAGGGATGGGTTAAATGCAGAGAGTGAATTTCCCCATTGTTGGACAATAAAAGGATATTTTTTTAATTTAAAATTGCAATTTTCATTGATTTTTTTAATTTTTTTTTTCATCCATCCCATTTAAAAGGCAAAATAGTGAAAAGAGAAAAAGATCTCTTAGGGGGAAATACTTTCCTGTGGTACCATACCTTTATATGGTGGTAATTAAGCCAATGAAAAGTAAGTCAGTACAGCTAAAAGGTGCATGAATGTGATCCACTTCTCTTGCAGGCAAGCCATTAATATTACCACTCAAATGATAAATGGTATGAACCTTCTCAGGGTAAAAGGTGATGAGAAGTAAGGACACAAGCTACAGATCCCCTCAGTCTGTCTTTATTTAAAGGTCAGTTCAAAATAGGAATCCTAATAGGAAGTCATATTGTGTCGACTGTGTAGCTGTAAAGCTCAAAGCTGCCGGCTTCATTCATGAAGATATCATAACTAATTGCTGTTTATAACTAAGTTCTCATTTCCTTTCTTTTTTCTCCAACTGCTACTCCTTTGGGTCCACGGTTCACATCATCTCATCTTATCATCAAAAGGTGAGTCTCAAATATTTTACTGTATAAATAAATAATTCATAAATTTATTAAAGAATGGAAAAACAAGGTGCAAAGACATGTGGCTAATTTTTGGAATTTGGTACTAAAGACTCTTGGTTTATAGATTGTTTTTTTTGTTTTTGTTTTTTCTGTAATTCAGTCAAATTTAGAAAAATGCAGTGATCAGTCTACATCCGAAAGATGAATTTGTTTTATAAAAAAATCTAACAGCTGAAGCTCATTTGAAAAATATAATTATGAAGTTTGAACTTATTGTGGCTTTTATATGTAGAATAAAATTTATAGACATCGCGGAGGACCATGATAAGGGACTGTTTAGTTTTTGGTAATTGGCTCTTAAGGGGAGGCCAACATTTTATTAGGACGAAATCAACTGAAACTATAATTTTAACCTAAACTGATATATGTAGATGAGGGTATATTAGTTTAAAACGACAAAGGACAACCACAAACCCACCAAGCAGTTAATTTAAGTTGCTGCTCAAACTTAAATGAACTGCTGTAATTGGTTATAAGTAACTGAATCAAGTTTACACCAGATCATTTATTAAGTTAAAAACTTAAATTAATTAAATTGGCCAAACTTAAATTGATTGTTACCAATTAAAGCAGTTACTTTGAGTTGGAGCAGTATTTTATTTCTAGAGTGCCGCGGATTCACCAGTGTGAATTATTAAAGCAAAGCTCCTAATAGATTACATTGAATCCTTAAATGGATATTAAAATGCCTTCGGGAGAAAAGTTGAAGACGAGATAAAAAAAAATAAATATGAAAAAAATAACTACATTAAAAACGAAAATTATAAAAAAAAAAGAAAAAAAAGAAAAAAAAACACATTTTGAGGAAGTGTCCCTCATTTTTCAAGTCTAAAATAATGATTTGACACTTTTCGGGTCACAAGTTATAGATAATTATCATTTTTTGATCAATTTTTTTTGGATGGCCCAAACAATAATGTATGTGACTGGAAGGAGCAGCTGGCCTCCTCCACACAACCTTCCTCTCTTTTCCCCAATCCTTCTGTCTGAAGGCAGTTGAGAGATCTGACCACTCTGTCTCAAAATGATCCACACAGTGATTGCTCTGCTCGCCATGTTTGTGTCGCTTGCTGCAAACTACCAGAGTGCTGCCGTCAGTCACAGCTTCCACCACACCCTGCACCTCCCTGCACATTCTGTTGTCCTCTGGGCCCATCATTCTGTGGCGGAATTCTTCAATTTACATGTGGCACAAAGTACAGCTCTGTTCTTTCAGCCATGTTGCACACCCCTATACTGTGAGGATGTTTACAGTCAATAGTACCTGTGCATTATTAAAGTTGAATATTAAGTACATATTTTTCACCTCATATCAGCAGCTCAATTGTGGATTCTTGCATACATTGAAGTAATCTTACATATCAATGACCAGTATTCATGTCTACATAACAAGTAATTGAATCGATAAAAAAAAAACTAATCAAATCAAACTATAAAGTTCTTGTTTCCAACATCATGGCTTTTTTTCCCCTAAACGTTTCCTTTATTTATACTTCAAACCTGGAAAAGAACCTCTGCAGAACTTTATGCACTCTTTGTCATTTCTGAAAATGTTGTCTTTCTGATAGTAATCCCATACTTTCAATTCAAATCAGTTATTTTTGGAAAGTGTCCTTTGTTTTTCTGCCACAGTATCTTTAATCCAATCTAACAGTAACATTTTAAGACGGTTCTTTTGGCAATAGAATTTATATTCGGGCATTTTGACCACTCTAATCTATGTTTAGCATTGTTTTAACATTTGTTTCTGCCTTTGGGGGTTTTGGTAAGAATCTCTTCTTTCTAATTACCATGTTGTCGGCACAGCAGCTCGTGTTGGACTTAATGGTATATCTCAATTAATGCTTGTCTTAAATGAATCTAGACCACCTCCCTGTAATTATCTGCAGTAAATACACGTTTCTGTTTGCAGTTAAAGATGTATGACCATTTAGGGCCCTTTGCCAAAAAGAATCAAGTAGCTGATCCAAGTAGTTTATGAAAACTCTTTCTTGTCCTGGTGTTTTTGACTACATTGCTGTAAACATCAGTCATACAAATAAAAAGGCTGATATAACCCTCCCAGCATTCTTTTAATTGTTGGGATGTTGTGAACATGACAGCTAGTATAGTGATAGGACATGACTGTAATGGTTTTTGGTGATATTGTTTCAGGGAGTAAGTGCTACACACACACTCTCTTAGAACTCCTTGCAAAGTTGCAGTCTCTCATTTCAAAGAGCTCATAAATTTTACAAGCTTCCCCCATTTGGATTTCATTTTAACTTTCCAAGTCTGGGTGTGATTAAGCTGTTTCACTTGTCTCTCTGGATGCTGTCCAAGGCCCTCGCCGCATGAGTCCCCGCCTTAAATGCTCCTGTCTGCTTCTGGCTGTCTGCCTCTGTGCATATGTTGAAAGGACAGGACCCCCCCACCAGCTAAACCCACTGTCCTTAAGTCCGCGAGTCTTCTCCATGGGGAGTATCCAGTGTGAACCTTCAGCTCTGTGAAACGATCCGTCATGGAGCTTTCCTTTTAGCTAAAATGCAGTACGGTCTGGTAATATTTAAAATTGCATGTCGACCTCAAACACTAAACTATCCACCAGGAGTAATCTCAGCACTCAGAACTGTGGAAAATGTGACTTTGCTTGGGTTTTGCACACACTTATCTATGTTGTGCAAATGCTCAATGTGTTTGTTTAATAAACCCAAAGGTTGTTTAGTAATATTATATCCTGTCTTTCTGTCTGTCTGTCTATCTCCATAAGAAAATGGGTGAGATTGGGTTCATTAAATCAAAGAACATCAAAAACATCTAGTATTTTGGGAATAACTAAATCCCCCCCCAAACATTAACGGAAAACCTGAGACATAAGATTCAAAATTTGACTGATTTATTGTTCACAGATCCCAGTCTTCAAAACATAGTTTTAAATGCATGATACTCATATCTACGTATTCAAACAGAAAATATACATCCATCCATTTTCTTTACACGCTTTTCCCAAGTGGGGTCGCGAGGGGTGCTGGTGCCTATCTCCAGCAGTCAATGGGCGAGAGGCGGGGTACACCCTGGACAGGTCGCCAGTCCATCGCAGGGCAACACAGAGACACACAGGACAAACTACCATTCATGCACACACTCAGACCTAAGGACAATTTTTTAGAGAAGCCAATTAACCTAACAGTCATGTTTTTGGACAGTGGGAGGAACAGAAAATATACAATTCAGGTTAATCAAATGGCGCCACATGTCACCTAGGCAATTTACAGAGAAGTTGAAAATTGAAATATTGCAAAATTGTGTAGAAATTTAGCCTCGTGAGACCATCCTGATCTCGCAAGCTTTCAAGGTTTCACTCGCAGATCAGTCTGGCTACTTTCCTTTAAAGAAAATTTGGAGCCGTTCACCAAACGAACGTCCAATCAGCGTTGGCTTTGAGGCGGGTTGAAGTGTGACGCAACGAGAAGCGCGACAGTTCAGTCTAAAGAACATGGTGGCTTCAGCTGATGAAACTAGCGTTAGCGTGGCTATCGAGCAAGTTTTATCGTAATTACAAAGTATTTCTTCACTGAAAGAAGAGCAAAACACATGCCCTGGAGGCTTTTCTCATAGGAAAAGATGTTTTTGCTCTTCTCCCGACTGGTTTCGGCAAGAGTTAGCCTGGCTTGTGGTTGTGTTTTCATCGTCGCTCTGTTAGTACGTCATATGCTTCGTTGATCTGATTGGTTTATTTGGCCTGTCTATCACCAACATAGGCCAATCAGCTAACCAGTATTTTCGCCCCTTCCCAAAATTACTTCAACGGAAGGTTTCCAGATGGATATGCGGAGCAAATCCAGCAAATCCATCTGGCAGAGTCAGGTTAGTAGAAATTGCTCTTGTCATCTAGAAATAATCATATGGAATCCAGATTAATTTCAAAATCTTTAAACAGTCTTTCAGGTTAACTTTGATGGGATGCGCCAGGAAGGCAACAGAAGCAGGGTTGCATTACATGCTTTGGTTGCAACTTTTCTTTTCTTTTTTCCCTTTTTTCCCGTCAAATGCAACCTCACAAATGATGCAAAAGGGAGGAGGTTATGTGTGGATCTATGTAATAACAATTGGATGGATGGATAAGATTTCATATTGATTATATATGGTAGTACGGCTAGCTCTTATAGCTGTTTGGTTGCTTTAGTCATGATAAGAAAAAGCAACAGCGTTTTGTTCCTCAGCCTTAATAAGAAGAGTTGAGGGGCTCTTGATAAATGAGGATAGTTTCCCTTTAATAACTTAAGTTATAAGGTACTCTGTTCAATTTGTGGCTATTAAAAGCATCACCTCTGTGCCTAATTGTGTTTCTAATAGATTAAATTAGAGCAAAACATTTTTCTTTCCATAGTCATTTACTGACACGGGTTGGTGACCTCACTGCAAAGTGATGTGCTCCAACAAGCTAACAAATGGAGTTCTAATTGAACACCAATCACATGTCCCTGACTTTGCTCAATGCTGTGATCTGGGGGCAGGACTGACAGCTCTTTTCAAAGTTGTATCAGTGGTACATCCTTTAACCATTCATCCGTGTGTTCGGGGATGGGCGGAAAAGATGTTTGCAGATAGTAGGGATAGGGGGAAAATAGAGGAGAGGAAGCAAAAGAGGATTTCTATTGAATAACACCCTACAGCTTTCCTTTTTATGATTTCCAGAGATTGACAATCACATTATAAATTCTCAGTTATAATGTATGCCAATCTTCTAATGCAGAGAAAATGTGTGGAATCCTAAAAAGTATCTAATAAAAAGATTTTCTGTTTGAAATTACAAGGCCATCCTGAATAATTTTAGCAATACTGCATATGGCCATTTTCTACAGGATACATTTTAAAATGTCTTAACTTTTTTCACTGAGCATTGCTTAATGTGATGGCATAACATTAAATTAATAATAGACGTTACTTGGATATAACATAAGAGACTCCGAAAGCCACCAGTGACACCAGAAAAGGCGCTAGATTTGTCGCTAGTCGCTTTTTTGAAAAAAAAAAAATTTGCTGGAGGTGTCTGAAAAGTTGCTAAATATAGGGACAAAGTTGCTGAGTTTGCAACACTGTACTGGGAAACCGGGCAGCGAGGGCGGGGGGTCCCACCCTCCTTTTATAAACGAGGGCAGGACGCGTGCTTCGAAAAAGATATAACTGCCGCTTGGAGTGGTTCTCGCCCGGGAAGTATAACCGCCACTGACCATGGAGGTCAGAAAGTTAGAATCAGTTTGGTATGTTAGAAGTTGATTAGCTTGATGAGATCAACAACATGGCCTATTGATCCACAATCCAACTTAATAGCTCTATTGGCCAAAAATGTATTTTCACTTATCTTAGTCAGATTTCCCGCTCTGGCGTCTCTGAATTTGATGAGCGAAATGTATCAACAAATAAGTGACGTCTATGAGCTTCTTCCTGTCGCATGGTTACAGCCGTAAACAATTTCTCTCTATAGCGCTGGGTTACGGGCGGTATGAAAGTACAGCTGTGGAACGCTCCGATAAACTGACAGATCTTTTTGTTGTTGTTTTCTCTCTCTTTGTGTGTCTATACAAGACTGTGGCAGGCAAAAAATAATTGTCCTTTTTTTTACTCTTTACGATTAAAACTTGCTTGATGATCAGACTGACTCCTCAGTAGTTAAGTGTTGATGCATCTATAAGCCTGTAGCCTATTTCTCTCTCCAGAGCCTTGAATTGTACTAGTGGCTCTTTTGATGCAAAAATGACCAAAGAAGTTTTTGTGTGTCAGTTTGCACATGACTTACAAGACGTCCTAAAAAAAAAAAGAGAAAAAACTGTAGCTGGGGTTGAGTTTCAGCTTGCAAGTGGTAAACTTTAACATTTCCATATCTTACACACAGGAATTGGCATCATTTGGTCAGCAGAAGTATTTTAAGGATTCTTTTTTTAATCCTTCAACATCAGGACACACTTTTCAGGTTTTATAAAGCTGAACTGTGTAATCTAAATTTAAGTGAAAATATTAACTTTGCTCAGCCTATAGTTTTGCAAATCTGTTCAAAACCAGAAAGAGTAGCTAGTTTGTTTGATCTAAACTGTGCTTGGGGTATTCCTTATTGTTGAGTAGTCCACAGCTAGTGTCAAGAGGTGTGGTTGTTGGGCTTCAACTGCTACGCAGAAAATCAAAGTTATGGATTTTAAAAGAAAACCTCGGGTGCAAGGTATGGTGTCCAGCGCTCTTCTTCTTACCTCATTGCCAGCACTCAGAGGCCTTCTAATCGGCTGGAGTCACAATGCTGAGAGAGAGCCCAGCCAGAAAGTGAGCAATTAGAATGTTTACTCCTCAATCCACATACCACCTGTGAGCTCCTCTGGGCCTACCCTGTTATTTTTCTGCATGCTCTCAGCTCATTGGACAGCTGTGAAGGATTGCGTCAGCTGCTTGCGACACATGGTACTCCCTTCCATCTGTTGCCTACATTCTCAGCCAGTTGCAAAGCCGGTCACCTCCAGCGACCTTTCTCTCCCTAGTATTTTTTTTTTTTTCCAAGTACATGGGCTGTTCCACTTCAGCCATGCCTTAATGACCCCTCTACCCCAAAGTCATCAGGATCCCAGCAGATTTTCCACACCCATTTGTAACGCTTGTTAAAGGCTAATGACAAGGAACTGACTATATAGATGTAGAAAGATGTTACCAGAAGAGGGTTCGTTGAGGAGCCCGAGGTGTGAATAATCACAGAGACAAAAATAAGGTTTAACTAGTTTTGTATTAAAGTGGCCAAGACACACACAAAAAAAAAAAACAACAAACACACAAACATTAATAACAAAACAGTTTTTGATTAATTGTCCCCAAGGTTCAGTTAGGTTAGATTGTTAGTCCATACGCTATGGTAATCCAGGGTTGGGAAGAGAATAGTTTTTATCCTTATAGGAAAGAAGAGTCTGTATCCTACCGCACAGGTAGAGGTCTTAGCTCGCCATCTTCAGTTGAATTAGAAGAAAAAAAAGTTGTTGTGAACCAGATTGTAGTGAGGGTGATGTCCTTTTTCTGGCATAAAAAAAAAACCTGACCTAGAATGGTCAAAAAAAAACAAATGAGCAGTTGTTCTTAACCAATGAGATCTGCATGTTTAAAATATGTGTGCATTAAATTTTGGAACACATTTATACATGCAGATAGTTTTCCATATTTACACATTTTACCAATATATATACAAACATATATATATATATATATATATATATATAGCTATAACAAATAACTATATAAATAAAGAAATAAATCGTTTAACAGATTATCACAAAAGTTTTAGATACTCAAAAACACATTGTAATCAAGTGCACTTTTTTTCCCATAAATCATGAATATTCAATGTATATAAAAAAAAAAACTCTTTTCCAATTAAATTACTTGAGCAGAGAAAAATACTCAAGCAGATCTTAAGTTCTTAAGTTGCGCAACAAATTCCACAAGTACGTAGCTACATTCAAATATTTATTTAATTTTCAATGAGGTAAGAGGAAGGAAGAAAGAAAAAAAAAACTAAACCTCATTGCTTTTCTAATGATCCAGTCAAAAGCTGGAAAAAAAGGGGCGCTTCTGTTAAACTAAAATGTAAAGCAAAATTCGGCTTGAATGTAAATTAAAAATAATTTATATTAAACAAGCAGAAGCGATATTTTACACACTACAAACGTAGTTCAAAATTCATAATAACGCTGGGACTCAGCGCGGCAAGGAATTAAGTGGAGGCAGCGGTACAAACAAAAGACGCAGATCGCGGAATATAAACTTAAATCTAGCCGCTGCAAACAAAATAAATGACCCGAATCGGAGTTAACAACTCACCGTTGAAGGGATGACAAGTTGATCTCCGTCTGTGTAGTGGTATTAATGAAAGACAACATGAGCGGTTTGGCCCAAGTTGTGAGAGAGAAGCGAGTCTGTAAAAAGTTACGCTTGGTGAGTAATCACACGATGTTAGTAAACATTAGGAGATTGGTTTTGTAGCGTTAAAACACTCACCCAAAAGACAGCTTATAATATTAGATCTTTAGGAAGATCCAGTAGCTTTTTTTTTAAACGAGACGCCAACAGAGCATGCAACAGCCACAGGTGGGGAATGGAGGAGGGAGTGGCACTCTGACTCCGCAGGTAAATAGAGTTGGGGTGATGTCGCACAGGGCGTGGCCCGTCAAATTAAAAGGACTTAGGAGCTGAGGGCTACACGTTCCCCCCCTGAACTCATGTACGGCCCTGTACATGCAGCGGGCTGACGGCAGACGGCTTGTTTACTGGTAAGGGAAGGTTGGACCTCATCAATTTCAACAACATAATTAAAGGCGGTGCTTAGTCCATGGAACAAAGATTGGATACTTTGGAGCAGTGGATGGCCCAGCCTGGAGTATTGGAACCGCTCAGGAGGACGACGTGTTCGGATAGGTCGATGGCCTGGTGGTTCGGACCCGGGACTGGACAATTCAAGCTCAGGGGGTGAGTCAGATTCAGAGACAATGCTGACGGGGTCTGGAGTTTCCGGATCAGAGGAAGCGCTTTCTTCAGGCTCCAGGTTAGCAGCAGGTCTTAAGTCTAAGTGAGTATTTACAGCTTCAGCTAAGTGGTCAATGGTTTCTTGTGACGATTCAGATTCCGGTTCACTCTCAATCACACGAGGCCCCACTTCCATCAGAGGTTCTTCAGTCCGGGCAGACTGTGGTTGCTGGCCAGGCGGGACCACAGCTGACTCAGCCGGATGAGCAGAAGTGGGCAATTCGATTATGGATGTGAATCTGACTGGTTCTGAGATGGAGAGAGGTTTAACAGGAATCAGTTCTTCTTCCGACAGGATATCTTCACCACCATCATCAGGAGGATTGAGAGGTGTGCTTTCTGACGGTAGGGAATGTGTCACTTTCTGTTTGATTTGTTTGGCAGGGGCTGAGAGGAAACCACAGGGTAATAGCAGGTCTCGATGGAGTGTACGTACAGGACGGTCCTTGTTTTCTGGCTTCACGGTGTAGACTGGAAGTGGACTGGCTCTTTTGATGACTGTGTACACATCTGGCTCCCACCGATCAGCAATTTTGTGTTTTCCCCTTATTCTCACATTTCTCACCAGCACACGATCTCCCACCGACAACTCTGAAGGAGTGATGTTCTTGTCGAAACGGGTTTTGTTTTTCAGCATCAGCTTCTCAGAGTTCTCAATGGCAATTTGGTAGCTTTCTTCGAGGTGGGCTTTCAGCTTTTCAATGTACTGAGAGTGAGAGGAGTGCGTTTTCTCTCCCAATGGCAGTCCGAAAGCGAGATCTATTGGGAGGCGTGGCTGACGTCCAAACATAAGCTCATAAGGGGAGAATCCTGTGACATCGCTCCGGGTACAGTTGTACGCATGCACCAGTGGTTTTACAAAATCTCTCCAGTGTGTCTTGTCGTGATCATTCAAAGTTCCCAGCATGTCCAGAAGGGTGCGATTAAACCGTTCTACTGGATTACCCCGAGGATGGTATGGGGTGGTACGGATCTTGCTGATTTCTGCCATTGCACAGAGTTCTTTGATAATACGGCTCTCAAAATCAGGTCCTTGGTCACTATGGAGCTTCTCAGGGATGCCGTAATGTACCAGGAAGTTGTCCCATAAGCACTTTGCTACGGTCTTCGCTTTTTGGTTTGGCGTGGGAACAGCGACTGCATACTTTGTGAAGTGGTCAGTTATCACGAGTATGTCTTTGGTATTGCTCCGATCAGGTTCCAACGACAAGAAATCCATGCATACCAGTTCCAAAGGTCTTGACGTTTTGATGTTAACCAGCGGAGCTGCTTTGTCTGGCAGTGTTTTCCGTCGGACACATCTTTCACAGTTCTTTATTTTGTTGTGGACATCTGCAGACATACGAGGCCAGTAAAACCGGGATCTTGCAAGGTCAAGCGTTCTCTCAATGCCCAAGTGTCCCATCTGATCATGCAGCTGGTATAATGCTTCAGAGCGACATTCTTCAGGTAGCACAAGCTGGTATGTGGTTTCACTCCCAATCTGCCTTCTCCGTACAAGAACATTGTTGTGGAGCTCCAGTTTTGTTAGTTCTCGCAGGAGTAAAGGTAAGTCTGGAAGTTCGTCCCTCAGAGAAGTAGGTGGACTTTCTCCTCTTTCCAACTGTGCAACAACATGCTGTATGACGGGATCGGTGTGCTGTTTGGCTGCAATTTCATCAGGAGAGAATGCAGGTATGACGGGTGAGGCAAACTGTATGTCATCAACAAAACTGTCTGGCAGACTTCCTGGATCAGTGGTGAGTGTCTGGACCAGAGCAAGAACTTGGTCTTCAGCAGTGGAACCATACACAAGCTGTCGGTCACAAATGGCATGGACTGTGTGCTGGTCTATGGAGACAGGTGAGGAATCTTGTAGGTGATGTTGGGTGAACCTTAAAATTCTCTCACGCTCTTTTTGTGTCAGGTGGTCATCTGGCAACACCTCATGCGGTCGACGAGAGAGACCATCTGCGTCAGCATTTTGCTTTCCTGCTCTGTAAATAATCTTGAATGAGTAGGTGGAAAGGGCAGAGAGCCACCTGTAGCTCGTTGCATCCAGCTTTGCAGAGGTAAGGAGGTAGGTCAAAGGGTTACTGTCTGTGACCACTGTAAAAGGTGTGCCGTACAAATAGTCATTAAACTTTTCGGTCACCGCCCACTTCAATGCTAGGAATTCCAGCTTGTGTGCAGAGTATCTGGCTTCACTCCGAGACAGGCCCCTGCTGGCATAAGCAACCACTCTGTTCTTGCCGTCGTGTTCTTGGTATAAAACAGCACCAAGTCCTGTGCAGCTGGCATCTGTATGCAGGGTGTACGACTTGCTAGGATCGGCAAAGGCGAGAACAGGCGCTGAAGTGAGCTTTTGAATGATGGTCTCAAAGGCAGTCTGACATGCAGGGGACCAGCGGCCACCGAAAGGCTCTTTTGGGTTCAGGTAGGTCTGGGATTTTATCAATGGTTTTCGTTTTTTCTGGTTTGGTGGATAGCCTGAGGTCAGCTCATTCAGTGGTTTGACGATGGATGAGTAGTCTTTCACAAAGCGTCGGTAATAACCGGCAAATCCGAGGAATGAGCGAAGTTCCTTGAGGTTCTGTGGGACTGGCCAAGATGTTAGGGTGGCAATTTTCTCTGGGTCTGTCTCAACTCCATTCCTCGACACCACATGTCCGAGATACCGCACAGATGGCTGGAAAAAGACACACTTCTCCACAGACAACTTCAGGCCAAACTCCTTTAACCGCAGCAAAACCCTCATCAGCCGCTCTTCGTGCTCTTCCAGCGTCGGAGCGAACACGATTAAATCATCGATGAAGACGAGTGCTTCTTTGAGGTTTAAATCGCTCATGCACTTCTCCATCAACCGCTGAAAAGTGGAGGGCGCATTTGTAACTCCTTGCGGCAAGCGGTTAAACTCCCAGAAGCCTAGAGGACAGACGAAGGCGGTTTTGCATTTATCAGATTCCTCCATCTCGATTTGATAGTAGCCGGACTTCAAATCTAGGACGGAAAACCATTTTGATCCGGACAGGGCCGTAAAGGTGTCTTCTAGCTTTGGCAGAGGATATGCATCTTTGATGGTTTGAGTGTTTAACTTTCTGTAGTCTATGCAGAGTCTTACGCTGCCATTCTTTTTGCGCACCACAACGATGGGGGAAGCAAATGGTGAGTCTGATTCACGTATTATGCCAGACTCCAACAGCTCTTGCAAATGTTGTTTGACAGCATCCAGGTCTTGTGGGTGGATGGGCCTGGGTCTTTGCTTAAAAGGTGTTGGGTCTGCAAGTTTGATCTGGTGCTTTACTTTGTCAGTGCAACCAAAATCAAGGTCATGGTGAGCAAAGACTTCAGGAATGCTATCGAGCTTGGAAATAATACGTTGCTTCCACTCTGGGGAGATGGGTGAATCAGCAAAATTGTAGTTCAGCTTTGACTCTGATGACTTTAGGCTGTCTTGCTGGCACACACTCTGTTGCTTGTGGAGGACTGACTGGAAGGCACACAGCTCTGCGATAGCAGCACGGGCTGGAAGGATGACATCGTGGTCAGACTCATTTGTGATGACAACTGGGAGATGGCACGGTTGGACTGAGGGAAGATCCACCAGGCATGACTGGACCATCAGGCCGCCGGGCAGGGAGAAAGATGTTGGATGCTGGATAACGACAGACTTCTCACCTTGTAACACTGGAGCGATGGATATAGCATCCATGACAATGGTTTTTCCAGCTGCGAAGGTCTGTGGACTGTTGGTCTGTAGCTTTAAAATGCCATGGTGATCATCAGTGGCAAGCTTGTGTCTTAGCTCTAGGATCTTCAGCACAGCTCTATGCCCATATGGTACTGGTTGGAATTCGGAGTCTTTGATCTCAGAGTGTTTCTCATACACCACATCCAGTGTGCTGGTACCAATGAGGACTGAGGGCTGTGATGATCTGAAGTCAGGTACCACCAATGCCAGAGTGTTCACATTCACTGACTGTCCCAGGAACTCAGCAGGAAAGGTAATGTCCAACTCCACAAATCCTAAGTAGGGCACAGCTTGTCCGTTTGCACCTTCCACCTCCAGCAGGTTATTTAGGGGCTTGATCTCGTGGTCGGACAAATATGTGTTATAGAAGGAGTGAGTGACAGTGGTAACCTGGGATCCGGTGTCAAACAAGCAATGAAAGTTTGAGCCTTTTATCTTGACCTGTCCTATACTTTTTGTTCCAATTAATCCTTTGGGAAAGGAGTTTCGTGGTGTAAAACGTTGATTTTGGGGACACAATTCAGTAGCAGCTTCCACCTGTCCCTCCGAAGAAGCTGCATTTAGTTTAACTGTTTGGAGTTCTTAGCGTCCCATGCTTGCTGCTTCTGTTTCAGCTGTCGGCGCTTTTGTTCAACAAGGCTGGAGTTGGCTAAATTTGTGCAGGCAGGAACAATATGTCCATCTTCGCCGCACTTGAAGCAAAACCAAGGCTTGGGCCTGGTGGAGACATTGACTTTTGGCTTTAACTTACTCTGCCGGTAATCTGGTGCAGAGGCGGGAATTTTCTTCGCCAGCAAAGCAGACATCTGATTTTGCAGTTTTACCATTTGTTGTTTCAGTTCATCAATGGCGCTGGTGTCCGTGCGGCCACAGACACAGGAGGATGCACTCTGAGACTGCAGGTTGGCACGATGTTTCGAGGATGTAATGTGTTTCTTCATTAAGGACTCTTTGGCCAACTGCCTGTCCTCTTCGATCCGGAGCAGGAACAAAAGTTCGGAGAAGGTAGGTGGATTGTCTTTTTTTTGCTCAAGCTGTAATTTTGTAATGACAACATTGTCCCAGCATCCTCTGCAGAACTGTTTCAATAGATGCTTGTCAGTGTCTCTTGCTGGGATTCCGCCCCGCTTCACAACTGTGCTCAGTGTCAGTTGCAGTCTTTGCAGGAAGGAAGACCCTCGCTCTCCGTGGTCCTGAAGAGTGTTTAGGAACTGAGCGAAGAGCTCTTCTCCATCCTGGACAGTGGCAAAGGCTGAGTCGAGCACTTGGGTGAACATGATTGGTAAAGAGTTGGGCCCCAAGCTTTTAACAAGGTCGGCAGCTGGAGGGAGCAGGCTTTCTAGAATGCGCCTTGTAACGTGCAGTGGCGACAAGGTAGGGTCAGCTCGCAAGAGTTCAATATGGGAACGCCATGAGTCGTAATCTGCCTCATTACTTGGTTTAGGAATCCTTCCAGAAAATGTTCGTAGGCGCAGTGGGGACAAGGATTGGAGGCTCATGTCGTCCTTTCTCACAATGTGCTCCACGACAACCCTCTGTACTTCTGGGGGATTCAAGTCGTGTCCAGAAAGAGAAATCAGCTGTCCTGGATTGGCAGCTGTATTGACTAGAGGAGGGTCTGCTGATTGGCCAGTGGAAGAATGACCCACCGACTGAGAAGTTGATGGCATCTGAGACACAAGGGTTGAACCTGACATGGTCTGCCCCGTCTCCAGTACATCAACTGTAGTCTCTTGTCTCTCCTCATCTTCATCATCATCATCATTTCCTCCGACTTCTGCCAGATGTCCACTTATTTGATCCATTACCTCTTTAATAACTTCTTCAAAGGGTTTTCCACATCGGTAAGCAATGCGTTTGAGCTCATGGAGGTAATCAGTGGAAGGTACAGTGGGGGCAGGAATGATGGCAGTACTCCCCCCTGTGGCTGTGGCATAAAGTTCATCCGCAAGTAGTTTTATTTCACAGACTAAACCAGACTTGCTCTGTGATTCAAATTTATATGGCAAAAGAGGCTTCAATTTATTCAAAGCTGCGTATGTATCATATTCAACAATCAGGTTTTTGTAAAAAGAACTGTCAGAATCTGTAACAGTAAATGCCATTTTTAAATCCCCATAAGTACGCAAATAATCAATCAACTCATCATCTGCTTGAGTGTTAGTCACACCGGTAGCAAAAACACAATGGGAAACCTCAACCCCTGTTTTTTCAATGAAATCCATTTCAGACACTTCTGATGCAAGTTTAGTCAAAAAACAAAAAACAATCTCAGTAATTCACAATGAATATTCACACATCAGACTCCTGGCTAGCTTGCCAAATGTAACGCTTGTTAAAGGCTAATGACAAGGAACTGACTATATAGATGTAGAAAGATGTTACCAGAAGAGGGTTCGTTGAGGAGCCCGAGGTGTGAATAATCACAGAGACAAAAATAAGGTTTAACTAGTTTTGTATTAAAGTGGCCAAGACACACACAAAAAAAAAAAACAACAAACACACAAACATTAATAACAAAACAGTTTTTGATTAATTGTCCCCAAGGTTCAGTTAGGTTAGATTGTTAGTCCATACGCTATGGTAATCCAGGGTTGGGAAGAGAATAGTTTTTATCCTTATAGGAAAGAAGAGTCTGTATCCTACCGCACAGGTAGAGGTCTTAGCTCGCCATCTTCAGTTGAATTAGAAGAAAAAAAAGTTGTTGTGAACCAGATTGTAGTGAGGGTGATGTCCTTTTTCTGGCATAAAAAAAAAACCTGACCTAGAATGGTCAAAAAAAAACAAATGAGCAGTTGTTCTTAACCAATGAGATCTGCATGTTTAAAATATGTGTGCATTAAATTTTGGAACACATTTATACATGCAGATAGTTTTCCATATTTACACATTTTACCAATATATATACAAACATATATATATATATATATATATATATATAGCTATAACAAATAACTATATAAATAAAGAAATAAATCGTTTAACAGATTATCACAAAAGTTTTAGATACTCAAAAACACATTGTAATCAAGTGCACTTTTTTTCCCATAAATCATGAATATTCAATGTATATAAAAAAAAAAACTCTTTTCCAATTAAATTACTTGAGCAGAGAAAAATACTCAAGCAGATCTTAAGTTCTTAAGTTGCGCAACAAATTCCACAAGTACGTAGCTACATTCAAATATTTATTTAATTTTCAATGAGGTAAGAGGAAGGAAGAAAGAAAAAAAAAACTAAACCTCATTGCTTTTCTAATGATCCAGTCAAAAGCTGGAAAAAAAGGGGCGCTTCTGTTAAACTAAAATGTAAAGCAAAATTCGGCTTGAATGTAAATTAAAAATAATTTATAATAAGTGCGTTAACTTTTCTAGTTATGATATAATAATTGCAAAGAATCAATTCAATTCAGTTTATTTATATAGCGCCAAATTCACAATACATGTCATCTCAAGGCACTTTACAGTTCAACCAGATCATCCAGTCAAATTGATTCAAAGTTTTCTATCTAAGAAAAACCAGTTGATTGCATCGACTCATTGACTCAAATACAATCCCTCACACTAAGCATGCTTGTAGCGACAGTGGAGAGGAAAAACTCCCTTTTAACAGGAAGAAACCTCCAGCAGAATCAGGCTCAGTGTGAGCGCCCATCTGCTGAGGCCGACTGGGGTTCAAGGAGACAGAAGCAGAGACACAAAAAGCAGCTGCAAAAGGCGGCCCCGTCCTGGAAACACATAGCCAGGCAGACGAGCTCCGAGCCAGCTCCCATGCCAGAGGACGAAGAGAGCACATCCAGCCAGTCACGGTCAGCGAAACAGGACCACACTGGAAAACAGGCCGATCTCCAGTATCAATAAACAAGGGTGTTGATGGAAGCAGCACAGTTGATGTTTCTCTCCAGGATGGCGTCACAGCCAAACAGGAACAGATTAGGCAAAGCTACTCTGAGGAAAAGCTGAGAGAGCAGAATGTTAGAGATTGAACTAACAGATTCTACAGAATAGGAGAATAGAGAGAGAATGAAGCAGAATGATGAAATGGGGGTCCCTATGTCCTCCAGCAGTCTAAGCCTACACTGCAAAAAATAGAAATCTCAATAAGTTATTTTTTCTTAAAATAAGTGCGTTTTTCCTTGATTTGAGAAGGTAAGTAAGACACTTTGCCAATGGAACAAGACAATTTCCTTTTAAAATAAGAAAAAACAATTTTTTCTTCTTATTTCAAGTGCATATTATCTAACTATCTTATTTTAAGAGTGAAAATACTCATTCCATTGGCAAATCATCTTATTTACCTGCTCAAATTAAGGCTAAATATCCTTAATTTAAGCAATTTTTTACTTATTTCTGGATTGTTTTTGCAGTGTATAGCAGCATAACTATAGAGACATACATTTCGTAAATACTCTTATTTTGCTGCAGCATCAGCTTAAATTTCTGGGGGTTGTTAGATTGAATATAGGTCGTTTATGGGTGTAAGATTTTTAATCTTTTTACAGATTCACAAATAGATTGAGGTGTTGGCCTTGCTAACACATGGATTAGCTTTGATCAAAACTAGTACCCTGTACCTATTGCTGGGTATTTAGTGTCCATCTGCTGGAGAGACCAAGTTAATTACTCCTCTTCTATCCAGCCCCACCCATTTTCTAATAAACTAGCAGGGTAGCTTTCCAAGAAAAGCATCCCAACAGCATGATGCTGACATCACTTTGAAACTGTTAAGAATATTGATATTCCTCTTTACGCAGCTAATTTATGTTGGCTTAGAAATACAAAAAGCTTTATTACTGATCGTATTTTACCAGAGAATCATCGGCCTATTCTTTGATCTGTACCCTAAATACTTTCAAACTACGAACAGAACTTCTTGATTTACTTTTCACAGCAGCTTTTATCTTAGCATGATTTTAAAGATTAGATGTGTAGAGTAGATGTATTATATTTCCTCTTTGGACCTGGAAATCACAAAATGTACTTATTGGGTACCTTCTGAAAGCATGGATTGGTAAATCACATACTTTAAAATCCCAAAAAAATTTAACATTAAGTTTAGACTAGATTGTAATGTAACAAGATAGTTAGTTAATGAAGAAAGTAAATGGTGCCATAACCCGTATATCTTTAGAATAACCATGATGTTCTTTCAGCATTGACTGCAAAACCAAATAAAAATGAAACCTTTTAGTCTAAGCATTACAACTTTTAACTTAACTGCTCAGATTGATCAAACCAGAACCTTTAGAGAAAAATAACACAAAAGGCTACTTAGTATAATCTAAGAATTAAAGGTAATTACTTTACTTTTAGTGTTATCCCCTGACCATTGTAATGTGCTCTCTAAATGTCATAGGCAAGTTTCTAACCATCACAGATCTCCATTTGCAGTTTTTTTCTCCCTCCTACTCATAGAAAATTATGTCCTGTACTAAATTAAGCATAAAAATTATTGTAATTCAACATATGGATGAAACATCTGACATCTAAAGAATGAGGGAGCCTTAAAACAAACTCATAGAAAAGTAAATGTAAGTTTTCATAGATTTTTGATCCAAATTCTTTTCAAAATTAGTATTTTACAGGAAGATCTGCTTGACTCTGTGTGATGTTTTGGTTCAAGAATGAGGAGACAAGAGGAAATAAACAAGGCTATCAGTATGTGCTACAGTAGCTCTGCCCAAATCACTCCAGTTTCCTCTGAGCGTAGGTGTAGACCTAATTGCACAGAGGCTAATATCGAGTTAATGAAAAAAAGATGCCATGGGCCCTGACAGGGATAAAATTTATACACGACAGCAGCTTAGACAGAGGCTTTAACTGTTAGGAAGGGAAATGGATGCTGACAGGTTGGGTCATTCTAAAATGGTGGGTAACAGGAAGGAGCAAATCAGGCACCATTAAATTGTTCTAATAATTCTTTTTCTACTTTACAAAACCAAAGGATTGCATAAAATCATTGCAGAATTGAGGCTTACATTTCACATATTTTGCAGTTTGTCAATAAACTGTATTGTAATATAATGTTCAAATCATGTAGCTATGCACTAATGCATTAACCTGACTCCGCCAGATGGATTTGCTCTGCATATCCATCTGGAAACCTTCCGTAGAAGTAATTTTGGGAAGGGGCGAAAATACTGGTTAGCTGATTGGCCTATGTTGGTGACAGACGGGCCAAATAAACTAATCAGATCAATGAAGCATATGACGTAACAGAGCGACGACAAAGAGGAGCCAATTGATAGATCAAACTCTTGCCGAAACCAGACGGGAGAAGAGCAAAAACATCTTTTCTTCTGAGAAAAGCCTCCAGAGCAGTGTTTTGCTCTTCTTTTAATGAAGAAATACAGTGTAATTCCGATAAAACTTGCTCGATAGCCACGCTAACACTAGTTTCATCGGCTGAAGCCGCCATGTTCTTTAGACTGAACTGTCGCGCTTCTCGTTGCGTCACACCTCAACCCGCCTCAAAGCCAAAGCTGATTGGACGTTCGTTTGGTGAACGGCTCCAAATTTTCTTCAACGGAGAGTAGCCAGACTGATTAGCGAGTGAAATCTTGAAAGATTGCGAGATCAGGATGGTCTCACGAGGCTACTAATACATTAAAGGTATTGTGGAGGTTTTTTTAAAAGACCCACCTTCTCCACTTAAAAAAAAAAAAAGCGGTTGCCAGAGCATGCACGAGCCGATTTCTCCTCATGCTTGCCCTGTTTAAAATGTGCTGTTCTCATAGCTCATACAAGCTTACTGTGTCACCATACAGCGGGGACTATAAAGTGGACTTTGTAGTGAAGTGAACTCTGTTAACTGACCGTTGGACAGATGATCACTAGTTTTTGCACGGTTGGTACTGCACTATGGGATATTCTGAGGCCTTTCTTTTATTCTCATACACTTCATAGACACTTTTTCTCTTACGACCCTCTGCCGTTTTCAAAGAACCGCGGTGAGAAAGGTGAGCTTCAATGACTGGGGGGTTGGGCGGTAGACGGCATAATCAACAAGCAAAAATGTCCTGATGCCTAGCGACATGTTTAGGATAGAAAACCCATAGAAAGAGGACACCCCCGGTGACCATGAAGGGCCAACGGTAGGAGATGGATGTATGGAAATACAAAAAAACCTTGTGGGACACAGAAGTTTATACTAAAAATAACGAAAAAATACATTGCATAAATTCTGAATAGATTAGAAAATGAAAATATTCCATACATGTAAGCTATACTTAAACTGTATACAAGAAAACGGGTAGAAAGTGCTTTAATGTAAAGCAGAGAGTGCCTATAAATCGAAGTCTGGGAATTTGCCATCAGACTTTAATATCCCACACTTAAAAAAATCGTCATTGACAGAAAGCTACTGGAGTTCCTTGTTTCCTGCAGCCATTAATATCCACAGCAACTCATAAAAAAAAAAAATGAAATAAAAAAAAATCTTATGAGTTAAAACATTTCATTTGAACTGAATTGCATTAAATTAAACTTAGAGAATACACCATCAGTAATTGATGCTGCTCTTTGGTTGACATTATTAGTAAACTCACAAAACTATTCTCGCGATTGAGCCTACCTCCAGCCCCTTCACCACCATCGTAGCTAAAGCATCATCTGAGTGTCTTTCCTCTCAGACTCTTACTGCATTCCGCGTCTCATTTAAACCGGTCTGACAGAAGACCGCCATGTTGAGCCTGGTTCTCCCAGAGGTTTCTTCCCAATGGGGAGTTTTTCCTCTCCACTGTCACTTCATGCTTTCTCATCATGGACAGGTTCTCTCAACCTGTGTTATCCAAACTGGACTTCCATCTTCCAGTTCCCTGAGTGAAGCTCTAGTATCAGCTCACGCAATCCACTGGATCTCCCCATAAAGCTCAGCAGACCGTCTCGCTAACCAGCAGTCTACAGACTGACAGCCCTATTCTTTGCTCCTGTTCATGCATATCTATCAAAATTCAGCGCTATGTTTCCTGCTGAGGTCTGAGCACCACAGACCGAGTAATTGTATGAATAAATTTCTTCTAATTGTCTTTTCTCTCAGTGTGAGTTTTTCAGATTGAAATAAGAGTAACTAAACATAACTTATCATGTTTGGAAAAACAATTACAAGTTTAAATCATGGCTGTTGGCTTCATATTTTTTATTTTAATAGGTTTATGGCTCTAAAGCTCATTTAACATTTAATATATATTTGACCTCTGTTCCTTTGGCATCTATTACCTCTATATAAAGTTTGCAATGTTTGCTGAATTAGGTTTTTAAAGGCAATTATCATTGATAAAAATAATCCATAACAGGTTAGTGCGTTTTTATATTTGCAGTGTAACGCCTGAAGTGGTTTTAGTGGTTAAAGATGTAACTGATCCACTTCTACAGATTTCTCAGCTGCGTAATTCAGTGTACCGGGCTGTTGAGTTAAAATACAGTCACAGTTATGCTAAAAAATCCGGCTGGCAGACCTTTGACTGACATCTGGGCTTCCTCGACAGCCCATTTCAACACAGTCACTGGTTAGGCTGAAACTTTTAGAGTTACAATGGAATTATGCCACTACCCTGACTTTTAATGAGCTAAACAGCCACAGAAACTGTGTTTTTATACATATTTCCCCTTCTTAATTGCACATATACATGAGGAGAGCACTGTAAGAACACAAACTACATAAAAAAACATAAAAAGCTGTGTTTCTATTCCGGAGATCTGCTTTTAATGGTCTGAATTCCAATTTTCTTTGCAGATGAATGTATATTTTATTTTCTGTTAAATACAAAACTCATGATAGCTGTTTTCTTCTATGCATTTTAGAAAATACGACTCGTATACCTTAATGGTTGGAAGCAAAATGAGCCAATGATCTTGCTCTGTTTACTCATGAATGTGTGCATTGGGGTTGGAAGGAGCCGTGCTGATAGCCTCCTCCATATGGTGCATCCAGACAACGCGGTCGGAAAGCAATGCGGTCAGGAATCTGCTCAGCTGCTATTTTGTGCATTGGAAAGTGATGGAGTGGGAGAGGCGGTAGGTGGAGTGTGAGCTGGAAAGTCTGATTACTTGGTTCCACCCACATTCATCACAGGGAGTCTGGTGTCTGCATCTAATCAGATCACTACTGAAAGCTCCACCAAAACTTGATTAAAGGCCAGACTTTTGTGTTTTACTAGATATCTTTTCCACTTAGACAGCCTTTTACCACCTGCCCCTGTAAGCCTATACTCTGCCTTGATGTTTATGTACATCCTCGTTGGCTTGACTGTTACAAAAGTACTTTATCTCTCTCTCTATCTTTTCTTGCTCCGCCTCCACACTAAAATTTATAGACCATAAATGGGCAAGACCTCTGAAACAAGAGAGCACTGGGATAGGGCTGCTCTCCGGGAAATCTAGAGAGCCGATAATCTGTGCTGACAATCTCATAGTTGGGTCAATCAAATCAAAACATTGTATCCATCAGTGTAGCTATTTCCTACTTTAAAGTAACATTTCTCTACAGAAGAAAAAAAACAAACTCAAGTTTCTGTGAGCACACCCAAGGATCTTTTCAATAATTAAGTGTAGCAAACTTAAGTTTCTGCTCCACAGCTTTTATCTACTTCTTTTGGTTAGATTTTGCCATTTCAGCTCAAGCATTGAGAAGTCTAGAGGGGACAGTTGGGTATAAGAAGGATTTCGTCTTTTAGTGCATGCAGGCTGATTAATTAGCTGACATCAAAATGCCACTGGGAAGACTTTTTACAATGCGAGAAATTTATAGAGAGATTTGAAAATATTCAGCCCAACTTAGTGTCGCAACAGATGGCATGGACTGTAACTAGAGCCTGATTAAGTGTTGTAAATAGAATGAGAAAGCGAGAAACAGTTGCCCTCCTGCTGAAATAATGTTTGTCTGTAGTCGCACATAAAAATTCTGGCCAGTTGTCTGATCATCATCTATTCTAAATGGTCATATATCCTTGCAGATTTGCTGGGGGAGCTGGGGCCTGTTTCCATCTCCAGTGGTCACTTAGCATAAGCCTGTTTCTTACTCTCCAGTCTGACTGACACATGGCAACTAGTCCACCTTAAAACTAAAAATGTATTATTTTGATAAGTGTTGCAGTTTGGTGTTTTAAGTATAAATCTGTATTTGTATCATGTAATCAAAATCGTGAGGAGCATATTAGTTTGTTCATACCCATTCATTTGTTTTTCTTCTGGTTGTTTTGTTGGTACTAGAACCCTTTATATATTTAAATCAAAAAGTCCTGGTGTAAAATATAATGGTTGTATTGTAAGCAGCAATATTGAAGCCTAACTTATATCGCAATATTACTCCATGTTTTGATTGCAAGTTTTCCGTTTTGTGTCGGTAATGTAGCTTTTGAAAGACATTGTGTCCCACCCCTATGGTTGTCTAAAATGTTCCTATGCAGTGTAGCTTAAAAAAGGGATTTCAAATACATTTTATATTTGTGGAACATTTAAAAGATTTGTTTTATTCCTATTTATTTGACCTGGACACTGAGAAAAAGTTGCTGCTGCTGAAAAGCAAAACCATGGAAGGGGTGGTAAAATTATTGTTTTTCTGATATATGATTTAATTGCAATTGAGTGAATTAGAAATGACAGATTGCAGTGAAAAGTGAAATCCTTGGTCAAACAACATATTTTACAGATTACAACATATGTGACTTTATGCTCACAAACGTTTATCCCATTTTTATTCCAAATAGCGGGTTAACCCAGGTTTTGCAAGTTTTGAGTCGTCCTGCTAACAATCGGCATTTGCTCCATTACTGTAGGCAAAAAAAGCTTGTTCTAATACCTCGCTGGCAAGCTATAGGGTATATGTCCCCCGCCGCTGCATGTCAGGTGACACCATCACCCTGGGTTAGCGTTAATGATGTTACCAGTACAACAATAATCAGGAAAGTAAACAATGGACAACAACATGTCAGGAATCCAGTGCGTAATCAGTGCGCTTTATATTTTCACTCTTTTTTTTCATGTTTATTCGAATTTAAACATAATTGTTTTACCTTGTTAGATCAAAGGCGACTGCAGCGGTGTGTTGACGTGTGTACGTTATGGTCTTGTGTTCCCACTGCATGCTGATCTGAACGAAGGAGATTTTAACACGTCGCTTGCCCAGTTGTTTGACTCTTGTAGAAATGGGTCAGTGAGCTATCCCCACTGTCACTAAAAGCCTATTGTTCCCAGGATTAAACAGGTTTTTAATCAATGGAAAAGGTATTAGTTTTGGATGTTTGCTTTCTTTAAAACCACAGTTCTAATTGTTTCTTTATCCTGAGGCAATTCCAGTTCAAGTAGAGATGGTGTTTGATGCATCTGGAGAACTTTTCAATTTTCTCTTTACCTTCAGGAATCTGATTAGTTTCTCTTGTAGATGATCTTTGATAAAAATAGAAGAGTCTTCATTCCATCCCCCACTGTGTTGCAGAACCTGTCGCACATCTTTTTATTTTTAGGATATAGAAATGTCTTTTTGTCATAAATATATTCTCCTTTCTGTTTACTAAAGGTTTTCAAAAGAAGGGACACTATAAGGTTTTTTTTTTACATCTATGGCTTGCCATTGTCATGGTTTTGTTTCTGTTTAAATTTTCTTTTTGAGATTTCATTGGTTTTATTTCCATTTCGTGTTATTGTTTTTTTTTTTTATATTTGACACAAGAGGGCAACAGAGGGCAAACAAGAAATGCATAAAAATCAGTCTCCTTCTCTTAGCTCCCTTCTAGATTCTTCTGTTCACACCTGCTCCTTGTCTGCTAATTAGTCCTCCCATTTTTTTCTATCTCCCATATATACACCTCCTGTTCAGTCACGTTTGGCTGGTTCCTCATCATTTATTTGCCCCTCATGTGTGTTTTCCCTGATGTCGCCTGGATTCCAGTTTCAGTATCTGTTTGTAGACCTCAGCTTCTGTTGCGCTTTGGAATTGTATTAAATCTTCAAGAATCCTCCTCAGCTTCTGTCTCTGCATTTGGGTCCTCTTCAGATCTGACAGCCATAAACAATAGGGAATAGCCTAATAACCTATTTTTTAAGTCTTTCAAATGTATCTCTCTTAACTATAGAATGAAAAAAGCAAATTGGCAGCTTTGTCCCTTTTAGTATATCAAAACAACATTCCAATATATGCTATGTGATGTGAGATCAGTATAATATATTACGACTGGATTGGCTTTGTACAATCTTTGTACCATTGTTGTTGATCTTTCTTTGTCAGTATATATTAGAATTGAGCTCTTGGTTTACTGATCGAGTCCAGAGAGGGTCTATAGAGGCAAATAATGGTTACAAGATTAAATCTTTTTTATCTAAGATAGAAAGGAAATTGTGCTATTTCTTCCAGATATCCTTTAAGCCTTAATGTTTTGTTTTGTTTTTGGAAGGAGAACCTGTCCTTGTTATCTGATCTGTTGAGACAGAATTCAAATCTTCCCTGACGTACATTTGTTTTGCATTTATTAGATCAAAATTTACCAATATCTTGTGGACTGCTTTGTATGGTGTAGATACCTCAGTATAAATTGTACCTATATTAAAATACATTGATTCTAAAGGGTTCCCGAAAAGTCTGCTCCCCATTGTTGTTTCCCACAAACCATTCACTGAACTCCCTGTGCCCTCAAGGAGGCGCCTGCATTCATTATGTTTCTCAAGGCTATCTTTTCTCTCAGAAACGTCAGGACTCACAAACTCAGCCACGAAAAGTAAAACACTTTCAAAATCTGGATCCCTGCACAGTGCGCACAAAAGCAAGCTGAAACATTGTGCTTACATCCCAGGTCCCTATTTTTAAGATATCTTCACAGTGGCTGATCTTGGCGTTTAAGAGAAAAGATGCCGGATGCCAGACGTGACAGTTCGCTTCCTTCCCCTGGGCACTTTGTGTCAAACACAGACAACACCTGGTCTCAAGTGGAGAAGTAGGTGTAGAAAACAGAAAAAAACCCCAACTTATTCCAACTCATAAAAGAGCTTCAGGATACAAACATGTATTCTAGAGAAATAACCACAGTGACTGCTTTCACAGAAAAATAATTTGCAAATGAAGTGTGCATTCAGACATCAACATCTTCTGAGTTTTTCTCTGGATGCATGCATGCATTAAGACACACACTGCCTTGCTAAATGATCCCTACCCCTTGATTTCTTTCATTTTTTTTTACATTACAGTATTAACTCATGAGAATCTCAGTTCCTTTGAATCAATACTGCAGTTGGAGAGAGATACTATTTGTGCAGTTTTCACAGAGAGGTTCCAGTCTTAAGTGCAAACGGATTATTAGAAAATGCCAAGGTAGACTCACATTTCTTACTTACCATCAGTGCCTCAGAAGTCCAATGTACAGTATCCTTTTACAGGAAAATATGATCATGCAGCTCAACAGCTGTTAGAGAAGCGCATTGTAGCCAACATACTGTAGCTGGTCTTCCCATCATATTGCAATAGATAAGCTGGTACAGACCTGAGTCTCAAACAGTGATGGACTCAGAAGTGCAAGTCCAGTCTTGATTTTTTAAAGCACAAACATTAATATCAAGGGTATAGTCTTGATTCTTGATAATTATGAACATCTAATGTGTTGCTCCAAACTAGGATTGTCAAACGTATCGATACTCAAAAAAGTATCGATACTGAAACATTGTATCCGGATACAATACTCGTTTTTAAAAGTATCGATACAGTGCCACCACCAGTGGCACCTAAGCAGTCATTCATCTAAAGTGCAGAATAGAGGACAATGCACTTTCTGAACACTGTGTGATTGAATAATTCTGTGCACTTTTCAGTTTCAGACTTTTTTTTTGTAACAGGTGCAGCTGCAGTTTTTTATCAAGCTTGCTTAATACTGTGCACAGCATACGACCTCAAAATATTGTTCTTATTGTTTATTGTATTTATTTATTGTATTTTATTTATTAATGAAAACATTTCTGTAGAATTTTGGAGTCTGTTTTTATCCTTGCGGTATCGAAAATGGTATCGAGTATCGAATATTTTCCTTAGTATCTGTATCCAGTTGAAAAGTTTAGTATCGTGACAACCCTACTCCAAACAGTCATGAATATAACACAAAATCACAGTTGATTTCTCTCTTTTAGACCTAAGGAACCTCTGTTTTCCTCTGAGTCTTGTCCACTTTTTTATGCTACAAGCATGCTTAGTGTGGGATTGCCTTCAAGTCAACAAGGCGATACAACCTTCCTTAGATAGAAAACTTTAAATCAATTTCACTGTATGATCTGGTGAACTGTAAAGTGCCTTGAGATGACATGTGTTGTGTTTAGGCACCATAGAAAAAACTGAATTCAATTGGATATAAAACAGAACATAAAGGATGGCTATTCTTTTTTTCCAATTTTCTTCTCTTTCTGTTTCAGACTTATTGTAAACAAAATGAATCTAATAAACTTCCAAAAACTGTCCCCATTAAAATAGCGGCTGTTGAATAGCACTCGGTAATATAAAATATTTTCCCTAGCTTATAGTCCTGACAATGAAATCAGAACCGGTAGTTCACTATTCAGTTAAATCCAAAAAACTGAATCAACAGATAAAAGATTGATCAGTATATCACGAACTTTAAACTTTTAAGGATTTTGGAAAACATTCACTTTTTTTTATTTAACAATAGCAACAAACAAAAGCAGTTTGACAGATTATTTTTTAGACACTGCTAAAATATGAATATATCCAATTCTTTAAATATGTACATTTATATTTGACTTAGTTTAGCCATTAAAATGAACACCAAATGTGTTTTTAATATATCATGTTTAACTACTCAGATTAAAATGTGTATAAATGTAGTTTTTGTAGATTAAAATACCAACATGCTAAAACAGAATTGATCTAATACTAATGAGATGATTAGGATGTTTACTCCATTGATATTTAGTCATTTAATTAGAATCCAAGATGTTTGACTTTCAACAGTGAGCATTCAATTGTGGCAATAGATACTTTTGGGGGGGAAAAGGTAATAAAGGATTGGTTAATCAATCTGGACTTGCATCAATCAGCCATGGCCAGAATAAAATAAATGAATAAATTGACTTGATTTATTACAATAGTAAACTTTCATTATTAATCATTTCTTTTCCAAACTTCTGGATTTGTCATAGAAATCCCAGTAGTTTCTGTCCTCTGGTATTCCACCACATTAGTTTAACAATCAGACCTAACATTGAGTTTGCTCACCCCTCTTTTATGCAAACAAAGACAAGTAGACGGTTTGAGTCATTCCTTTTTTACCCGCTTGGCCTGGAATACAAAGCTTAAGAAACCCTTGCTGGCTCTGAGCATGCAGTGTTTCCCTATGGCTAGAGGGGGTTGGGGGTGGGGTGATCAAGCACACGATAAACAGTGAAAATGACTTTAGAGCCCAGAGGACGGCTAAAACAAAATGAGCTGACAATACTCATTTTTGCCAAGCCCGATTAAGATTGTTATGATTCCAGTAATGATTTTCCCTCAGCTGTAGGAAAGTAATTAAGCCTAATAAGAGAAATGCTACAACATTCCCTGCTATTATTACAGTACTTTACTTTGGATACAGGTGAATGCTTTATCCTGTTATTTCAACAATGAGATAAATTAAACAGATGTGTTATCCATGTTTGTGTATGGGCTTCTACAACTTTCCAGCAAAAGCAAACTTTTTGTAAAATATTTAGTGTGATATTGTGCAGTTAACTACTTTCTCTGCATACCCTATACAGTAAAGTCATTTATCTTTCATGCACATTGGACTGTTTACTCTTCCTGCTGCATTGTGATGAGAAGGGGGAAAAAAGCACTTTGTTTATAATTAATAGGATCGAACGAGTGGCACAGACTACATGTGGATAAGCTTGTAGGACCGTTGAGTTAATCAGTGAAGTTCATTATTCTCATGAGGCTGCAGCATTTTCAAAAGATGTTTTCTAAAAGGTAAAAATCTTAATTATGATCTTCTAACCCCCCTGGGCCAGTAGCCTTGTCGAATAACCTTGTTTATGCAAATTAAACAAAATTTGTTTAAAAAATTAGGAAAATTGTTGATCAGTCACTATCACTTCCAGTTTTTTTATGCATCCAAGCTTGAATATAACCTCCAATAAAAAAAGAAGGAATTGGCATATACAAGAGTAAACAACAACATTTTTAAAATTTTTAAAGGAAAATTATTTCCATTCTTAAAATTATATGAATCTTCTTAAATCACATATTTTATGGCACAAAAAACAAATTTGACATTGTTTTTTAACTCTTTATGAAGTCTACAAATATACAAAAACAGGAATATGTGTATATATTCATACGTGTATTATTTGTAAATACATGTATGGCATTCGCAAATATTAAATGTGCATTCATGGGGTTTTACATTTTCTAAATGTATGGTTAGGGCTAGGGTTGGGCACCAACCAGAAATAGAAGTTTCCTAATATCAGCAAAGAGGAATCCTCTGTAATGTGTTGGAAACCATCTAAAAAATGTGGCTTAATGTTAATCAAAGACTTGACAAGTTGAATATGTGTGACATTGGCGATCGATTATACATAATATGCAATAGATTATAATATGCATTAGCACATGGCTGACAGGATTAAAGACAGCCAAACTCATGAGTCTCATAGTGCACCTCCTACAGTGAGAGTGGAGCCTTTAATATAATTTCTTTATTTTCACTTTACATACAGGTGCTGGTCATAAAATTAGAATATCATGAAAAAGTAGATTGATTTCAGTAATTCCATTTAAAAAGTGAAACTTGTATATTATATTCATACATTACATACAAACTCATATATTTCAGATGTTTATTTTGTTTAATTTTGATGATTACAAATGACAACAAATGAAAATCTCAAATTCATCATATCAGAAAATTAGAATATTGTGAAAAGGTTCAAAATTGATGGCCCCTGGTGCCACACTCTAATCAGCTAATTAACTCAAACCACCTGCAAAAGCCTTTAAATGGTCTTTCAGTCTAGTTCTATAGGCTACACAATCATGGGGAAGACTGCTGACTTGACAGTTGTCCAAAAGACGACCATCGACACCTTGCACAAGGAGGGCAAGACACAAAAGGTCATCGCTAAAGAGGCTGGCTGTTCACAGAGCTCAGTGTCCAAGCACATTAATAGAGAGGCGAAGGGAAGGAAAAGATGTGGTCGAAAAAAGTGTACAAGCAAGAGAGATAACCGCACCCTGGAGAGGATTGTGAAACAAAACCCATTCAAAAATGTGGGGGAGATTCACAAAGAGTGGACTGCAGCTGGAGTGAGTGCTTCAAGAACCACCACACACAGACGTATGAAAGACATGGGTTTCTGCTGTCTCATTCCTTGTGTCAAGCCACTCTTGAACCACAGACAGCGTCAGAAGCGTCTTGCCTGGGCTAAAGAGAAACAGGACTGGACTGCTGGTGAGTGGTCCAAAGTCATGTTCTCTGATGAAAGTAAATTTTGCATTTCCTTTGGAAATCAAGGTCCCAGAGTCTGGAGGAAAAGAAGAGAGGCACTTCATCCACGTTGCTTGAAGTCCAGTGTAAAGTTTCCACAGTCAGTGATGGTTTGGGGTGCCATGTCATCTGCTGGTGTTGGTCCATTGTGTTTTCTGAGGTCCAGGGTCAACGCAGCCACATACCAGGAAGTTTTAGAGCACTTCATGCTTCCTGCAGCTGACCAACTTTTTGGAGATGCAGATTTCATTTTCCAACAGGACTTGGCACCTGCACACAGTGCCAAAGCTACCAGTACCTGGTTGAAGGACCATGGTATCCCTGTTCTTAATTGGCCAGCAAACTCTCCTGACCTTAACCCCATAGAAAATCTATGGGGTATTGTGAAGAAGAAGATGCAATACACCAGACCCAACAATTCAGAAGAGCTAAAAGCCACTATTAGAGCAACCTGGGCTATCATAACACCTGAGCAGTGCCACAGACTGATCGACTCCATGCCACGCCGCATTGCTGCAGTAATACAGGCCAAAGGAGGCCCAACTAAATACTGAGTGCTGTACATGCTCATACTTTTCATGTTCATACTTTTCAGTTGGCCAACATTTCTATAAATCCTTTGTTTTTATTGGTCTTCAGTAATATTCTAATTTTCTGATATGATGAATTTGAGATTTTCATTTGTTGTCATTTGTAATCATCAAAATTAAACAAAATAAACATCTGAAATATATGAGTTTGTATGTAATGTATGAATATAATATACAAGTTTCACTTTTTAAATGGAATTACTGAAATCAATCTACTTTTTCATGATATTCTAATTTTATGACCAGCACCTGTGTATATATATATATATATATATATATATATATATATATATATATATATATATATATATTATTGTCATGGGGAGAGGCTAGTGCATAGATCTTGGAATCCTGAGGTTCTGACTTCGAGCCCCACACCTACTGGCTGCCACTCTGGGTCCCTGAGCAAAACCCTTAACCCCCGATTGCTCTGCTGGCGCCCCACGATGGCAGCCTACTGCTCCTCAAAGGGATGGGTTAAATATAGAGGTAAATGTCTCCAATCTGAGAACAATAAAGTTCAATTATTTGTATTATTATTAGTTATTTATAGTAACGTTTACACAAAGTTAGACATAAACAGAACTGAATTTTATTGAGAAGTTCATTCAATTTCAGCCAGATAAGACTGTAATGTCAAAAAAGAAGCACAGGAATAAAGAGGAGTGAACTTGTGGTGGGGGTTGGGACTTCCTGTTTGGGCCTTCCTATGATTAAAACACCTGCACACCCATGTGTGGCAGTTTTGGCACACAAAGGAAGAGACTGGCTTCCAGCAAACATGTTTCAGCTCATGGTTTAATCACCAGATACACAACTGTTAAGAAGAAAATAAAGTTAGCTATTATTATTGTGTTGTATATTGAAAAAAAAAAAGTTGAAGTTGAGTTAGAAGATATTGTAATATGGCTTGTGGCCTGGTAATATTCAGTTTGTTTGTGCTTATGGGTGAGCCACAGTGAAAATGTTTGATTTAAAAATGTTTGTTTTGAACAAATTCAGATTCTGTTGGTCAAATTGTTTGTTTTAAACTAATACACTTTTGTTTGTCAATTTGTTTGAAAGGTTTTCAACCTAAATCCCAATCCTAGATCCCAAATAAAAAACAAAATGGAAAAGGATTTGAGTTGTGCCTAGCGTCCTTCTTGGTGATGACCAGCCGTTTTCAAGTTTGGGCAGGAGCTGAAGCTAGAAACCCCACATAACTTGACACTGTGGTTAACTATCTCATTTATAACATGTAAACTTTTTTTTTTATCCTCCCTCTTAAAAGAATTAGAATTGAGAATTGATAGGAACCAGAGTGGAAACAAGGACTCTGAACCAGAATTGTTAAAATTCAAATGGACGTAACCCTAATTAGGGATTAAGTTGATTTACCAGTTCTAAAAATGGCAGAATTATAATAACAAGTGATAGCAAACAACAACAAAAAACAATTGTCATAGATACATTTAAAGGGGAAAATGTTTTCCAGAACTCCATTTGAAAGATCACATACTGTTACCTCCAGCCCTGCAAAAAGAGCCATGTTGCACCTTTGTTCACGTCTCATTATGCAAAGTAATTTGGTCACAGAGCTCATGCTGTTCCATAGTTCCAGCTTAACACAGTGGGGTTGGTTGGTAGTGTTTTGTTCTTCCATACTAAGTACCCAGTCAAGTGTTTTTCAGTTCTCTTTATGTGCAGCCTCTTTATAGCTGCAACCAACCGACTAAATAGAAGCCATGTCAAAAAAGTATAGTTGTGTTTTCTGCATTAACATTACTTCTTTAGCCCCAATGCTTTCTCACAAGTCCAAGTCTACTGGTTCATGTTGGTGCTTGCTGAAATGTGCTTTTGTAACCTTGGACAGCACGACCATACTGCATCTCAAAGCACTGAATTGCACCTATCGTCCACGGCGGGCTCTATACAACCCTCTTTCGTGGAGTCTAGTTGAACCCTATTGATCTACGTGGCTTTTCCCTCCACATCTTGCATGCTTTTGTCCAGGCAGCTGTGCACTTCTTTGTGTCCTATTCCTTCTAAGAGGAGAAAAGGAGAGAGCCCATATGTCACCACCTGCTCTTACTGCTAGGAACACTACCACTGAAGAAGGCAAACCAATCTCTGCTGCAGCTATAACTAGATTAGAGGCCCATTTGAGCTATTACCTCATAGGCCATAAGATGTTCCTGAAATGCTTGATGCCATTTGGGGGTATAAACAATAAAGTGTGGCTATAGGTAACAACAGACCTGGTGCAAATTTGCTTTGCAATGATTTAGTTTTTGTCCAGAACATTGCTCCTATCTGTCACCAAAGGAGAGGCTAGCCTTGAGGCGTAGCTTCACCCTGTTTATCTGGTGTACTGCCGCCGGTACCAGCCTCCATTTATTGTCTGTGTGAACCTGTTTAAAAAAGGCCAGCTGCATCAGCCACGCTCTTTAAAAGGGGATGTTTTATTGGTGACATTTTTCTAATTTATATCCCACTCGGGCCCCTTAAGGAGCATATGAACCTGAGACACACAGTGTGAACCATCACTCCCCCCCATTTTTTCTTCGTTCCCGCAACAAAAGATTTAAGACCATACTCACTTACAGCTGCAAAGAGACACACATTCATTTGCAACGGGTCAAGGACGGGTCTAAAACGGGTTAAATCAAGTGAGATCAGAATAAAAGATTAACTGACGAAATCCTTAAACCTGTTGCTCTTTTTACATTTTTTAGATTGTTTTTAACACATAAATAACTCCTTGGAAATTCTTCCTTTTTCACTCTGCACTTTTACCTATCAGTTTTTTTTTTATAGGAATGGTCCAGTATGAAATTGTTACCTAAACTTGAGTTAAAATGACATTGTTTAACAAATATGGATAGAATTTAACAGTATTTATATTCTCTCAAAGAACCTACAACAATCTGTAGGATGAACCAGTTGATTTTATGTGAAATATTGAAGCAGCCATTATCATCCTGTTGCTACCATGGCCTAATCTATTTATCAGCAGTTATTTTGTATTCTCTTAAATGCTGTTTTATTGAAATAAAAAAAAATGTAAGAAAGAAGGGGCAAACATTAAAGGCGAAGTCTGGTGGTATTCAGAATTCAAACTTCTGAAAGTACTTTAAATATGAAAGTATTAAATACTGTTCAATAAATTATAAGTGTTTTATTTAAGAACAGTTTTCATTTAAATATGCTTTACTGGAGGCAACCATGTTTATCAAAGAACACTACTGCCACGTCACGGGTTGAGGTGGGATGCAATGAGAAGCGCGACAGTTCAGTCTAAAGAACATGGCGGCTTCAGCCGATGAAACTAGCGTTAGCGTGGCTATCGAGCAAGTTTTATCGGAATTTCTTCACTGAAAGAAGAGCAAAACACTGCTCTGGAGGCTTTTCTAAGAGGAAAAGATGTTTTTGCTTTTGTCCCGACTGGTTTCGGCAAGAGTAGCCTGGCTTGTGGTTGTGTTTTCGTTGTCGCTTTGTTAGTACGTCATATGCTTCGTTGATCTGATTGGTTTATTTGGCCCGTCTATCACCAACATAGGCCAATCAGCTAACCAGTGTTTTCCCCCCTTCCCAAAATTACTTCAACGGAAGGTTTCCAGATGGATATGCGGAGCAAATCTGGCGGAGTCAGGTTAGGTTCTGTCTACATTTGATAAAAAAATTCAGCAAATTTCCAAATTCCAATATCGCATTCTTGGGTTTAAGTAATGGAGCAGATGCTGAGACGCACAATACTTTAGATATAACTGAGTTTGTATCCGCAACTGTCAGAGTCTCTTGGTTTTGATAGCCTAAGCCTTTGATTTTAAATTAAAATAAAAGCTTGCATAAGAAGCAGGTGGTCTGATCAAAACCAGCACATGTAGTTGCTTGATATATGAGGATGTGTGCTTTATTTTAAGTTTCAGCAATTGTTTGAAAAATGTGCAAGTAGCTGTCTGATGTTTTAATTAATCTAAAACAGATAAGTGCAAGTATGAGTCACTTTGTTTTTAACATTACTGGCTAAGAGGCAGAAGCGAAACCACAGCCTGCCATTAGTGTAAATTTTTATCCCCTCCTATACTCACGGTGTTGGCACACAGATGCAGTTCAGTCGCTCCTGAAATTCCAAACGCAAACCCACATCTGTTAAGTATTTAACTGTTTTTCAAGAGGTTTTCCCTTTCTCTTCACCGGCGCGCTTTCAAGTATACCTGTTAGATTCCAAGCAGCCAACTATCTGTATCAAGTGCATCACTGAACCGCTGCAAAATTACACTGTGCGCTTATCACACCGGGCATCATTGACACACAATAATTCCATATAAGTGCATAAAGCTAAGCATACTGTATGACTGAACTTAGCAGAACAGTGAACACATATCTACTCTCGTATCAGTGCACAGGCTTTTCTTGCTGTAGGTAGCAGGATTATGCTCTCTGTAATAATTTCTATTGAAAGGGCAATAGCACATGGAATGTAAATTCCATCGAGGAGCAGTAATCACATGAATAAAACTACACTTTCACTGCTTCTGTATTGAGGCTTCGATGGCTCTCTTTTATAGAAACCAGCTGTGACCAACTCATGTTGATGAAAAGATTATGAAGCTGGCTTTAATGTATGTTCTTCGGCACTACAGTCACTGTCTGCTCTCTGAACCTATCATTCTCCTGCTATACTTACGATACAAATAGATTCTCTTTTTTTATTCCAGCTATGGAGCGACTATTCCCAATATATTTAAAAATTCCTTTGACCATCCTCATTTCTCTCCAGCTGTGCATTCTAAAAGGGAATGTGGAAAAAAAAAAAACCTGAAGGCGGAAAAGTTGTGGTTTTTTATTGTGCATGACATGCATGGAAAGTAATGCCTTAGAGTTTTCACAGTGAAGAGTTTAACAGATGACCTGATAGAAATTAGATACATGCCTGCTCAGTTGAACCTACACTTCTGGGTGGGATGCAGAAAGAAAACAACAAACTTTGTGCCTAAGTTCGGGGTGTAGCTTTTATTTATATCCTAGAACAGGAGTAAATATGCATGTATCTGACTTTCACAGTCCATTCAGGATTTCACACACTGATTTTATTGCCAGTTGTGACTTTCGTGCATTTTTTTATTTTACAGAGAATAATGCATTGGTCAAAGCTTGATTTCTATTTTCAGATATTTGCTTTTAAAAACTTGTTACCTGCTGAAACTAGTTTTTAATAGATTTAGATGTAGATTATCTTTCTTTCTTTTACCTTTCTATCTCCTCTTTCTTTCATCTTTTCTCTTTTTTTCCTTTTTCTTCTTCTGTTTTTCTGCTCTATTTACATTGCAGTGTCCATATAAACTTTAAAACTCCCTGCATAATTATAATAAAGCAATTTATATGCATGAAACAAGTGGAAATCTGTTGGGCTCTTTTTGGCATCAAGACAATTATTCTTATTGCCACATTGCCAGACGGGACACTGTTAAAAAATTATATTATCTTTATATATAATATAATGTATATAAAAGGGCAATTCTAAAAATTTTATAATAAAAAAAGATAGTTTATAGTAATGTAAAATTGGCATATTGTTTTGTTTGTCTTAAGAGCAACTGAGCTTATTTTTTTCTTTTACCAGTTAGTTTTGCTTTTTTCACTACTGATATGAGAACTTACAGATTATATATCATCTTGCCTTCCTGAAAGAAAAAAAAAAAGTTAAATGGTGCAATTGAATTCCACCCACATTCGATTTGGCAAATCGGCAGAAGAAAAATTATTCGCTACGTAGCAAAAACCTTATGGAGTTTGGCAAGAGAACGAAAAGTGATCTCACCAATAATGGATGGAAAAAAGATTATGAGGAGAATCGGTGCTTTCTTCTCTCGAAGCAAATGGAAACTTATTAGTTACTTCCTGCCTCTTGTCTAGACGGAGTTAACAGTCTTGGAATGCCATTTGAAACATCAAACTGGGGTTCCGCTGCATTGCTTGACATATTTAAAGATTTGTCCTTACAATCGAAAAGGAGGAATAAAATAGTTTAACAGTGGCTCAGTCCTGCTGAGGCGAATCTTTGGTTTTCATCTGAAGCTCCTTGGGGAAAAGCTTGAGTATTTTTAGCTTTCTTGCACAGGGGAGCCGGCATCTTAAATTATTCATGTTGAAAACTGTTGCTTTACACCATGTGTTATCTTAAAGTGTTTTGTTAAGAAACAGATTTTAAGGCCAAATTGAAGCAATGTAACCATAATCCCCATGTCGACTTCTGAGAGGAGAGTCTCTTCTTGGAGCAGACTGCCGGAGGCCCTCCTGATCTTAAAGGCGTTATGAAACAATAACAAATCAAGACACCCGAGCAGAGAACACAATTCCCATGGCTGATAACACTTGTCACACTTAACCTTTTTGTCCTGACAAATTTTCCTGACACAGAATTGTCAAGCTTCCCATGCTCCAAAAACTCCTTTTATTCACCCCTGTCTAGTTGGCATAGAATTAAGTGGCAGGCATGTAAAAGCTCCCTATGAGTCCAAAAGAGGAGGAGGGGGTCGTGTGTGGGTCAGAGTGGAGGCCCGCAGAGCTGAAGGGCGCCGACAATCTCTGGGAAAGTGGAGCAGTAGAATACTTGGTCATTTTTGATTCAAGACAAAAGCCTAAGTTGTCACCTAACCTTTGACCTACTGTATGGTACATTTACCAGCATCCACTGAGAACCAGAAATTAGTCATGTTGATAATGTCTCCTTTGAATTGCCGACCCAGGAGTCAAATTCATGCCTCTGTTTAAGTGGGTGTAAAATGCTGTTTAAATTTCTGGCATTGTATTTTCAGCCTACTCACTGGTTTATTCAACACATATAGAGGAATCTGCTTGAAAATTAGAATATAAAGCATGAAAGAGAAAGGAAAGAGGAGCGGTCAGTGCTGTTATTAATATATAAAGGTTTAAAAAAAGCTGAGGTTTTCTCATCTAAAGCTGTCCATCATACGGTTTATTCTATTCAAAGTGTGAGCAGAGTTTTTCTTTTTTTATTGCTGTTTGGATGAATACAAAGAGAGCCTATCTGACCATATAAAGTAGACTAAAGGACCTCAAAATAAATCTTTTATTTTAAAGGCATACTATGCAACATTTTTCAGTTAGTTAATGTGTTCCATAATGTTTTGGATGATTAAATGAGTCATTTCAGGTCGAACAGAGGTATTCTCGGCCGCCCTGGTGGTCTGTAGGGGAAATACCGTACTTGCAATTGCAGGAGCCCTCGGCCCGCACCCACAGGCTCAGAAGTCTCGTGCATCGCGAGAGTCGGTCTTGCCTTACAGCTACACACCCCCAGTGAAAGGCATGCTCGTTGCTAGCGCAGTGGCGATATTTGTGCAGTTATCATGGCGGAACCAGCGAGAAAACAGCGAAAGCCCATGTCGGAGCGGGCAAGAGAGAGGAAAAGGGCTCTCTACCGCAGTAGACATGGTGATTTGTTGCGTTCGCCTGTCTAAGCTCAAAACAACCGCGCCTGGCTTGACGGAGAAACTAGGAGAACAGCTGAGCATATTTACGACAGTGCACTTTTACTTTCGCCCTCTGGGGGGAGCCTCGCTGGAAAATCAACACCGGTTAGATAATATACCTTTAAGAGCTATTGAGCTAAAAAAAAATTCTGGAAGGACAGATGAAACTATTTTATTGAAACATTTTAGCCAGGAAAGGGTTAACAAAGCTTTGTTACACTAGTTTTAACTTAGTAGGCGTGTTTCTTTGAACTTTTTTTTTATGCACTACATCTTTCCAGATGTTCCTACTCTGTGCATAATCACGGCTGGAAGAAGCATCGCCATTACTAACTGACATGTTTTCTTACAAACAGCTTCCCAGATTGATTCATTAAAACTTTCTTTCATTACTAATCTGTGGTCAGTGGTAGATTGTAGCCTCGACTTCCTGTTTACTACAGCCATGCATTACAACATAAAATGGTTGACGACGTAAGTTGCTTTTTGGGTGCTTGGTTAAATTGGCTTCAAACCAAATGGAGACGCCACAGATTTACAATTTTTTATTTTTTTTTCAAACTTAAAATTTGAATTTCAGTTGAATGGAAAAAAAAGCTTGTGAGAAGCATTATTCACAAACAAAGGAAGCCACGTGTTAGGTTTATTCAATGATGATTATAAAATTAATGTGTGTTTATGAAACATTTGTGCAAGGGGATGCTCCACTCCTGTCTCATGATCCAGTCAGGAGACCATCCTGCCTTGTCATTCTGATGGAGCATTCTGTCTTCGTGAACTGATCAATTATTCTGTCAGAACAATACAGGTGCTGGTCATAAAATTAGAATATCATGAAAAAGTAGATTGATTTCAGTAATTCCATTTAAAAAGTGAAACTTGTATATTATATTCATACATTACATACAAACTCATATATTTCAGATGTTTATTTTGTTTAATTTTGATGATTACAAATGACAACAAATGAAAATCTCAAATTCATCATATCAGAAAATTAGAATATTGTGAAAAGGTTCAAAATTGATGGCCCCTGGTGCCACACTCTAATCAGCTAATTAACTCAAACCACCTGCAAAAGCCTTTAAATGGTCTTTCAGTCTAGTTCTATAGGCTACACAATCATGGGGAAGACTGCTGACTTGACAGTTGTCCAAAAGACGACCATCGACACCTTGCACAAGGAGGGCAAGACACAAAAGGTCATCGCTAAAGAGGCTGGCTGTTCACAGAGCTCAGTGTCCAAGCACATTAATAGAGAGGCGAAGGGAAGGAAAAGATGTGGTCGAAAAAAGTGTACAAGCAAGAGAGATAACCGCACCCTGGAGAGGATTGTGAAACAAAACCCATTCAAAAATGTGGGGGAGATTCACAAAGAGTGGACTGTAGCTGGAGTGAGTGCTTCAAGAACCACCACACACAGACGTATGAAAGACATGGGTTTCTGCTGTCGCATTCCTTGTGTCAAGCCACTCTTGAACCACAGACAGCGTCAGAAGCGTCTTGCCTGGGCTAAAGAGAAACAGGACTGGACTGCTGGTGAGTGGTCCAAAGTCATGTTCTCTGATGAAAGTAAATTTTGCATTTCCTTTGGAAATCAAGGTCCCAGAGTCTGGAGGAAAAGAAGAGAGGCACTTCATCCACGTTGCTTGAAGTCCAGTGTAAAGTTTCCACAGTCAGTGATGGTTTGGGGTGCCATGTCATCTGCTGGTGTTGGTCCATTGTGTTTTCTGAGGTCCAGGGTCAACGCAGCCACATACCAGGAAGTTTTAGAGCACTTCATGCTTCCTGCAGCTGACCAACTTTTTGGAGATGCAGATTTCATTTTCCAACAGGACTTGGCACCTGCACACAGTGCCAAAGCTACCAGTACCTGGTTGAAGGACCATGGTATCCCTGTTCTTAATTGGCCAGCAAACTCTCCTGACCTTAACCCCATAGAAAATCTATGGGGTATTGTGAAGAAGAAGATGCAATACACCAGACCCAACAATTCAGAAGAGCTAAAAGCCACTATTAGAGCAACCTGGGCTATCATAACACCTGAGCAGTGCCACAGACTGATCGACTCCATGCCACGCCGCATTGCTGCAGTAATACAGGCCAAAGGAGGCCCAACTAAATACTGAGTGCTGTACATGCTCATACTTTTCATGTTCATACTTTTCAGTTGGCCAACATTTCTATAAATCCTTTGTTTTTATTGGTCTTCAGTAATATTCTAATTTTCTGATATGATGAATTTGAGATTTTAATTTGTTGTCATTTGTAATCATCAAAATTAAACAAAATAAACATCTGAAATATATGAGTTTGTATGTAATGTATGAATATAATATACAAGTTTCACTTTTTAAATGGAATTACTGAAATCAATCTACTTTTTCATGATATTCTAATTTTATGACCAGCACCTGTACTCTGTTTGTAACCATGTGTCATGTTCTGTTAATAAAATGCCCTGTGGAGGAGGTTCAGTGGGAGACGGTGTGTTTGAGTCTGGGGTTCAACTGTCTCTCCTTCCTGCAGGAATTGTATCCATAATTGTGTATTTCAGTTCTTCTTTTGCAAAAGCCTACATTTTATGAACCCGACACCACGGAACAGTAGTGAGGCTCTATAGCAGTGGCTAATCTACTAAAGTTATTCTGAGAGCTTTGAAGGCTCCTCCAGGAGGACTTAAAATGACCTAGAAAAACATTCAAAGAACATATTGTAGACCTCTCTCCCTATGTCAAGATGGCAAGAAAGAGACTGGACAATCGTAGGCTCCATGAAAACGAACAGAGCTTTTTAGAAAGGAAACATCATTCTGATATGGACTGATTTTCTGCTTCGGGGCCTTGATGACTTGCCATAATCAATGGCACCACAACTTCTGCTCTTAAACTGAAAATGTCCAAAAATGTGTCCATTTCCATAAGTTTTCTGATCTTAAACTTGAGCAATCCCATTAATCCATGAGGAAGCAAACAGAAAGAGAAGTTAAGAATCTGTCCAGACTAAGCTGGGTTCGAGTGCATAAGAAAAGCTTTATAATCGGTCAAGGGTCCCATCAGAAAGCATTTTAAACCAACTGAACCAGAGTGAATTAATTTGAAGCCAGCTCGTGAGTTGTCTCTGTCATGACGCCATTTTTTGTGTTTATTCAGCTTATCCTTGTCAGATTTTACAACTACTCTGATGATTTAAAACATTTTAATGAAAGAGAAGTTAAAATAAAAAAGCCTAGTACCTCGGTATTGGTAACTCACATAATGCCTGCTAGAAAGATGAAAGAAAAGCAAAACATAAAACATTACATTAAATCCCCTGAGGGTTTTGGCTGATTATACACAGTGTGACAAAGTTTACACGTCTGTGCCATTGGTTTGTAGATTGGTTGTTTTTCCTGGAAAGCTGAAGTTGTAGAGCAATCACTTTGGGCCTCTATAGCTATGCTGAATGATTCCTGAAATAGGGCTTTGAATTCTTAGGTTCAGGAAATCCAAAGTAGTGGTAGTCAGCATGTGGGAATTGTTCATTTTTTCCTGATGTGTTAGCCAGCAGAGGGAGGGTTGGTTAGAAGTTTGCTCTGTTGGAGTTTATGCGAATGCCTGATCAGCTATCCATGGTGTCTGAGGGGGGTAAAAAACTCAGGTGACACATGAGCTCTCTTATGTGATTTCTCATGCCTCAGAGTGGGAAGCAACCCCCAGGATGTGAACACGCTTCAGTTGAGAAACCTTGAAGCCAGTATGAGCACGAGGCTTTTTGGGCACCGGTCCCAAACTGACAGAGAATGTAAAAAAGGCAGAAGAAAAGCTATCTGTGAACATTCCATATGTATTAAGTGTGTCAGTATGCAGTTTTCCTAATGTGGAGACTGTATGGAAATCATTTTTGCCACATAGAAAATGTGTCTTTTAGTGTTAGTCTATTCCCAAATTGCTCTCCTCAGGGGTGAACTGTGCTCGCCGATGGTGAGCGTTTCTGTCCCTGTTGCTAAGTACAAATAAATCATTGCTTTCATCCTTTATAGCATTGTGAACCTAAGAGGCTGCTCATTGGTTGTGAAATTTATCTTCCTCTAGCAGGTGGTGGGGAAATCCACACAAGGATGCCAGCGCCTATACCAAATTTTACACAGTCGTGTTTAAAATGGCAATCACATCTCACTGTTGTTGTTGCTCCCTTGTGTCCTTTTATAGGTTAGAAAAATCCAGATTATTACAACCTGTTTCTGCTGGATCCATCCAGTCTTTTAGACACTTGTTGTACATTTGACATGCATGATTAAGAGACTAACCATTCCCGAGTTACCACCTTTTTCTGGATGGGTTTATTCTCCTGATGGATGACCTATTCCATGGTACTCTGGCCAAGCTGTGAATTAAGTTTCCTCATTGCCCTGTTCTATTTGTATGTGCCATCGGCAGTCATAATTGGGAATGTCAGTTCTAATTGGGCATTCTCTGACCTTTCTATCAAGTACATGCAATAAAACGAAGGTTTTCTGTCAAAATAAGCACAGTGAACTGCTATAAGTCTGGATGTGTACGTTTTCTCGGTCTGAATACAAAGAAGTTATTCAACAGCTTAAATTCTACTTTTAATATATTAAGCTTTCAGGTAGAAAAACAAAGAGACCAATTCATCGGAAAATAAAAATGACTAAATTTCTTCAGTGAAAAAAATCTGTTCATACATTTTATAATACACCAAATAAAGAGTGTAGAAGGTTTACCTAGTTTTATACGGAAGAAGATTAGGGCCAGTGGGGAAAAAAAAAAAGTTTACTGATTTTTAAATTTTATTTCAGTTCAGTATGGGGAAAAAGTCAGAATTCTGACTTTTTTCTCAGAATTCTGACTTTAATCTCAGGATTCTGACTTTAATCTCAGAATTCTGACTTTAATCTCAGAATTCTGACTGAATTCTGATAATAAAAAAAGTCAGAATTCTAAGATTAAAGTCGGAATTCTGAGAAAAAAGTCGAAATTCTGAGAAAACAGTCGGAATTCTGAGAAAAAAGTCGGAATTCTGAGAAAAAAGTCGGAATTCTGAGAAAAAAGTCAGAATTCCGAGATTAAAGTCAGAATTCCGAGAATAAAGTCAGAATTCTTTCCATGTTAAATTGAAATAAAATTTAAAAATCAGTTAACTTTTGTTTTTTTTCCAGTGGCCCTAATCCTCTTCCGTAGTTTTAAACCCAGTTGTAAATTAAATAATTATAGGATAATGGGAACTTAAAATTCCCTATGAAAAAAACAAAATAAAAAAAGGACTAAGTATTTTGCTTATTAACCAACAAAGTTTTTTAGTGATTTAAAATTGGGCTCCATTAATTATTATTCTATTAGACATTTTTACTAATTAAAGAGAACGTTAATGCACCAACTGCTTTTGGAAAAAGTCAACACAAGTGTTGGTTTTTTAAAACAAACGGGTAGGAAAACTTGACCTGTCGCCCAACATTTTACTAAGTTTAAGCAAAAAATTAAAAACAAACTATATCTTATGGTTCTTTTGTCTAAGACATGGCAAATTTATTTTCAACAAACCTTCAGAATCCCATTTTTAATTGCTGTTGGTTAAAATTGCCACCTTTTACCATTACCAGATAGTTACTTTTACTACTATACTTTTTTCTTTCTAGACAAAGTGTAAAGCGTACCTTCTTGCCTCCTGTCTTCTAATCCTCTATGCTACCCATGGTTAAACAACCACATGACTCATTAAACTGTCTGAGAAACATCTTGAGGATTAGCTCCTACCTGCAACAAATTCTTCGGTGCACCTAGATGACAAACACAAAAAACATAAACCCACATTTCACCATGTTTATAATATCGACAGTAGATATGAAATTTATAAAAGGTGATCAGTCATTGTGATCCATCTTTGAGGAAAGGGCCTTTCTGGATGGATAAGTCATGGAATTGGTATTCCTCCTGTCCACACTGTGGAATTGATTTCGTTCATCCACAGCTCGCTTCTCCCTGGTTAATGGGTAATTAAGCGGGCACAGGAGACCACATGACTGACTGAGGCTGCAGTACTGAACAACTGTGGTTGTACAGGTATAGCTGTCAGGGTAGAAGACTTCCAGAAATTAGCACTAAGATGTATATATGGTAGAGTGGTTTCAAACATTTAAATTGCTTCCCAGACATTGCACAATACCACAACCATTGGTAAATCCATTAGGTATCCCTGTTTAATTGCTTCATTAAACTAGCAACAAATCAGCCATTTGCGTGGTAGCAGGTGAAAGCATAGAATTGTGTAGATATAGCTCGACAGCTGTACTTTAAACTATCTTGGGAAGAAAGGGAAGTTATTTGACATCAAACCTGGGGTGGTGGTAAGTACAAGATGGGCCAGTATAAGTGTTTCAGAACCTGTTGGTCTACTTGGAATATTATAAACAACCATTATTCAGGTTTTAAAAGAGAATAGTCTTAAAAGGATAGATATCCAGTAACAGCAGTTATGCAAACACAAATTCCATGTTGACGTGAGAGGCGAGAGGAGAATGTGCATTGCAAAATAAAATATCTAAATGCATAGCATGCAGACCTTTGAATTAATTGAGCTATAACGGTCTCCCTCTTCTTAATCTAGGTAGGATTCTTCCAATGATGTCTCACAAATACCGGTAGCTTGGCACAGGGAATATGATAACTGTATGCTTGAGCTGGAAAGGTCAGTGTGATAATGTTAGAAATGTCCTGGTCCAATTCTAGTGAACCCCATCTAAGATCTTGGATAAGCTTTCCTTCCTGATTTTCCTTAAGGATGCCACTTCATTGAGTTTTAAAGCAACATTTTAAGCCAGGGTTCCCGCGGGTCCTTAAAAAGTCTTAAAAGGCATTAAATTCTTCAAAATAAAACTAAGGCCTTAATTGGTATTAAAATGTCTTAAATCAGTCTTTCGTATGTCTTAATTTTTAAAACATCATTACATCATTTAAACATCGTTATTTTTATTACGATTTATTTTTGTATTCTAAATAAAACGTTAGAATTGACATATTTTTTCTTTTATTAAAAAGATAATAATGGCTCGCCATTATTGGTTCCGTCCCGATAACAGAACCAATAAAAGCGTTGCTGCGGCCGGGACTTTTGGGAGATGCACCATTAACTTTTTGTCTGGAAAATATGAGCAAGTGTAAATGTAACCAAAATTGTCTCCAACCAAGAGTTTTCTCCATGGCTAAAACCAGGGCACATATATGAGGCACAATGTATTTTGTGCAAGAAACGATTCAAGCTCGGAACGATGGGAATTAAGGCAGTGGAGTTGCACATGCAAAGCGCAAAACACAAAGCGTCAAAATGGAGTTACAGAGAAACAGCCGGTATTTCTCAGTTTAGTTCCACCCTTGTCTCTGCAACGCCTCCACTTATCACCAAATCAAACATACTAAGAAAACCATACAAAGAAAAATAACTGCAAAAAAGACTTAGCACTGGTTATGTTGGGGCTTTAAAACTGATTTGATTGTTTTGTTCCCTGCTAAAACAAAGTTTGTGAATTCAGTTAAATAATTGTTAAAATATATCTGTCATTTGTGTGTTTTTAGCTTTCTTCCTGTATGGGAAGCTTTTCAAAATTTGAAACATTAGTGCAGTGGTTTATGTTATAATAAACCTTTGGGTTAAGTTGTCACAAGAGGGTTTTTCTTGTGTTTCTTGTGAATTTGGTCTTAAATCTTTATTTCAAGTAGCATTAAAAAGTCTTAAAAAGTCTTGAATTTAGCTTGCCTTATGCTCTAGGAACACTGTAAGCACTGTCCACTAAACTAATTTTAATGTGCTTGGACACGATACTCTGAAATGACCTTTTTCAGGTTTCCTTGCATGTGGAGGGTGTCGGATAATGTGCTAGACAACTATCAAGTCTGCTACCGTCCTTAACATTGCATACGTAGGATATAATATAACACCCTTTTTGTTATTTATATCTCTACTGCACATAACCCTACCTTAAGAAGAATCCAACAAACCAAAGAAACATATTTAATCTTATTTTAGAGCATTTGAGTTTATTTTCTAAAGCTAACAAACCAGGACTTTTACCCAATTAATCGGATTGCTTTGAAAATAAATTAGCACCAATTAGTATGAAAAGAAAGCCATTTGTGTGGTCTTAACATCAGCTAAAACAAAAAAAAATATTCGATTTTTAAACCAAGCAAGATTATTTTTTTTTTTTTTTTTTTTTAAGCCCAAATGATTCGGTAAAGAAATGTGCTGCATCTTGCAAACTCAACGCCTACCAATTGACTTATATTCATACAACTTAAACCAAGGCAGTCATCAAATATGTTCCATACTGCGCCAGCACGTGCAAATAGAAGTTGAATGTGAATGACAGGGATAACTTTGATGTTAAAAGGTAGCAATTGAACCTTTGAACCCTCTGACTACATTCCTAATCTAATTCCAAAAATCCACAGGGGAGTGTTTCTCTTCAAAACCAAAGACATGCAGCAAAGCTGGCCACAGACACACTTTGAAAGCGAGTTTGTTGAGGCAGCTGCTGCTGAAGGTTTCATACAAACCACAATCCCCATAACCCCTTCATATTCTCTGGAAGATGTTCAGCCAAAAAAAAAAAAAAAAAAAAATCAATACTTGACTTCAAAGTAGCCATCTACATAATGTTCACAATGGCTGGTGTATTTGAAGGATATTAAGTGGTTTGAATTGGTGCATTCCACAGGTCAGAACAAACAGATGGAGCAGATATCTTCTTATCCATCCTGAATAAAGACAACTTTCGTTGGCATGAAATCCTTTCATAGAATCAACTCAACCTCTATCCCTGGAGGTCTGCTTGTGTTTGTTTCTGCGCCTACCTTACAGCATATAAGTCTGGTTGGGATCAGATATCATGGCTGCAAACACTGTTGTACCTGAGATTTTCTTCCAAAGGAAAACTTCTGTTGGCTGGTGGGAAAAAAAGCAAATCCTTCTCAAAATGTGGATTCTGGTGATGGGAAAAATGTAAAATCATGGAAAGATTGTTTTCTCTGTAAATTTACATTATGTTAACACTGTTGAAATTCAGAGCAGATGTTACCAGCACAAGTAATTTGTACACAAGCAGCTTTTAGCACATGTACAGCTGTCCAACAATTAAGTTATGCCTACAGCATTGAAGTACTAATCACAAAGACTTCAGTTTATTCAGTCTTTATTAGAAAATCCTTAGAACATAATGAAAGATTAAAGAAGAACTAGTCCCATGCGTTGATCATGCGTCATTTTGGAAGCATTTTTCTATAAACTGTGTTTAAATGTTGAAGTTTCTGGGGTCTTTATGCATTCTGATGATCATTTTTTACATAGTTTTATAGCTTTGTTCACAGCTCATTTTGACAGCGCATATATTGAATGTTTTAGTCATAGTCCTTTGACTATAATGTAATTCAATTATAGTCATAGAGCTTTGTTTAGTCTTTTTCAACAAAATATTCTAGGAATGCACGATATTGGGATTTTGGTCGATATCCGATATGCCGATATTTTAAAACTCATGTAGCCGATAACCGATATCGATACCGATGTTAAGGCTGGACAAAAATAAGTAGTCATTGAAAATAGCAGTTTTGTTATCCATTTCTGACACTTTGAAAAATAATATACTCAAATATATTTTCATATGCTGATATCAAATAGATTTTTTAAAACGCAGTATCGATCTATTTTACTTTCAAAATCTTGTGAAATTTCATTGTTCTGTCACAAACTCTCGTGATATTTTGCAAATACTTGTGAGAATTTGTTAGTAAAATAGATTGATACCGCGTCAATATATCAACATATAAAAATATGGCAAAATTTCGTAGCATAACGATGACATGTAGCAATATTTCATTAGTAAAAGAGATTGATATGGTGTTTTTAAATGGCAATATATCAGCATATGAAGATATTGGGATATTTTAATGTATCAATATTTTTTCCCTCGTCTTTAGAAGTTTTTAAGTCTGTAAAAAAGAAGTTTTTGAGGAAGAAGAAGAAGTAGTATTTTTTATTTTTATTTTTTTAGACTTTAGAAACTCAGAAGCTGATCAAATATCGGGTTAAATATCGGTGGGGTGGCCGATGTCCGATATTCAGTTTTAAGGCCGATACCGATAGGGGGCCGATTATATCGTGCATCCCTAAAATATTCATTTTTATTTAGCCAGCTAAGTTCTTTGTAAGGGCATCTTGTATGTTATAGAAAATCGCTTTCTTTACACCTAGTATTTAGAATGAAATTAACGTTACATCTGCAATTTGTGGAAATGCATATAAACTTTTACTTTAGATGACTTTTCATCCTACAGTTTTATTGGTCTGTATAGAGCCCTTCCTATAGTGTTGAGATAATACATTCATGCAGAGGTATTTATTTGTTTAGAACTTGCATAAATGTAGATTTTGCATTTTGAAAGACCAAAAACTAACCTGGTCATCTTGTGAAAAAAAAAATGCCTGTTTCCATGTTTGCATGACTGAGGGGTCTTTTCTGAAATTGTAACAACAGACTTCCTCCTCTCTATGTAGCTTGAATGCACCTCTCTGCCACCATATTGCTGTGTTTACCTGACATGAGTTGTTGTTGACGGTGTTGGGTGTGTTTCTGGCAGTACCACTAATGGTTCGGAGTCACTTACTTTAGCACTACCTGCCCAGTCTTTAAGTGCTTCAGTATATAAGGCCTAGCCTGCCATCAACGAGCTTTTAATGAGCCTCACATGCTCTGTCTTCAGCGGTCTTGTGCAGTAAGTGGGTAGAGATAGCATTGCTTAGGACATTCTGGTTGTATTTATGTTAGAAATAAATCCAGGTCATGTAAAGCTGGACTACATATGTATTTATCCCCAAGTTCCGAAATGTCTGTAAGCAATGCCATAATTATTTTTTGCAACAATGAGAAAGGTTCTTGAAGATCTCTTTGGTTTTAGCTACTCTGAACTGCTTCCTGGTAATGGGAAACCTCATTAGACATTAGAAAATCGGTGGAGGCTTAATCAGCTGATATTAATTACCACCAATGGGGAGCAGGGTTGCTTTCTAAGTACTGTCAGATTGCAGCAATTTTCTTGCTCTGTGTCCTCCTGGTTTTGTTGATTTATTTAGCGCGTATCCATGTCTCATTTGACTTTGTTACGCATAACAAGATTAAAGGATTTGTTTTGACAACAGTTAAAAATTTAGAGGAGTTAACACGTTAAACGTATTAACTAAAAATATAATGTTCAATACTTATTTTTCTTAACATATTTCATCACAATAGGACCTTAACTATCACTTTCTTTCTTTTGAGTTTTATGTTGGATTTGAGCTTTCTGTATTTTGAAATTTAGAATGTCTATAACAGTATTTTTTCTTGTTGGTTAACATTGATAATTGTTAACCAGTTTTCTGTGTACTTTTATAGCATATCCAGTGCTTTTAATGGGATTTTTCTCTATTGAGTCAGATCTCTAATCTGATAACATTCATAAGGCACATTTTGTTTTTTTCCTCCAATGCTTAATCTGGAAAGGTCACTACAGCAGAGAAAGTTTAAAGACCACATTTGCATCTTAGGTCTCTTCTTTTCAAGACCAAACCTCCTGATTTATGATGGCCTCATATAAAGCCCATTTGGGATAAAAGCTGGACTGACAGATGCAGAACTGTTTTAAGATTTATGATTAACACTTTTTTTAGTTGCCAGCAAATTATATCAGGCTATTTGCACTATTTCAATGAAATGAAAGGTTAACCATTTGAATAACTAAGGAGCCATAAATACTTTTACAATTTCAACTCCATCCATACCAGTATTATTTCAAATTAAAGCAATGTTTTGTAAATATGCTTAAAAACTTTTTTAAGGGTCTATGTCATTCAAAATCATCTAGTCTGAGCTTTGCTGATGCTCTTCCTTTATCACAATTGAATCCAAAGTAGGTTTTTACTTCATTCAATCCTCTCTTTGTCATTGAAAATGAGTGAACATCACCTTTAAACGTAGAAAAACGATCACCTGCCCCCTCTAGGATGCACCTAGCTTGACCGTGCCGCTGCCCGCCGGTAAATATGCCCTCTTTCTGGAACATAGGGTGAACTTGCGAGCCAGAGCAGGTTTAGATCAAGAAACTATCTTGCAGTAGCTCTTTCTGTGCACAATGATAAAATATATTTTTAGCTTTAGAAAACATTGGAGTGGTGTTTATTTTTTATTTTTTTATTTGCAAGAGGTTTTTAAATATTTTACCTCCATAAAAAAAAAACAGCTAATCTTATCACCAGAGTCATTGTGATTTCATGCTGTAGAGATGGACCAATACAACATTTTTCCAACCCAAGTACTGACACCCTCTTTTGGCTACTTCTACTAGAGCTTGCCTGGCTGCTGCTTCCACTACTCCTTTAGCGGCTGCTCCAATGGCTTCTATCGCTGCTTCATCTGGGGGCTTCTCTTAACTTCATCACCACATACTGGGCTGGTGTATTGTGTACAATCTGTCTATTAAAGGGAAAATTACACTATTAGTTCATTACTATCCAACACGTCTATCGATTAGAGTACCCGCATGTGGTATCGGGCTTGTTACAGAGGCATCCCTACCATAGTGCAGTGCTCTATGGCAACGTCATGGAATGAGTGGCAAGTTTATGTCTTCTAAGTTGGAAGAATAAAACTAATATTTCAAAACATTTTTTTTCTCTCTGCAGTTGTAAAGGCAATGGCTAAAGTTACTTGGAAGTCTTAAATAACATGATACAGGAACTTTTGAAGAGTAGTCTTATTTCTCCCAGTAGTCCATTGGACGGCCCTTTTTCTTCCTTGCTTAATAAAATATACACTGAACATAACATCCATTTAAAATAAGATAATAAAGAATGGCAGGAATAATAAAGTATCCAATTAACTACCTTGTTATAAAATTAAATCCAGAATTATTCAAGCGCAGTTTTGCAAATGAGTCACGATCACAGCTATTCTACCCGATGTGAGGTTGGGCCTGACAACTTTACAGGTGCAGCAAGCATCACGGCAGTGGAACTAATTTTACCATTTTAATTAAAAGAAATAATTCATAGTTGACTGGGTGGTAAAGAAGTAGAGTTCATAGAGCACAACTTGCATCAGGAGGAGAACACATCCTTATTTTGGAGTTTATGAAACCCTTGCCTCATGTAACGATTAACTTTTCCACATTCATCGACATTGCTACCACAAAACATAATGCCATTTATTTGGATTTGTTTTGTGAGAAACTGACTCTACATGTGGAATGCTTATACATTAGAAGAGAATTGTCTTACTTTGTAAATATTTCAGAAAAAACTACATGGAATTATAGCATCAAGCCTTTTAAGTTTTTCCTCTACCAAGTTTTTAAATCTAATGAGTGAGATTTTTATAGTACTATTGTCATTTTAAGTTTTGTTTCAGATTCTAATATCAAATCCAGACTCTACTTTGACCAGATCAGTCTAATGCTTAGTAATGCTTGGATCTGTCTAAACCATTGCATTGTACCTCTGGCTGTTTTTTTTCATATTGGTTATCCTTTTGAAAGCTGAAACTGCACCCAAGCCTTGCTAGGCCATAATGCAAAATTTTGATTTCATCCGACCGGGACACCATCTTCTACATTATTGCTGTCTTTCCATCATGGCTTGTGAGAAACTGCGACTACAGCTTCTTCTGGCTTTCATTTAACAGTGATTATATTCTAACCATTCTTCTTGAGCTAAAATTTGTAAAGTGCTTAACTAATAGGTGTCCTGTGGACAAATTATCCTATTATTTCTGTAGCCCAGCCTGTCGGCTTTCGGAAGGATAGCCATGCTTTATGTCTCTGATAATGAACAGAACTCTCTGAGACATGTTGGTCTGGTGCTTAAATTCTAAATAAAATCTAGTACTGGTTGCTGTGAAACTATATTAGGCACAGACTAAAATAATCTATACCATAAATAACCCAATAGTTTAAGGTAAATCAAAATGTAGTAATAACCTTCCAGAGACTTTTCCAGGGTCAATATCTACCCTGATAATCAGATTAAACTTAGACTTTGAAATGGACAGCTTTGGATTGTGAATCCTGAAAACATCTATTGTTCAATATTTTTTCCTCTACATTTAAATGCAACTAATTATATAAAAAAAGAATATTTAAGTGCAATTTAATTTTTTTAATTAATGTATTCGCAAAGGTCTGTCATCATGGGTTTTAAAGATCTGACCCACATGCAGAGAACCACTCAGAGACCAAGGGTAAAACTTTAACAGGTTTATTGTAGGTTTGCAAAGACTGATGGATATTTAAATGCTGGAACTCAGTGGATTGGTGAACCGGAAGCGGAAACTCTGAAGGGGAGATCACAGTGATCAGTTCAGGGACAGTGGGAAAACAGACTGAGGCTTAAATATTGCTGGAGAGGCACTCACTTTTGGGGGGCTCTTGGTTTATCCTTGGATCCAATTTGTGGGGGTTTAATCCAGAGAAGAGGGAACTCGTTGGAGAGCGTACAGGCAGACATACGTTGGACCCAGAGGACTAAAGGAGCGGACTTGGTTTTCCAGGAGAGCACTTTAACGGATCATGTGAAGGTTTTTCCCTTGCTCCATGAGACTCAGTAAATCCTTCCAGGGGTAGAAGGTCCAGGTTTATCCAGTAACACAGTAAGTCTAAGAACAAAGACAAAAAACAAGTTAAGACTCAGAGAAACAATGCTAAGGTTAGACTCTGCTAATCTCAGTTTGGTTAGGTACCCAATACTGGCAAATACTCTGGCGTTAAGGTGGTGACAGCCCGCTGCTCAAGTACTCCTCTGGTAATGACCCAATGAGCCGCAGGTGTGCAGGGAGGCCCAACAAGTACAGGGCACCGCTTGGTGGTGGAGAGAGGAAAACACAAAAAACAACCCACACAAACTGGAATCCAAATACAATCTCTGACAGAAATTAATCATTAAGCTGTAGCTGCTCCTGAAAAACATCAGTTTCGGATAAAACGATGAAGTTCTTGTAGTTTGTCTATTGGAATATTAATATCCTTATGAAAATAAAAATAATCTTTGATCAGATTAAAAGTAGCTCCAAATTCTTCTAAACTCTAATAGCTTTTTACTTTATGGCTGTAAAATGTGGTGTCTAATTTGTCCTCTTTGATTTGTGAGATGATGAGAAAAAAAGGAATGTTTTTTTTAATTTTACTCATGGATTTTTTTTTCTCTCTCTCTGTTTCTTCTGATACCATGACATCAAATGACCTGTCTCATCTGCGGCATCAAGGTAAGAGAATTATGTCCTTATTCCTCCAAGATACTTTAAACGACAATGGTTGCCTGCTACATGGTCGGCACTTATGAAATAAATCTACCTTTATTACTCATTGTCAGCACTCATTATTCAAACTCCCTAAAACCGTTCAAGGTTCTTTGTAGAAACGATGGAGACTGTGGTGAGTTCTCTGAACAGGCAGTCAGATGAGGAAATATGTGTCTACATTGGATCCCCATTCTGTCACCAACATTTTTCAGACGGTAGCAGCTCATTGCGGTTTCAGTGCAGGGCTCAGCTCTACTGTTTTTCTTTGCTTTTTACTGTACCCACAAAGTCTTCATTCTGATGGCTCTGAGCGAATTTCTGATGTTCAAAGGAGCCCTAGTTTTAGCTTCCCCTGCATCTTTTCAGGCTTAGAAAAGTAATGTAGCCTCCATATCTCATCCTGAGTGAAATGCCACTTTTATAGCTAGTCTTTTATGCCCCCCCCCCCTCCTCCTACAGATTTGAATTCCCTTTTATACTGCTCTTCGTTTCCCCAGACTAGTAGGGAGTGACTGCATACAAAGTCTGTTTATACAGTGGTTTCACTGATGTTTCACTGTTTGCTCAGTTATCTATCATCAGGTCAAGGCATATTTTCTGGGTTGCAATAGAAATCTTTGGATGGATGAATTGGCAATAAAAACCCTTCCAGATTTTAAGATGCAATCAGATTTTTAACCTTAGAAATTACCTTTCATGACATTTACGCCCAGTTTTATTTTATAAATTGTATTGTATTACATGCATATCAATATTAAATTTAACAAACCTAACAAAAGAACATGCAGAATATAGTTAGTCCTTCCTTCTTAATTTGTAGCCACTTCTAACTAGAGAGTTCCAGGCTGCTGCATCTACTCTCAGTGCCATCTGCCACCAATAGGCCTACAGTAAACATATGGCAATTAGTAATATGTTTAACAAAAAATCTAATATTTTCTTTCTTTAAAAATTACATTTGTAAATATATTTCTCTCGGTTTATAATTTTTCTTCTGTTATTTTTCAAACCGTTTATTTATACAGCACAAAATCACAACACATGTAATCTCAAAGCACTTTGCAGTTCACCAGATCATAGTCCAATATTTTCAAAGTTTTCTATCTAAGGAAAACCAGTTGATTGCATCGACTTAAGGCCCATTCATACCTCACGTTTGGCCTGCACGTCCGTATTTCTGTCCGTACGTTCTATCCGTTGAGTCCTTCATACCTCCGTCCGTTGAGGTGCGCAATAACCCGTATTTCCTCTAGGTGGCAATGCTGGGCGCCAATGATTCGTCATTGATCAAAACATGGCGATGGTCCAAGACCTGATTCTGTTGACATTTTGTACTAAAAACTCAATAGCGCCCCCACCGTTTCCGGTAGTATTGCTCCGTATTGATCCGTTTCGTTCGTAAGCGTAAGCTCCCAATTTTCGTGTCAAAGTACGGACGAAATCGACGGTTAGAACGTATGAAACACTCCACACGTATCCGTATCCGTCTTTTACGTGAGGTATGAATGGGCCTTTATTGTCTCAAAGGCAATCCCTCACATTAAGCATGCTTGTAGCGACAGTGGAGAGGAAAAACTCCCTTTTAACAGGAAAAAACCTCCAGCAGAACCAGATTCAGTGTGAGCTGCCATCTGCCGAGGACGACTGGGGTTCGAGACGACAGACGCTGACATAGAGAAAGACTTTTGACCTTGAATTTTTACAACACTTTATTTACACAATTCAAAACATATAAACAATTATTAATTTAAAAACAAGTGTCAGTGGGAGGCAGACAAGCTCCAAGCCAGCTACGAGTAAGAAGGAAATGGATGTACACTTAAAATTAAGGAACAAAATGAGAGTAGCAGACTACAAAGGACAAATTTGCAACATACTGTATGAGCAAATATTAAAGTGCTTGATTGCTAAAAATAGATTATAAAAAATACTAACGACAAATGCAGCTGAGCAGGATGACTTGGAGAAATAGTCCTGAAATATATGTATATATATGCATGAAAACCCCAACAGACTGTTTAGAGGACTAAAACAGATATTATGCATTTAGAATTTAAATATCTGCTTCTCAGATTTTTAGATCCCAATTAGACCTCATGTCTTTGCTTTGAAATTAAAGCTCAGCCTGGAGTATTCAGGCTGGGCATAGCCCAGTAGTTTATCCTTTTGTTTCTTTCTTAAGGGTTGAATTTAAATTCAAGTTGTTTTATTTTGACTTTAGGCCACGATGAATTCTTTGTCTAACTTAAAACGTATTTTTCATGCTGGGCGAACATGCTGTTGGTTTAATAATATTGCAAAGCTGGGTGGGTAACTGAGCTGGAAAGTGAGCATGATAATATTCAGTTGTCTTTATCTTGGTTGAAAACATGAATCACATATTTCTTTCCAATCCCTAAATAAAGTGTTATCTTATTGCAGAAAGGATCCTCTCCATGCATTCAATTAAATTATAATAGTGGTGTGCAGAAACATTTGTGTATGCTGCTACTGCACAAGGGCTTTCGGGGGCGACATGGATGTAGTTTTACCTCTGGGAGACGGTAAGGACATGGCGAGCAGGCTAGAGGACATGTTCGATGCAAATATGTCTCGCCACGTCCCCTGCTCTTCTGCCGAAACAATAGTTCAGATTCTATTTGACATGGATGAGTAAGGCACTCTCTTTCTGCCTCTACCGCTTTCTTTCTCTCCACTGAATATATATCACAGCTGTCAAAGAGGGCTGAGAAAACCCACTCTAAATATTAGCAGTCTACTGCTTTGTCTTTTGTTGCAAACTATTCTAAAGCCACAGAGGCCCAGAGAACAAGATAGAGATCCAGTCCAGGCTGATACCTCTTTAATGGCTGAATGAGTGGCAGACACACATCTCTGTTGAAAGAGTGTTCTGTAAATGTCTCTGGGATGTTGTTTTTGAGCGTTTGACCTTTGGAGAGTCATCTATGTGCCATTCTGCATCAGTAGAAAATATAACCTAAGAGTGATGCGGGTTTTATTGAAAGGCGTGCCTTTGAAATTTCATTTTTACATCAGTCAAGTGTCAAACATGGTGGTTTCCTCTGAATTTCTGATATCTTATTCAAATCTCAAAGTCGAGAGTTTGGTCAATTCCTCGAGTAAACAGTATTTTTAGGGATGTAATGAGCTCATGACCCCTTGTTTGTATCTGGAGATGTTCCCATCCAGGATCGTTGAGTTCTGCTCTGCTCTCACAGTCAGAACTCGTATATTTACAAATCATAATAGCTTCCCATCCAAAACATCAGTTTTAGTTGAACTACTGTCAACTCTAATCTTTTACTGGTTTGCTGATAAAAGGTCTAAAATTGTTGCATCAGTACCATCACCATACTGTAACTGTGTGAAGTTGTATGCTGGGGAAGATTCTCAGTCATCCAGGTCATTGTCATGATTTTTCTAAGGCTTGGACCCACATGCAGCAAAGCCAAACAGAGAGACACAGTATAAAGGTTCAATGGGTTTTATTGAAGAGTGTATGAGTTCGGTGCAGAGTTCCTCCGAACTCCTCCGGAAACTGGAAGACGTGGGGAAGACAGATTGATAGATTCAGGCTCAGTGGGAAATTGGAGTTGTTAATCTTGAAGGAGAGGATTTGATGCCACTCACGTTTCCAGAGAAGAAGAGACACGTGGACTCCAGTCTGTGTGTTGGTCTTCCAGGGTTTGTTTGATTCGGTGGAGGGCGGAACAGGGTTTACCCAGAACTCGGACGGAGTGGAATGATGCAGCCGCTGGTTGCAACTTAGTTTTCCTGTAGTACTTGAACGGGTCGTGGTGAAGATCAGATCAGAGAGTGATCTCAGCGTGCTCAAAGGTGGCTGGATCCAAACCTCCTGTTTGGAATCCGTCGCTCAGTGCAAGACTCAGTTGATCCCACTTGGGAGAAGGCGGTCCGAAAAGGTCCAGTTTGCAAGAAGGCTTCCTGCCGAAAGGCAAAGAACAAACCAAGTTGAGACTGAGGGAGAAACAAGCGCTCAGTAAAACTCAATGTGATGCCAGCTTGGCTAGAGAACAAAAACTCAAAATGCAAAAACTCAGATTAGACTCAGCATAAACAAGGCTTGGCTAGAGTACCCCAAACTGGCAAACACTCTGGAGTCGAAGTAGTGGCAACCAGCAGCTTAAGAGCAGACCGGTGATGAGGCAACAGCTTGCAGGTGTGTGAGGAGGCGAACCGGAGCCAGGCGCCTCCTTGTGGTAGAAGGGAGAAACACAAAAGACAAGACAAACAGACGAACACAAAAAACTGGGATCCTGACAGTCATAGCCATTTAAAAAAAAAAGTATTAAAAAAATAAATTAAAAAAACCCCGCTGGTCTTGGTTTCCAAGCTTCGAACTCGAGGCTAATTCTGACATTTTGAACTGAAAAAGCTTCCTGGATTGGAAATGAAACGGCTTCAAACCTAGAAAAAATGTCCAGTGGATTGTTTAACTTTTTTTTTGGAAAGATTAGGCTATAACCTTTCTCATTTATATAATGACATAACCAAATCTAGATTTATTGGTTATTTAATTCCAGAAATTATTGAATTTGATATATACTCAAACTAATTATCATTTTATCCTATATAAGTTTAAGAAGCTGTAGCAAAAACTGCAAAACAACATAAACTGCATATGAACAGCAGCAAACAACAGAAAGCTCCTTAAGAAAATCACAGAATCTGTTTTCACAGATTGTCAGTAAGAAAAAAGAACAAACAAACAAAAAATGTGTAATATATGTTAACTTTAGATTTGTTTTAAAAGGGGTAAAATACATGACTGGAGTTTCAAAACAAGTCCTCCTCCTTCCATCTTTCTCAGTAGCCCAATCATATGAAAAACATGAAGATAATTATGAAAGTCCTATACATCCAGGTGTTCTTACTTCTCTTTTAACACAGCTATAAACCTTCTTGGAGTCCCCCTAAATAGTTATGTCATTATCTGTACATATATTTTGGAAGAAAGTACAGATCTTAGTAATGTTAGAGTTGTGGCACATCATCTCCACTTTATGCATGATGAATCTTCGCCTTTACCCCTTCACCGTTTGACAATGACACTGGGATCGGTCTGATGGTCTGCAAGTTTCTAGACTATGGCATACCTTTTTTTGAAATACAATGCTGTGGTGAATGATGTAAGGACTTATTTGATATTGGTCATAGTCAGGAAAAGATGAAAAATAGTTAGATGTTATCTCTTAAAATGTTTTTATCATTATACCTGTCCGAAACGGTTTTACTTTTAGTTGGAATTTTAATGATTGTTGATTTTTCACACAATCAAGGTAAGTGAACACACTTATGGAAGCACATTTATTCCATATTTGACTTGAACAGATTAGAGGTCATAGGATGAAAAATTTATAAACTTATTTATCTTTGCTAGATTTTTTTTCATACAAAAACCAGAGCTTCTGTAGACGTTTAATGTGCAAAGTTATGAATGAAAAATAAACTGCAAAATGTTTTAGCACGTGCAAACCTGCAAAAGACAAGTAAATGTAGAACTCAATAAAATATACCGTTTAAAACAGCACTTTGTGTGCATTAAAGCAATAGGAAGATACATGATATCTGGATTCTTAAACACATAACACATGCAGTCAATCATGGCAGTATCCAATGACTGCAGCTCTCCCATCACCCAGCGATACTGCTGGGCCTCTAACCAGCGAGGGGCTGAGGTGAACGCATTAGAAGCCAGAATGGAGAGAGAGCAGCACAAAAGATGTCTGTAATGCAATAAGAATGAATAAAGGGTTTTTTTAATAAGGAGGCCTCGCTTCCTCTGATGTTCCCTCTGCCAAATCCAATTGTTCAATCATTCTGAGTGGGAAGTGGGAGCTGTGGGGCCTCAGAGCTGGGTTTACTGGAAAGTTGGGTCAACGAGGTCATAACACAATCAAATAAGCTGTAAAGATATTTTTTTTTGTCTTTTTAAATTTCCCACTATGTAAAGGTTAAACTCACATGTACCTATAATTAAAATTGGATCTGCTGCACCAGTTTCTCACTTATCGTTTGTTGTTCTGTTTTTTGGTTCTATTTGTTGACTGACTTAATTGATCAGTCTAGTTTATTAATAAGTTTTGTCTTTATTCAATTTTGAGAGCAACCTTAGCTTTAATTAATTTGATTAATCCAGGTTTTGGGAGATTACATAGCCTAGCCTGATATGTATCTTTAACAAACAAAACAAAAAAATCACCTCTAAGCTCTCTAATTACATTTGTATAATGTAATTTACTATAGAAAAATACAGAATGCATAATTTTGCTATATTTACATTCAAAATGTTCAGAAATGAGGGCCCCATTTGGAATTACCAACTACTCATACAATTGTCCCATTTTCTTTGTGTGCATTGGTTTGATGCAAGACAACTCTGTGTAAAAGTTTGCACCTATATATTGTGTTGATTGTCTTAATCACGTTTGGAGACCCAAATTAGACCTTAATAATGTGTCCAACTGTTTTGGGCAGATTTGTGGACTCAGTCATGATGGTGTCGTGGGAAAAAAGTATTTTACTATTCATCCTAGTTAAATAAACGGCACATTTATTCATATCTTTGCAAGGAGAGAACAGTCATCATACAGCCCTTATGGCACAGCATTCTGCTCTGTTCTGATCTGGGCAGCGTTCATTCCCCCTTACTTACAACAGTGGAAAGCAGTCAGAGTCAAAACATATTACAAACACTTTGGTTAAACAGTAAAATGTTATGAATAAACCTTGAGAAATAATCTGATTTGTTATGGGAAGAAGCTATGTCTGGTCTACAAACACCATCCTGCAGAGAATGGTGTGGCCTTGAGAGAGAAACAGTCTGAGTGAAAACTTTTATAGTGAGTAAATAGGATAAATTAAAATATAACAGATAAAAATTTTCCGAAAACAATGGCAATCTCTTATTTTTCTGCTGTTTCAAATCTGGTGCCTGTGAAGGCCACCAGAGTGCAGTCAACACAATGTTATGTTCAAGAAGCCAGTTTTAGACGATGGGAACCATCAGACGATGGGCCAGCTGTGGTCATAAAGAGATGGACACTATCAGCTGCTGTACTCAAGTTGGCTGTGAACTTTTAATAATACCGTTTTCCCTAAATAAGAAAAATCCCTTAAATCCTACCATCTGAATATTGCAGCTAAACATATGACTTGGTGAGCTATGTCAGTTACCGTCACGTTTTAGTGAGGTTGTGGACCATAGGTAGAAAAATGTTTCCCAATTTCAAGCGACCAAATTGGAAGTTATGCTGCTGTAGATCATCAGCCTGAAAGTTTGCTTTATTATGCTCTCAAAATTTGTATTCTGCAGAGACTGGTTGTAACATTTTAAGGAAAAGAAATTATTACATTAAATGAAATTGTGACTGTTCAATAAATGATAAGTGATTTTAATTAAGAGTAATTTCATTTGAATGTGCTTTACTGGAGACATCAATGTGTGTCAAAGAGCACTACTGCAACCTACTGTTTTGCGAAGTCAGGGTGCAGTATCGGCTGTTGAGCAAGTCCCAGTGCTGTATCTGGTGTTTGTCACAAGCAGAGAGTAACGGATTAATGACATGCTTTTTCTCTGGCAATAAGTTCGATGGCGAATTCTCACCCTTCAAGTTGGCAATCCAACCACAAACCTGTCTGCGGAGGATCAGGAATTGGAAAGGTGAAATAACTTTATTTTCCACTTTTACCCGATGTATTCCAACATCCAGCTGCCATGCACGTGGGCATTGTCAGTTTCACTATAGCTGTGGTGAATTTCAATGGTGAAGTCCTCTGGAAATCTTCAATAATTGTTGTCTATTGCAGATGTGTCTAGTAGTTCCCATTGATTTTGCTTGTAAAGCGGGGAGAATGGAGCTAGGTAGTAACTGCCAGAAGATGGCATGATGGAGGTGTTAGTATAAGCAAAAATGTCCGCTCCTGGACTCAGTGATTGCGCTAAGAAAAAAAAAAAAAAAAAAAAATATATATATATATATATATATATATATATATATATATATATATATATATATATATATATATATAGACACATATAACACTGATCTGGAGAAATTATTGCTTTAGTCTAACATCTGAACATGGCAACTCCTTCTATACAGGACCTCACTGAGCTTTTTCATTAACTAATTAGAGATATGTTAGATGAAACTGGGATAAGGAAGCTAGAGTATCTCATCAAATATTAATGTTAATGAGATGGGAATAATTGATCGCATTGATCTCTGAGTCATAGCAATGTGGAAGTTATCTTACTGTGGGAAAATTGAATTGCTGCAAGGGGGCAATGAAAAAAAAGACAACCAATTATAGTTTAGAATTTATATTTTCATCTGAAATGTATATTTAACAATTCAAATCAAAAGTAAAATAGTTTATTGTTCCAGATTTAATAGTATTCAGATGTTTAATTAGTAACATAAACTTTAAAATATATGATACATTAAATAACTCATTTGTATGGTTATTTATTAATAGGATATTTTTATGTATTTGTTCGAATATATGTCTACTCATTTAATTTAGTCCTTCTTGGGCCTCCATAATTGCATATCTTTCACTATGACACATTTAAAGTCACTTAAAGGTGCTTTTATCTCAATTTTGATGCTCCGTTCAAACTGAAGCTAATTGTTTTATCACCACACCTTTCAGATTTGCATAAAAAAAAAAAACAATATGAATAATCTTGTCTTAACTTCACAATCCCTTGCCTTGTTTTAATCAACATGTAAAATGACAAAGTTAAATACATGATTAATTTTAAAAAGGTGGAAGCAGTGTGAATATCTTTTTAAAGGCACTGTGGCATATCATTCTTAGAAGGATTTTTTTCCTCTTACACTCCACAAACAACCTATGCATTCCCCTCACACGCAATTGGGATTTGTTGTGCTGCTCTTTAGTGCTCACAAAGGAATGGAGTATTTCATTTTGGTGGTGTTGCTGCAGGGTACAGCGATTGTTCTACGGGATTAGATTAAGATCAACAATTGCCCACCATAAAGGGAGCACAATGAATCATTCTGTCATAGATCATCCATGTGTTTAAAAAGGCTTTCTGTGCATTTTGTTTTCAGCGCTCTTTTTGGACTTGCACATCTGTTTCAGTGCATTTACACTTCAGCTCTAATTGGGCCAAATAGAGGCTAATAAATGCTGAAACAAACAACTTTCACAACATTTTCGATGACTGATGCATGTTGTAATCTTTCAGCCACTTTGAGAGCTTTTGCTAGATCCTTCTGCAAGAAATCTTTGGCTTGTTTTTTTTGTCCTTAATAAAGTTTAGTTCCTAATGCAGTCTTTGATTGCCAGTATGATAAAAACTGCTTCTCTAAGGACTTTTCAGCAGTGTGGAACGAGCAATTCTATAATTAAAGTTATTTACTGCAGAATATCTTTAAACTAGTCTAGAAGTACATTTTGTAGGATATCGGAATGTACCATGCGGGTATCGACTTAACGGTTTCCAACTTTTTAATAACTTCACCTGCTTAGATGGTCCATTGCGAGTTTAACTCCAACATATGACAACGGAAACAATAATTCAGAATTGTCACTCTAAAGTTCCTGTTCCTTTTTCAGCCAAACTAATGAGGCTTTAACATTCCGGCTCAGGGAATTCGAACAGTTATCACAGTTCTGCAGTCACATTTGAATTACTGCCAGTGACTATCTCAGCAAGGAAACCCTATCCTATGAAGCATAAGGGTGGATTAAAAGCCAGTAACTCTGGTCAGGCAGCTGATTCCTCAAACTACCTCCATCTTAATTGACATTCCCTATTCAGCCATTTAAAAGATGTGTAATTGCCTCATTGGTCCACAGTGTGAAACAATTTGTGTCGCATTAGAGCGGGGAAAACTGTATGTGTTTGTTTCGCACAGCTGAGTAACTGTCTCAGTCTGGACTTATGGTGATAGAAAATCACAAAGTAGTGGCTCCTTTTAGATGTTAGATGTAAAAATGTTAGCTGAATGACTTAGATTCAGGGGAAATATGTTTCTAGCCTTTTTAAACAAATATGTTTTCGATTTAATTATGCTATTGCATGTCATTTGGTCTGTGATCCATAAGTAACGGCAGGTGGCAAATCAGACAAAAGCAGTTTTAAGATCATAAAACAGAAAATAGAGAAACCACTTGTAATATTAGCTGTTTGTTTAAACATAAAATACTCCTTTTAGTAACTGCTATAGTCTCATAATGGGGAAGTTCTTATATGACAACTCAATCGAACACCTGGATTCCCCTTTGCTGCTAATGTAGAAAGACACCAGCTTCCAGATTCTGTTTGATTCTGTTTTATCTTCCTGTATTTTAATCATGTAAAGCACTTTGCATTGTCTTTGTACTGAATTGTGCTTCACAAATAAATTTGCCTTGCCTTGCCTTCCAGCAGTGTTCCCTAAGGCGGCTCCTCATCATGGCCAAAGGCCTTCTGTTCCTTTATATTCTTTGATTTGAGGGCTGTAGAAGATCCAGTCCTGTGATGCATTGGTGTTTTCTGTTAACTTTGAAATAACTTTAGATTATTTTTCTGTTTAAAAGTATAATTATTTTCACTTACAGTAAGCATACGCATAATTTAGTTTCAGCTTTCTGAAAGACAGCAGGACGTTTCTCCCAGGATGCCATTATACTCAATTAGATCGAAATGCTTCATAAAAGAAAAGAAAACACATTCATGAATAACAGTAATACAGTACACACATTGTTATATTCCAAACATTAGGTATCAATTATGAAGGTTTTTTTTTTTTCTATACTAATCTCTGAACAAGCTACAGGATTTCTTATTTCCAAATAAATTACAGAAAAATATATTTTTTTTTAATTCACAAAGGTGCAACCGTTGTTGATGAATCAGATTTAAGACCAAATAGACTTAGACAACTTTTATTGTCATTTTTTTATACACAGAGTGTATACAATTTTGTTTTGAACCGCTCTCATGAAACATGCAAAAATGCATTGATATGGAAGTTCAGAGCATTAATACTATATATGGTGCAAATATGCAGGGTTTTGGTTTGGTGTTATCAGTGTGATGCAGTCTGTGGTAGGCTTGTCCCGATCCGATCCACGTATCGGATTGGACGCCGATATTGGCAAAAAAATGCGTATCAGCAATGCATGTAAAAATGCCGATCCAGTTTTTTTTTTTTTTAATCCGGTCCGTATTTTCCAGTTTCGGTGATTGAAACAATCCATTCCACTATTTTGCGCCAGTGTTCCCCAAATCCGGTCCGTATTTTCCAGAACACCTTCAACACACCCACAGGTCTTTTTGGGTCTGTCTCCCGGCCTAACCATTAAAACAGGTGAATTGGAAGATAGCGGGGAAAATGTCAGCCGTGTGGGATTATTTTATCCTGCAGGATGTGTAGATGGAGACTAGGCGTGGAGGAGATTGGGGAGTATAAGGCATTTTTGTGTAACAATTATTTGCACTGATTTTTTTTTTTAAGCAGTGTCCTTTTTTCAAGAGTAGAGTCCTGATTCTAAGTTAATAGACTATTATCCACTCTTGTCTGTTTTGCATTTTTATTAAAACTTACAGTAATTCTTGCACCTTTAACGGTTTACGGTTTTACTGCTCACTGTGCAATTTCAGATTGCTATTCATAATTTTGTCCAGTTTGTGTTTATCTCTTAATAAACAGGTACGTTTGTTGTTACCAATCATTGTGTTTTATTCAATCTCACCTAATTCAGCTGGCTAGATGTTATCAAGAGTACTAAAACCCTTTTCAACATGAGTCTTACAACTAAGGCTAAATACTTTAACTTAAACTTAAATACATGCTCGGATAGGCTCGTATCAGCCAGTATCGGTATCTGATCGGAAGTCCAAAAACAATATCGGTATTGGATCGTAAGTGCAAAAACCTGGATCGGGACATCTCTAGTCTGTGGCATGATTTAGAGTTTTCTGAACAGTTGTCAGTTCTTGCCAGCTGTCTGATGGCGGTGGGAAAGAAGCTGTTGCAGAATCTGCTGGACTTGCATTGGATGCTGTGAAGCCTCTTCCCAGAGGGCAGCAGGGGGAACAGTCCATGGCGGGAGGGATGAGGGGTCATTGATGATGTTACGGGCTCGGGACACACAGCGCTGGGATGAAATGTCCTTAACGGAGGGAGGAGGACCCTCGATGATCTTCTCCTGTTCTCACCACTCTTCTCAGTTTCTTCCAGTCTGAAGCGCTGCAGCCTCCACACCATGCAGTGAGACAGCTGGTCAGAACGCTCTCTATGGTGCTGCTCTAGAAGGTGGTGACGATGGGTGGTGGCAGGTGGGCTCTCCTCACCCCGGGAAGGAGAAGGGCTTTTGTGCCCTTTTGACCAGTGAGGTTGTCTGTGATGTTCACCCCCAGGAATTTGGTGCTGCTGACCACCTCTACAGCTGAGCTGTTGATGAGCAGTGGAGCGTTATTAAAAATGTAACTAATACTGATATTATTATATTTTAAATTGCAATCTTGTTTTGACAGTTCTTAGTATTTAATGATTGTTATACTGTATATTTTTCCCTTTATTTTATTAAGAACACACATTACGAATTCAACTTGTTGCAGTTCTCAGTCATATCCTAAGATGAATACTTCTTCCTCCTTTTCAAGGTGACCGATTCCACCCAGACACTTTGGCCCATAAAATGTAGCCACCTCACCCCTTTTATTGCTTTTTACTCTAAAACATGGCATTTTTCTCTGTAGTCTTGCGTCGCTGTTCGACATTTTGATGTGACGGCCGCCGCAAACCTGTCTGCTCAGTGGAACCGCTGCGAGGTTAATGGCCAGCAGCTCCTTAACAATGGCAGATTTGTTGCTTTTGTGATCTGCAACAATGTTGTTACCTAGCAGCAACATATTTTACATGCATGCCTGTTGGAAATAAAAGAGTATCATTATTTCAGCCTAATGCAACCCGCATATTTCAGCCTAATGCAACCTGCAGGGCGAAAGAATAAGTTTTCTTTAAGGTTGTGTGTATCAAACATTTTGAGGGGAGATGGGATTTAAAGGCTGATTAACAGTCACCATTATATCCAATTGAACAAATGTCTTTTATAATGAATGTCTACAGGTTGTTAAAATGGACACAAGGTCATACAAATATAAAGATAAATTCAAAGAATGTTTCTTTTATCACATCTAAACGGAGTTTTATCAGATTCCCCCGATATAAAGCTTGCCCATGTCCTTGAAAAACTGTTGACAGTATAGTAAGTGGAATCTATTCAGCGTATGAGAGGATTTATTGCATTTGTGGTAAATGGGATCTTGGTTTGGACCAGAATAAATTAAGCTCTGTAGAGAATAAAGTGGCGTCTGATTTACAGTATGTAGCTGGAAAGGCAATATTGTGTTTATCATTGCTTCCCAAGTGAGGTATCGCAGCTAATCGCTCCCACTGGATTTGCTCTCCTCTCTCATAAACAGGACGTATAAACACCAGAAACTGATTACTTTGTCTGTTTATGAACCAATCCTCTATTTGGGATGCGTTTTTTCCTTTTCTTTTATTTCAGCTGTCAATATACTGGGGTATTTTGATCTCGGGGGGGATATTTTTGCATTCAGTTAGAAATTCTTTTTAGAGCTTCCATAAAGGTCCCGGAGTTCTTTTGATGCTTTTCAAAGCAGCACCTTACAAACAAACCCTACAGTGTCTGACCAAAGGCAGCACACCTGATATTGTTCTGCAGCAGCAGCAAATGATTGGCTAGAAAAACAATGTGCAGGAGGCGCATTGCTTCCCTACCGTAGGTTCTTATTAAGGCAGGAAGTTTTGAGGGGATGCTCCTACATTTGAACAATGTTAGAAAAAATATACATCGAAAAATGAAATTATTATTTATTATTGTGCTTGTATGTTAATAAATAAAACATAACTTATTCTAGTGTGGCTGGAAGTTCGGGTTCTTTCCTTGGAGAGGAGCTAGGTATCCTGATCTCTTATTCACATATGTTAATGCATGGAGTTTGAGAACAATTGCGAGTTTTTAGAAGTTTTTTTCTTTTTTTTTATAAATTATTATAGGAGGCAAGTCAAAAACAAATCTATGGAAGTAAATCTGTGTCGCTGGGATTTGAATTAAAAATGCCACTGAAATTTAAATTTTGTATGTTTGTACTTAGTGTTTCAGTGTTAAAATATATTCAGAACACATTTTTGACCTAAAAAGAAGTTCATTGTCATTATTTCTACACAGTTGAATTTTAATTTATTTTCTCTTCAAGCTGAAAATTCACATTACTATTTCAAAGTGATTAAATTTTCAATACTTATTTTTCAGTTTAATTTTTGAGTGTTAAAAAAATCTGCATATAAAAAAACCTGTGACCTGAAGTAACCCTTCTTTTTTTACACTGAAATTAGACGCCGAATTTAAGACGGTGAAATAGAGCCAGTTGAATCTAAGGAGGCTGAAAATATTGAGTTTGAATACCTGCCTCCTGCCTCCCTTGTCAAGTTTTTAGCCAATCACAGCAGCAGTAGCAGCTTGATTTGTTTCACATCTAGGACAGTTAACTGATAACTGATAAAACTGGGGAAGTCATATTTGTTTTGCTTCAATTTTCCTCCTCCAGTTGATGCGTTGGCATCATACAGTACATGTCACTCCATTTCATTGGTCCAAAACATTTCTGCATAGAGGCTAATGAATCCGCTGGCTCCTGACAAGATGTATTTTCGGGAGTTTTTGAATTCACAAGTCTTGCATCAATTCATCTTTCTTGCAAGGTAGCCTAAAGTATGGGCCTTAGATAAACATTAAGATGCTTGAAAAATAGCTAAAATTATGCCCTTAGTATGGATGGTTTCAGCCATAGCTTTTCACACGTAGCTTTGAAAGGCTCCATTATCTGAGGGTTTGTCATTAGAGAGGAGCCTTTTTTTTCCGTATCCAGATAAAAACACTAATTTTGCATCTGATCACAGTTCACAATTTTGCCTTGGCACCTTCATTCCTATTAGGAAAGGATTCAGAAGTTGACCTGAACATTTTCATTTGAACTATGTATTCCTTCTGGACTGAGAAGTCCATGTGATACTAAATAATTACCTGGTAAATGTGCTGCAGTAGGGCTGGGCGATATAGAAAAAAAGCTTATCGATAAAAAAAAAATGCATATTGATCGATATCGATAATTATTGAAAAGATTTGAAACCATATTTTATGTGCAGCTCTGCCTGGACTTTTTATAATATTGCTAAATGATTTAATTTTAATAAAAAACACAAACACAGACTTCGAATTAAATCTTTATTTAACCAACTTTTTTAACCATAACAAAATTGTTTTAAAGAAAAATAACTTAAGAGACCTGAGTTATGTTATTAAATACTGACAAAGAATAAACTAAAGTGACCAGAAAAGTGAACAAAATAAATATAACAAATAAATAAATGCCCCCCCACCGCCGCCGCCGCCGTGTCCTGCTTTAACCTGAGTTATTACTTTGAAGTTTCTGGCCCCTCAGCATTTTTCTCTCAATTGTTAGAACTACGTGGGAAACTGCCCAGAACTGAATATATATATATATATATATATATATATATATTCCCGAAGATTCCTCGGAGGAGAGCCGTGTCGGGGCCTTCACAGCTCGTACTCCTGCGGGTGTGAGCGGCTGAGATGATAAAAAAAAAAAGTTGGTTGTGTTATCAGACTTCGTTTTCACTGGTTCCCGACACATTTTCCAGATGACTGTGGTTTGTTTTTGGTCCGACTTGCCATGACCGAAATACTGCCAGACTGCCGAACTACAAAAACCCTTCTTTGAAACAATTTCCTCCGCCTCCTTGCTGCACATCTTCATGTGCTCTGTGTTGTGGTTTGAGAGGGCGGCGCTTGGTGACGACATGCCTGGGTCCACGATTGTGATTGGTTGGGAGGAAGCAGTGACTAGCATAAACATACATGCTAGGCTACAATGAGAAGGAAGGAAAACTGCGTTTCTTTTTTATCGAACTTTTATCGACCCTCTTTTTTTCTATTGCGCCACACGTCTATCGATCGATATATATCGTTATTGAATTATCGCCCAGCCCTATGCTGCAGAGGGTTAAGTGATTCCCTCTTGGATCTTTTGCATCTGATTCTAACATCTCACAGATGTTTGTGCATTTTTACTCGGTTGTAAGAAATTTTGTTCAATCGATGTTAAGAAGATGGAATTGGGCTTTTGTAAAGACATGAAGTAGGTAACGCAGTGTTGCATTTTTATAGATCTGAATAGATTCAAGGATTTCAGTGTCTTTGAATCTGTTTGCTAAAATGCGCTGACTGCTGTTTGATTGTGTTGTCTGTTGATTCAGAAGGTCACATTGGAATTATTGTTCTGAACCTAAGCATGGTTTTTAAAATAACATTGTTAAATAAAGTTATATTTAATATTAATCAGAGTAGAAAAAAGGATTTTGGAGTATTTAATATCCCCTGACAGTGTAACAAGATAATCTGTATGAGAGACCAAAAAAGAAAACGTAATAATGCAACACACACATTTTTTTTTTGACATGGCAGCCATGCACTGCAAAAAATGTTAATCTAAGTTAGTAATTATGTCTTAAAATAAGTGGATTTTTTCTTAAATTGAGCAGGTAAGTTAGACACTTTGCCAATGGAATAAGACCATTAACATTTAAAATAAGAAAACAACTGAAGTCTCTTATTTCAAGTGCATAATATCTAATTATCTTATTTCAAGGGTAAAAATACTCATTCCATTGGCAGATGATCTTATTTTCCGACTTAAATTAAAGGTGAATACACTTATTTTAAGACATTTTTACTCATTTGTAGAATATTTTTGCAGTGTGTTGGATTTAGAGACCAGTGCTGAAGGGAAAGCTCCATATGTTCAGTTCTTGGTCCAAACTTTAGGGCACAAATTTAATTTTGACTTTTACAAGTACGAGTACAAATGAAGCAAAGCACTACTGGCTTAAAGAAAAACGTAACTAATGGAGCTGTTACGGCACAGTACAGTGGGGTACACAGTTGTGCCAAACTTTTTCTTACAGCTCAATTAAAGCTCCTCTAGACAGAGACTATTGGAGAAAATTCAGTGTTATTGGACTTTCCAAAAACTTCAAGCTCTGAAGGATCTTTAAGAATAAGCTTACTCAGCTGGAGGCCTCTGCTTTGATAAAACATTCTGTTTCAGTTATTTCCAGTATTGTCCTTTTTCTCTGATGTCCTCTAATCTGTTGTCTTCCTCTCTTCGCTTTGACATACTTGCTTTGTTAAATCACACATGTAAAATTTAAATGCACTTGCCGTGCTTGTTGCAGAGCTTTTTGTGACATGCCCTTGATGTATACGACAGGCATAAAACTAATTTATAATTCCGATTCTTCTGGGGAAACTGAATCAGAAAGCTTAACTTTTCATTTTTCCCCACTCTTTTTTTTCTTCAAATTTATCTTTTTTTACATTCATTTCCTCTTGCCGTTTATTGCTTGATCTTTCTTCCTACCTTTATCCTCTGTTCTCTGACTTTGTTCTATTCTGTCGTTTTGTTGTTTTGTTGCCTCTCTCCCACTTTGTCTCCATGTCCCTCATTTCCTCTCTCTAGGGGAGTTTTGGATCAGAGAGGCGCTTTGCTGCCAGGCTGCCACAATACTTCATGTTAATAAAACAGGATAGTTGGAGGCACCGTTGGGAGCTGCACAGAACATTTTTTTTTTCCCAGCCAGTTTGCCGTGCCTTGTTTTCTTGCGGTGGGAAATAGTCCATATCTGTTACAGCGCAGTTCCATCACCATCAGGGAACACTTTCTTGTTGCATTTCGATTCAAGCTGCTGCAGATTTAATAGTGAACTTCAGATTAACTTTTTTTTTTTTTTTTAGTTGTAAGCTGGTACAAAATGGGAGTAGATTTGGAGTTAGAAGGAACAAAGAACAATATTTTATTTTGTTCCCTTGAGCAGTTTATTGCAATCTGCACATCTCAGCACAATAATGTGATGTTAAATAGAAGTAATGCTGTGCAACAGTGACTTTCATTGAATTAAACCTAATTATTTATTAGTCATCCCAAATTGTTGCCTCTAATAATTTTGTTTCTCTCCATTATTTCACCTGAAACATATAAAGCTGATATTTGAGTAAAAAGGTTTCCTATTTATTTTTCATAAACTTGAGTCACTTTCACAAAGGATAGAATTTTATATTTTTTAAAGCCTTGCGTACTAAATGCTGCTTTCACTCGACAAGTGTTTTATCCTTGTGAAATACAAGTTTTGATCAATGTCACACTTCACTCCATCATTTTCAAGGAAAACACAAACCAAGTGGTCCCAATAGATATAAATTTAATAGAGCAGCAAGTGTGCAACATTTGTGTTTTTGCAGTTTGCGACTATAGAGTGCACGTAATGCCAATGTGGAAATACATCAGAAATAATCGTAGAGAAGCTAATGTTGCTGGCCATTATTATCTGCAGCGTTTACATAACTTGTTCATCATATAACTGAAAACTTTTTAAGGGAAAAAATAACAATAAATCAAGCTAACAAGACACAAAAATTTCATCCACTTCACAAGGAGTTAAAGTACTTTTTTTCTTGCTTTTACCATTGTTTTACTAAAAATATAAAAGCCTCTAGGATTGAAAATGGCGCTTTAACGATCTGTATTTTGTAGATATTAGTTTCCTTTTTTTTGTTAAATTCCAACAATATAGCACTTTGCAAAGCAGACTATTATTTATTTATTTATTTCGAACAGACAGTAAAAACAATCAAGAAAGAAAGAAAATTTGAATGAAAAAAACTTAAAGCTACAGTGTGTAATAATTACAGGCATATAAAGTCAGAAATTTAATATATTATACATAACTATGTTATTTATCATCACCTATGAGCTCAGCCTTTTAACCATAATATTTGCGTTGCCTTAGAATTCGTTATTTATAATTACATAGGAGCGGGTCTCGCAGCCATGGAGGCTGACATCTTTGCGCTACGGCAAGCGCAGAGGCAACAAACTAGCGATTGCGAGATCTCCCATGACGCTCGAAAATAACTACGGCAAGTTGAGAGAGATGAACTGAGACGGTACTGAACAGTAGATGGCAGTATTATGCCTGAGAAGCGTTTAGTCTGCCTGAAACCAAAGAAGAAGAAGAAGCAGGTATACTGCGCCTCGGTAACAAGAAAGGTAAACAAGGCGGCAGGCGTGAGTGACTTTGCAAACTGTTTGGCACTGTGTGGCCAAACATCAGACGAATGGAGGATCATGCCTACTCTGTATCACAACGAAAAGCGGCGGACACCGAACCCCCATCATCTAAGAAGCGGAAACACGACGAGAATAAACGCAAGAGTGACAAGAAACGACAAAAAACACGGATCAACATTGGCACGGCATTTACACGATGGAAGTCACTGATGGAGGAAAAAGGTTTTCAAAGTGACGCACAAGTTACCAGTTTTCTCTTGGACAGGTAATTAATCCTATACACACAATTGTCTAATATCACTGCAGTTTTTGGAGTACAGGATGCTCAGACCTGTCTAAAACAATAACATGCTGCGTGATGATGCTGTTACTCTCCAGTATACTTATTCAGCAACGTCCCTGACGTTTCATAGGTAATGATTCAGTAATTTTCTGTAAAATAATTTTCTGGATATATACCTCGGTTACTTCTCTCCGGCTCCTTTGGAGATCTTCAAGCCTTTCCTCCTCTGCTCTCACCCCGCTGGCTCCCCTCTCCCCGCTGGCCCCAGCTGCACGCTCACCCCGGCCTCTCTGCCCTCTTACTCTCCCTCTTCCTTGCCTTGTAACCCCCGTGCCACAAACAAGACTTGGACTCTGTAAACGGGGAATATATATTCTTCCAGCGAACACAATCTCGCTGTTAAACTAATGACTACAATTACTTCGTCTGTTTATATCACCATGCAAAGCAGCTCACCAAAACGTCACAACGACGTAGAAAAAATAACGGGTATATTTATTATCTTAAGTCTACATGAAATCTATACCCTACACAGACTAATGAAATACTATCTGTAAAATTATCTATGTAAACAAACCTCATCACTTGAGAAGGTAGGTGATGACGACGTCGTGGAAGACATTTTGTCCCGTAACGCTCGCCGTACTGTTGGGGGGGAGAAGCGGTGGGGGGGAGACGTTCATGTTGCTGCAGTCTGCAGTCTGACCGCTAGATGTCGCTGAAAATTACACACTGTAGCTTTAAGAATGAAAATATAAAACAAATTATTTTGCCCATGTGACATGCAAATTTTATATTTTCTGTTCGAAAAGGAGCAGGTAGAAGATACATCTTACAATGTCCTGCCCCTTTCCTACTTGTCAATTTATCATCCATTAACTGTCAAAACATCAAAAAACCAAAAAAAAACACTTGTTTCCATTCCACATGATGTTTAGCCATGTACAATTATTTTAAGTACTATTTATGTCATCAATTACATTATAGACTATTAAACAGTCATCTTATATAGCGTATTTTGAAATGAGCTTGGTTTTAATCAGTTTTTTAAATTGGTTTGCATTAATAATTTTTTTAAACTCGTCATTCAATCCATTCCAGACATTTACTCCACACACAGATAAACAAAAACTCTTCCTGGTTGTTCTAAAGTGTTGTTTTTTAAAGTATCCTTCACCTCTTAGATTATAACCCCCCTCTCTGTCATCAAACATTTCCTGTATATTGTGTGGAAGTTTTTGATTTCGGACCTTAAACATGAATTGTGAAGTTCTAAATATTACCAGGTCCCAGAATTTCAGTATATTTGATTTGATAAATAACTGGTTTGTGTGTTCCCAGTATTGTTATGTCATGAGCAGCTACTCAACTGGCTGACATGAGTGCAAGTTTTTCCAAGTCCCAGCTATCAGACTTTGCTTTTCACAGAGAATTTATAAAAATCCAAAGAGCTCCATGTCAACTTTTACAGATGTCAATAAGTAGATGTTAAAGTTCACCACAGTTGGCAAAATGAACAAAGATAGTTAGTATAGAAAGAAAGGAGGGTCTCTTAAAAGGAAAGCAGAAACTTTTTCTCAGTTTGCATAGCTGCGACTGAAGTAACTACACAACTTCTACAGGAATGTTTTCTTAGACAGGGAAAACCAAAGCTTAGTTGTCGGTCCATCAGAGGGACAATGATCCCAAACACTGGATGGCTTAAAAAGAACTTCATTATGAGGCGGTAATGGCCCTGTCAAGGTCCAGACTTTAACTCTGTTTTAATGCTGTGGTCTAACCTCACTAACACAGGGAATTTTATCCACAATCTGCTGTAAGCTTGGTGAAAAAACAGCACAAGCAAAAATGTTTGAAATTTAAACTGAAGTAGGAGACAAATATCCTTGTTTTGTTCCTAAAATGTTTTTTTTTTCCAGCTGCTGTAAAGTTAAACTTTTGAAAATTGGTTCTGTTACATGTAATTTGTAAGGTTGCTTTTATCTGCTCATTGTGCCACTGTCACATGCCAGTTTCCACCACTGGGAGACAATAAAGTTATTTCTATTCCATTCTAATATACATCAACATCAGATGAGTACAACTATGTTTTTTTATTGTCATAACTGTGTCAGAGATGGCCGTAACCGTTACCACTTTGAAATGTCACAAGTTCTAGTTAAATACCTAATTGTCCAGCCTGAAGATTTTTTGTTACATTTATTGGTAAACCAGACCTGCATCCTTTCCCTCGCCCTTTTTTTTCTTAATCATTTGGTTGAAAGTATGTGGGAAATGTGGAAAATGCAGCTGTCTGGAACCAAGGTTTTATTTCCTTTTTTATTATTTATTCTTGGCTACTGTAGACACATGGCTCTGTGACAGGATGAATTCAGTGGGAGAGGATCTGCACTCTTATGGATTGGTTGCTCTAAAGTGAAAAAGAAAGCAAAAAAATAAACTAAAAAAGAAGGCCAGTTAAAATTATATTTTAATTTTGTTTTGTCGGTTGATCACCCCCTTGTGTTTTTCACTGCTACTTTCAACAGAGCCAGTTTGATAAACGATTCTTCCAGGATTTAATCGCATTCCCGACTATTTACTGTTGATCATCCAACAGCCTGTTACACACAGACGTGCACTGCTTAGCAGTAACATGAACACATCAGTGGCTTTGGATGCAACACCCATGGCCGGGAAGCAGATGGTGTATTGATCCAAACAGTGAGTTTATTGTGACCTTCAATTTATGACCTTTAACTTGGCTGTTAGGCTTTGCTCTAATGATTATTCTATGCCAGAGATGATTGAAAGATACAAGTAGTTTCTCTGCAAAACATTGAGTGCAAAAATGTTTGCTTATTATGTTGAATATAGTTCAATGGACGAATTATACATGAATGATAAAAACAATTGTAGAACAGAAATGTCAATTTTTTTTTATTATCAAGCCTTAAAGTATGCTATTCAGGTATGGAACATCCTATGCCACCACTGCATTTGATTCAGAGCATGCTGATGGATTCTGCTTAACAGCTAAGAGTGTGCAAAATAATCGTCATGACGATGCATGCAATTCTAATTTTTGTGATCTACTGCATCGATTCTTGAAGGCAAGAATCGATTATAAAAAAAAAAATAATAATAATTAAGAAATAAAATACATTAATGGTTGCCGCACATCAGCCAAACCAAGTGGAATACAACTTCCAGTCCAGCAGATGTCGCTGCGGATGTGTCACAAGCATGTCCGGCCGTGGGATACTGCGACGAGTCATATGAAATAAAACATGGAGGACACTATGAAAATTTGCCCCGCGGTTCCATCACATTTTGTCAGTGTGTCCACGTCAGTTATAGTATTATTTCTGTCCAGTATCTGTTTTCATGGCAACACCTCCAAAAGTCGTCTCAATAAATACAGCTATGTATGAATTCAGTTGCTTTCAGTTATGTATCAATTGAAGACACTATCCAGATCATTCCCTGCCAGTCGGCCACTGGTAAGGTTTGTATCTTTTTCTTACACTCTTCAGTGAAAATATCACAATGCATCGCAATATTTCAAGTATCATGATGAATCGTGATAGAATCGCATCGTGGCATGTGAATCGTGATTCAAATCGAATCATGACTTCTTTGCCAATACCCACCCCTAGTAACAGCCAATCTTGCCTACATCATAAGTCCTGTTACTTGTCACAAAATAACATAAAATAAACCAAAAACCAAAAATGTTGCATATTTATTATCCAACCCGTATAAATATGTCTTGCCAAAATACAACCTGTCAAGATAATGGTCTAATCAGTGTTGACCAGGACGATTTACACAGCTGCAAACAAAATGAAGACCCACTTGGAGGGTGTATTCTGACCATCTGTAAATAAAAAGTATATCTTGTTAAATTACTGGCATCTCTGTGGATCATAATCCCTCTACAATATCCAATCGGCTCTTGTTTTGTGAGATGTTCTTTGGTGTGACCCACCAGCTCCTTTGCATCAATTTGCTCTTTTTTATTTTTTAGGTTTTTAGATTGCTCTTTTTTTCTCTCATCATTCTTCGTTAGCTACAGTTTACTTAAAAGGGAAATGATGAAAATAAATGGAGTGAAATTTTGCATAGATAGGGTGAATGTAAGTTGCAATGACACATATAAGCAGATAAATGTCAGAAAGTATGCATTCATTAGACTTCCTTGGACAGCTTTCTTTGCTGATGCCTTAGGAGTTGTAGTGGTTTCTGGTTCCTTCACAAGTTCTTTTTGATCTCCCACATCTGAAGGCACATACTATATAATCGATATCCTCTGGACAAAAGAAATACAATTTCTTTCACAGTTTTGCTCAGTCCAGGTACACCCTACTTTCAGAAACAGTTTCCCAAGTCTTTAACTGCAAGCTGAGAAATCTCTGCCTGAATTTGACCCTCGGTGGAAAAGCCTGCCTCTCGGTCATTCCCTGAAGAGAGCGGCAGCATCCAGCCATATTGTTATTCATATAGTGTGTTCAGCTGCTGAAGACATTGTCATGGCAACCGGTGGTTCTGTTGTTGATGATGTTTATTGAATCCTGTGTGTGTATGTGAGTGTAAGGTAGGCTTGATGTTTAATTTTTAAAGTGGCAGACATGATTTAAATCCATTAAGGTTTAAACTGCTGACAACAGACTGGCACATAACCATATCTCTATTTTCTATCTTTCTGTATTATTCAAATAACCTAAGTTGAGCAGTGAATTAGAATTTTTAGTAACAAAAGAGAAATCATATATATAACAGACCTCTAGATGTGCTCTTAAGGCGATATTATCCTTACCAGATTTCTAAACCTTCGTTTCCAAGGGAGAATACATTTATTGGCATAAATTTGCATTTTAAATTGTTTTATAGTTGCTTCATGATCTTTAAGTGAGTCACTAATTCAGCAAGCTATGCCAGAACAATCATCTTCCTTCAGGTTTTAATTTTTTTTTGTTTTCAGGAGATAGAAATGAATTGTTAATGAGACTTAAGTGTTATAACAGAGCACTGGCCATGTCAGATTCATGAATAATATGACTGTTTCTGAGGAGTTTATTTACCTAAATCTTAAAGAGGGGAGCATAATAATCACATCCAGGATTCTTACTTTACCCTATTGACAAAGATTTAAGTATGAGACACTTTGATTTATTGCTATGCAGTATTTAAGATAATCAATTTCCCCACCCCTTTTTAGATAAACATTTATTTTATGAAAAACTTGAAATAAGGCAACAAAATAATTCAAACAAATTAGTACTTTGCAAAGTTAGTCACTAACTTAATTTGGTGTCAACATTCTGCATGACAGCGCGTCTCAACAGCTTGGTATAGAAAAAAAAAAGTTGGACTTATTTTAGTTGTTTAATTCTGAAAGTGATATTTTTGTAAGGAATTTTATATGACAGAGGGATATTAGCAAAGCTTATTGGGAAGATTTGTTAAAATTCATGCAATTCAATTCTGTTTAATTATATAGCGCCAATTCACAACACATGTCATCTCAAGGCACTATACAGTTCATCAGATCATCCAGTCAAATTGATTCAACGTTTTCTATCTAAGGAAAACCAGTTGATTGCATCGACTCGAATGCAATCCCTCACACTAAGCATGCTTGTAGCGACAGCGGAGAGGAAAAACTTCCTTTTAACAGGTAGAAACCTCCAACAGAACCAGGCTAGTTCAAGGCTTGCATTGGATTTATTTTATAGGAATTGTTAAAACAAAAATTTAATGCTGTTAGTTTTGTAAAAAAAAAAAAAAAAAAAAAAAAACCTTTCCTGATATAGGATCATTGTAGCGCCTTAATGAAAGTACTCGGATTAAGATCTGGGATTTTGGTATACAGGTGCTGGTCATAAAATTAGAATATCATGAAAAAGTAGATTGATTTCAGTAATTCCATTTAAAAAGTGAAACTTGTATATTATATTCATACATTACATACAAACTCATATATTTCAGATGTTTATTTTGTTTAATTTTGATGATTACAAATGACAACAAATGAAAATCTCAAATTCATCATATCAGAAAATTAGAATATTACTGAAGACCAATAAAAACAAAGGATTTATAGAAATGTTGGCCAACTGAAAAGTATGAACATGAAAAGTATGAGCATGTACAGCACTCAGTATTTAGTTGGGCCTCCTTTGGCCTGTATTACTGCAGCAATGCGGCGTGGCATGGAGTCGATCAGTCTGTGGCACTGCTCAGGTGTTATGATAGCCCAGGTTGCTCTAATAGTGGCTTTTAGCTCTTCTGAATTGTTGGGTCTGGTGTATTGCATCTTCTTCTTCACAATACCCCATAGATTTTCTATGGGGTTAAGGTCAGGAGAGTTTGCTGGCCAATTAAGAACAGGGATACCATGGTCCTTCAACCAGGTACTGGTAGCTTTGGCACTGTGTGCAGGTGCCAAGTCCTGTTGGAAAATGAAATCTGCATCTCCAAAAAGTTGGTCAGCTGCAGGAAGCATGAAGTGCTCTAAAACTTCCTGGTATGTGGCTGCGTTGACCCTGGACCTCAGAAAACACAATGGACCAACACCAGCAGATGACATGGCACCCCAAACCATCACTGACTGTGGAAACTTTACACTGGACTTCAAGCAACGTGGATGAAGTGCCTCTCTTCTTTTCCTCCAGACTCTGGGACCTTGATTTCCAAAGGAAATGCAAAATTTACTTTCATCAGAGAACATGACTTTGGACCACTCACCAGCAGTCCAGTCCTGTTTCTCTTTAGCCCAGGCAAGACGCTTCTGACGCTGTCTGTGGTTCAAGAGTGGCTTGACACAAGGAATGCGACAGCAGAAACCCATGTCTTTCATACGTCTGTGTGTGGTGGTTCTTGAAGCACTCACTCCAGCTGCAGTCCACTCTTTGTGAATCTCCCCCACATTTTTGAATGGGTTTTGTTTCACAATCCTCTCCAGGGTGCGGTTATCTCTCTTGCTTGTACACTTTTTTCGACCACATCTTTTCCTTCCCTTCGCCTCTCTATTAATGTGCTTGGACACTGAGCTCTGTGAACAGCCAGCCTCTTTAGCGATGACCTTTTGTGTCTTGCCCTCCTTGTGCAAGGTGTCGATGGTCGTCTTTTGGACAACTGTCAAGTCAGCAGTCTTCCCCATGATTGTGTAGCCTATAGAACTAGACTGAAAGACCATTTAAAGGCTTTTGCAGGTGGTTTGAGTTAATTAGCTGATTAGAGTGTGGCACCAGGGGCCATCAATTTTGAACCTTTTCACAATATTCTAATTTTCTGATATGATGAATTTGAGATTTTCATTTGTTGTCATTTGTAATCATCAAAATTAAACAAAATAAACATCTGAAATATATGAGTTTGTATGTAATGTATGAATATAATATACAAGTTTCACTTTTTAAATGGAATTACTGAAATCAATCTACTTTTTCATGATATTCTAATTTTATGACCAGCACCTGTATAAGAATATATTATATATAGTCCGCATTTTGGATGCAATGTGCTATTCCTATTTTCAGAGAAACTGAATGTTTCAGTTTTTCATCAACTGTCAACAATAATTTCTTTGTGGCTTGATGTGTTCTCTTCATCCTCTGACATGGGAGCTGGCTCAGAGCTCATCCACTTGTCTGTGTGTTTCCTGGAAGAGGCAGCCTTTTACAGTTGCTTTTTTGTATCTCTGCTTCTGTCTCCTTGAACCCCAGTCGGCCTCAACAGATGGCCGCTCACACTGAGCCTGGTTCTGCTGGAGGTTTCTTCCTGTTAAAAGGGAGTTTTTCCTCTCCACTGTCGCTACAAGCATGCTTAGTGTGAGGGATTGCCTTTGAGTCAATGAGTCGATGCAATCAACTGGTTTTCATTAGATAGAAAACTTGGAATCATTTTAACTGTATGATCTGGTGAACTGTATTGAACTTTACTTGACATGCTCATAAACTTGACCTGCACTGTTTAAATTGACAAGGCTAGTTTGGCACAATACAGGTGCTGGTCATAAAATTAGAATATCATGAAAAAGTAGATTGATTTCAGTAATTCCATTTAAAAAGTGAAACTTGTATATTATATTCATACATTACATACAAACTCATATATTTCAGATGTTTATTTTGTTTAATTTTGATGATTACAAATGACAACAAATTAAAATCTCAAATTCATCATATCAGAAAATTAGAATATTACTGAAGACCAATAAAAACAAAGGATTTATAGAAATGTTGGCCAACTGAAAAGTATGAACATGAAAAGTATGAGCATGTACAGCACTCAGTATTTAGTTGGGCCTCCTTTGGCCTGTATTACTGCAGCAATGCGGCGTGGCATGGAGTCGATCAGTCTGTGGCACTGCTCAGGTGTTATGATAGCCCAGGTTGCTCTAATAGTGGCTTTTAGCTCTTCTGAATTGTTGGGTCTGGTGTATTGCATCTTCTTCTTCACAATACCCCATAGATTTTCTATGGGGTTAAGGTCAGGAGAGTTTGCTGGCCAATTAAGAACAGGGATACCATGGTCCTTCAACCAGGTACTGGTAGCTTTGGCACTGTGTGCAGGTGCCAAGTCCTGTTGGAAAATGAAATCTGCATCTCCAAAAAGTTGGTCAGCTGCAGGAAGCATGAAGTGCTCTAAAACTTCCTGGTATGTGGCTGCGTTGACCCTGGACCTCAGAAAACACAATGGACCAACACCAGCAGATGACATGGCACCCCAAACCATCACTGACTGTGGAAACTTTACACTGGACTTCAAGCAACGTGGATGAAGTGCCTCTCTTCTTTTCCTCCAGACTCTGGGACCTTGATTTCCAAAGGAAATGCAAAATTTACTTTCATCAGAGAACATGACTTTGGACCACTCACCAGCAGTCCAGTCCTGTTTCTCTTTAGACGCTTCTGACGCTGTCTGTGGTTCAAGAGTGGCTTGACACAAGGAATGCGACAGCAGAAACCCATGTCTTTCATACGTCTGTGTGTGGTGGTTCTTGAAGCACTCACTCCAGCTGCAGTCCACTCTTTGTGAATCTCCCCCACATTTTTGAATGGGTTTTGTTTCACAATCCTCTCCAGGGTGCGGTTATCTCTCTTGCTTGTACACTTTTTTCGACCACATCTTTTCCTTCCCTTCGCCTCTCTATTAATGTGCTTGGACACTGAGCTCTGTGAACAGCCAGCCTCTTTAGCGATGACCTTTTGTGTCTTGCCCTCCTTGTGCAAGGTGTCGATGGTCGTCTTTTGGACAACTGTCAAGTCAGCAGTCTTCCCCATGATTGTGTAGCCTATAGAACTAGACTGAAAGACCATTTAAAGGCTTTTGCAGGTGGTTTGAGTTAATTAGCTGATTAGAGTGTGGCACCAGGGGCCATCAATTTTGAACCTTTTCACAATATTCTAATTTTCTGATATGATGAATTTGCTGCTTCCTGCAGCTGACCAACTTTTTGGAGATGCAGATTTCATTTTCCAACAGGACTTGGCACCTGCACACAGTGCCAAAGCTACCAGTACCTGGTTGAAGGACCATGGTATCCCTGTTCTTAATTGGCCAGCAAACTCTCCTGACCTTAACCCCATAGAAAATCTATGGGGTATTGTGAAGAAGAAGATGCAATACACCAGACCCAACAATTCAGAAGAGCTAAAAGCCACTATTAGAGCAACCTGGGCTATCATAACACCTGAGCAGTGCCACAGACTGATCGACTCCATGCCACGCCGCATTGCTGCAGTAATACAGGCCAAAGGAGGCCCAACTAAATACTGAGTGCTGTACATGCTCATACTTTTCATGTTCATACTTTTCAGTTGGCCAACATTTCTATAAATCCTTTGTTTTTATTGGTCTTCAGTAATATTCTAATTTTCTGATATATGAATTTGAGATTTTCATTTGTTGTCATTTGTAATCATCAAAATTAAACAAAATAAACATCTGAAATATATGAGTTTGTATGTAATGTATGAATATAATATACAAGTTTCACTTTTTAAATGGAATTACTGAAATCAATCTACTTTTTCATGATATTCTAATTTTATGACCAGCACCTGTAACTCAACTGTTACCTTTGATTAAGAGAAATAATCGTTTGAAATTTGTGTAATTAACCCATATGAATTTCACTTATTTCTGAAGCAAGTTAAGTCCTTATTTATATTCTGATTTATTAATATTTAGCTGCGTTTACAGCTGTGGAAATGTAGTTGAATAGTTAGAAGTCATTCTAAGCTATTTACTCACTATGATCAACTCATGGCAACTCTCATTGAAATGCATGGTGTAGAAGGTCAGAGGAATCCCATTTAGCTCTATGGATGTGATATCTTTACATTGATTATTAAATTTGTCATTTTCACTTTATGTGTAAGCAGCCTTGGTCTAAAAGATAAAAGCTAGTGGAAGACATTAAATGAGGGAGAACAGTTATTCTGTAATACAGACTGACATGCAAAAGCAATCTACCATTGGATTATACAGCATAGCTGCAGCTGTAGATTACACTTGTCCATTCAGTTTATAACACTTTTAACTGATAATCCCTCTCACATGCTTTACGTCTGGTCTAGACTGCACTCAGAGGTGAGATGATTATCATATCAAAGGGAGCTTTTATAAATAATTAGTAGACAGGATTTCTGCCTAAGTTATGCTTAAGATCAAAGTTGGAAACCCATTTTATAAATGAGGCCCCTGGTCACAACACAGTACGGAGAGAAAAATAAAGTTTACATAAAAAGAACAAGAGTTCAGGTTGGAGATTATGGAAATATAAGCAGCACTTGAGGACATAAGTTGATGGCTTCCTCCTTTGAGAGGTGAAACATTCTGCTGCACTTCAGCTGCGATTCATCATCTGGCTTCCCTCATGGCATGCTGTGGGTTTTCAGAGTGATGGCTGTGGGACACAGCCCACTTGTCCCAGATTGTTTTTTGAAACTACAATAGAAGCAGCAGTTAACACTCACTGTTTCTTCAGCCTTGACAGCATGTGGTTTGACTGAGTAGCATTTAGGGTGTGGCGTTTATAAATCCAGCAGTTATTTCTTTGCTCTATGTGTAAACCTTTGGTTAATTACAGTATTACATTAAGGAGTTATAAAAGAAAAATTTAGAATGTTTTTGTTTCTAGTAAATAATTTTATTGTATGGACATTGCAGTATTAGGAACGTGTAGGCTATTTCATAAAACCAATTCAGCAGATTTAACTCAACCAGTAGGTCCTATGACTCCTTCTTTCATGGATTCATTAGAAAAACATCAACTGGAAATTTGACATTAATAATAATGAATTCATAATGAATAGAGAATGTTCCCTCTCTGTCAAAAAAAAATAATACAACCACAGAAATTGTTGTAAATTGTTGGTTCCCCTCAATGCCGCTGCCAGTGTCCTCACTAAGACTAAGAAAGTAGAGCACATCACCTCAGTTCTAAAGTCCTTCCACTGGCTCCCTGTATCTCAGAGAATAGACTTTAAAATACTTCTGTGAGTCTATAAACCCCTGAATGGCTTAGCACCTACATACATCACAGACTTGCTGTCAGTGTATCAACCCTCCAGACCACTCAGGTCTTCTGGCTCCAGCCTGCTCTGCATACCTAGAACCAGAACTAAACATGGAGAAGCAGCATTTAGTTCCTATGCTCCACTTATCTGGAACTTCCAGAAAACTGTAAAGGTGTGGAAAGCCTGAGTTCCTTTAAATCAAGACTAAAAACACATTTGTTTAGGATTGCCTTTGACTGTTCTAGTTAAACAGTTCAACTGAAACATCATTAGTTCAACTTTATTTTCTTTAGTCCAACTGTTTTTAATATTCTTTTTTGTTTCTGCATTTTTTATTTAATTTTTTTCCTACTTGCTTTGATTCTGTTTTATTTTACTATATTTTAATCATGTAAAGCACTTTGCATTGTCTTTGTACTGAATTGTGCTATACAAATAAACTCAATAAAAGAAAAACCAACAACAATCACAGAAACAACTTAGTTCTGGTAAAGGTAATAATGAATACAAATTCTATGGATTGTAATACACCTAGTGGTGCAACCTGGACACATCTTCAGTGACTCTCCCGAGATCACTGGGTGTTTCGGGTCTTAGTCATACACCCTCACTCGGGCGACCCAGCCGGGGGTGATCAGTTCCCCGACTTGTGTCCAGGTAGCGCACTACGCCACGCCTCCCCCCTCCTCAACCAGAGCCACCGTGAAGCCTTTTCAGCTGCTTCCAAGATGTTCTTGGTTGCTCTTCGTCTCTGCAGACCGCAAATCCCTAGGAGTCCAAGGACACGGTGTAGAGATCTGCCTGCGAAGCCCCTGCAGCCCACTTCAATAGGCTCACAGCGGGCCTTCCAGCCATTCCTCCGGCACTCAGCCACAAGTTCTGTGTATTTAGCCCTCTTCCTCTCCTGGGCTTCCTCTATTCTGTCCTCCCAAGGAACAGTTAGTTCCAGCAGCACAACCTGCCTGGTGGAATTTGATGACAGCACCATGTCCGGGCGGAGTGTCGTGGCTGCGATGTAATCCGGGAATCTCAACTGCCTCCCCAGATCGACCAAGAGCTGCCAGTCCCTTGCTGTCGTGAGCAGGCCCCCTTGGGTCTTCTTGGAGGGTTGCAGTTTCTCCCCTGCTCGAACAAAGGCAATCATGCTCCTGCTTAGAGGTTGACTCTTGCTGGTGTTTATGCCAGTGCAGATGGTATCTGCTATTGCCCGCAGGACCTGGTCATGGCGCCAGCGGTATCTGCCATCTCCCAGGGCCTTTGGGCAGCAGCTTAGGATGTGCTCAAGAGACCCTTTCCTCTGGCAGAGCTGACACGCAGGTGATTCTATCAGGCCCCAGGTGAACAAGTTAGTGGGGCTTGGGAGGACATCATACACCGCTTGGACGAGGAACCTGAAATGATGTGGCTCCGCCCTCCATACATCAGTCCAGGTGATCTTACAGCTGGAAACATGCTCCCACTTGGTCCAGGCCCCCTGCTTGCTCATGCCCACCACCCTGCTGAAGCGAGCTTCTTCCACCTCTGCCCGAACCTCCTCTTGGATGAGTTTACGCCTGTCCTTCCCTGTCACTCTGTTGTAGCAGGGCTTCGGGTTGCTGCCCAGCCCTGCCCGCCCTGTGGCCACTGTACCCACCATGGTGCTGTGACGCAGCCTCGCCTCGGCTCTTTCCACTGCGACCTTGGCACGCCACTTCCTTCCAGTGTGGACCTCTATCCCTGCTGAAGACACCTTCCCATCAGTGGAGTCTCTGTAGAGAAGGACTTCTCTAGCCCGGGCAACCTTGAACTCCTCTGACACGCTGCTCAATGGGAGCGTGAGCTTGGTCCCATGTCCAAACAGGGCAATACTGCTCAGACTGCGAGGCAAGCCCAGCCACCTGCGCAGGTACTGACTGATCTTCCTCTCAAAGCCCTCCACGGTCGTAAGTGGGATCTCATACATCAGCAAAGGCCAGAGGAGACGGGGCAGGATGTTGTGCTGATAGATCCAAGCCTTGAACATCCCAGGAAGTCCAGACTTGTCAACAGCTAGGAGCCACTGGTTAAGGTTGGTGCTGGTTGCTTGCCGTGCAGCGGTGTCCTTCAGATCACCAGTGAAGAGCTTTCCAAGGCTCTTCACTGGTTTTTCAGACACAGATGGAATAGTGGTATTTCCCAGGATGAAGCGGAAGCGGTCCGTCACCTTCCCTTTCCGCACGACCAGGGATCTGGACTTCCCAGGCTTGAAACTCATCCTTGCCCAAGAGATGAGTCTATCCAGGCCTTGCAGCAACCATCTGCACCCAGGCACTGATGTAGTAGTTACCGTGAGGTCATCCATAAATGCTCGGATTGGTGGCTGCCGGGTACCAGATTTGGATAATGGACCTCAGCACTCTACTTCTGCTGACTTAACCAACATATTCATGGCGAGGGCAAACAGGGAGACAGAGATCGTGCAGCCAGTGATTATTCCTTTTTCCAGACGGTGCCAATCCGATGTTGATGCCCCTGAGGACACCCTGAGACTAAAATCTTCATAATAGTCCAGGATGAGGTGCCGCACCTTCTCTGGGACATGATATCTGCTCAGGGATAATTCCACCAACTTGTGCGGAATCGATCCATAAGCATTGGCGAGGTCCAGCCAAAGAACCGCCAAATCACCCCTGCTCTCTCTCGCCTCACGGATCAGCTGTGTCACTACACCAGTGTGCTCGATACACCCCGGGACTCCTGGCACACCCCCCTTTTGCACAGATGTATCGATGTAGGAGTTCTTCAGCAGAAATTCCATGAGACGGTTGGAAATTACTTTAAAGAAGGCCTTGCACTCCACACTGAGGAGGGATATTGATCTGAACTGCTCAATGTTCTTTGCGTTTTCCTCTTTGGGAATCCATACTCCCTCTGCATGCTTCCACATCTGGGGCACCTTCCCTCTTTTCCAGATAGCTCTGAAGATCTTCCACATACGCTTCAGCAGGCGGGGGCAATGTTTGAAGACCTTGTATGGGACTCCACTGGGGCCTGGTGCTGATGCAGCTCTTGACGCTTTGATTACCTCTTTGACCTCCTTAAAGGTGGGTGTTCTGGTGTCAAAAAGTGTACTGGGTTCAGATGGGCATATCAGGGCTTCACAGGGGCCAAGGTCTTGGTCTCTCATGCCGTCACTGTAAGTGTTCCTTAAGTGGCGGTTGATGTCTTCCTTCGGACATGAGAGCTGGCCACTGCATTTCTCTCCCAGCAGTTTCTTTGCAAATCCAAATGGGTTTGCGATAAAGGAGCTGCGCTTGCGGGCCCTCTCCTTGCCTCTCTTCCTGTGCCACTCAGCAAGGCGGAGGGTGAGCAGCGTCTCCCTCACCACAATCCTTAGTTCTGCCAAGGCCTTCTTCTCTTCGTCACTCGCCTTCCTGTACTGGTACCTTAGTGCCCTCAGCTCTTGTCTGAGTTGAGCGATCTTTTTCTCACGCCGGTTTGGAATTGCTACATTAGTTGTCTTGGTGGCACGATGTTCCTTGATGCCAAACCTGTCTGATGCAATGCTGATTATGAATGTGCTCATTGTCTTGAGCCTCTGGTCCACATCCCCCTTCGCTGTTACTTCTAGGGCTGAATCAACATCCTTATCAAACTGAAGCCACTCCGACTCCTTGTTGGCAGCGGGCCACAAAATCTGTCGATGTTCTGAGGCTCTGCTTTGGGGCGTCGCCGGTAGTGCATGGAGGCTCTGGGCACTGTGGGGTGACTCCGGGCCCGGATCCTCCTCCGTCTCACCAGATGCCGTACTGGGTACTGGCACTGTGCGTTGCTCCACGGGGTTCCTTAAGCAGCGCATCTTGGTCTGGTGAATCTTCAGACCTTTCAGATTTTTGCAGACCTTGCCACATTTGCAGACTGCACTCGTCGTCAACTGTCCGTTTGCAAGGGTCGTTACCATAGAATCCGTCCGTTTGGGGTGCTCATTCTCCCCCCCTCTCGGGCACCCCTGGGGGTATAACTCTTTAGGGTTCTTCGTAGCGTTGTTAGGGTGCTCCCTTGCGGGAGCTGCAGTTCAGGATGCTACCCCTACCTGCCCCAGTTGCCGTCTCTCCGAGCTGTCCTCTGTCTCTCCAGATGTCACCACACTTTCGGGGTTGTCATCCAGTCTTTCCTGAAAGTCAATGGCTCTGCCATGTTGGATTAGGATTGTAATACACCTAGTGGTGCAACCTGGACACATCTTCAGTGACTCTCCCGAGATCACTGGGTGTTTCGGGTCTTAGTCATACACCCTCACTCGGGCGACCCAGCCGGGTGTGATCAGTTCCCCGACTTGTGTCCAGGTAGCGCACTACGCCACGCCTCCCCCCTCCTCAACCAGAGCCACCGTGAAGCCTTTTCAGCTGCTTCCAAGATGTTCTTGGTTGCTCTTCGTCTCTGCAGACCGCAAATCCCTAGGAGTCCAAGGACACGGTGTAGAGATCTGCCTGCGAAGCCCCTGCAGCCCACTTCAATAGGCTCACAGCGGGCCTTCCAGCCATTCCTCCGGCACTCAGCCACAAGTTCTGTGTATTTAGCCCTCTTCCTCTCCTGGGCTTCCTCTATTCTGTCCTCCCAAGGAACAGTTAGTTCCAGCAGCACAACCTGCCTGGTGGAATTTGATGACAGCACCATGTCCGGGCGGAGTGTCGTGGCTGCGATGTAATCCGGGAATCTCAACTGCCTCCCCAGATCGACCAAGAGCTGCCAGTCCCTTGCTGTCGTGAGCAGGCCCCCTTGGGTCTTCTTGGAGGGTTGCAGTTTCTCCCCTGCTCGAACAAAGGCAATCATGCTCCTGCTTAGAGGTTGACTCTTGCTGGTGTTTATGCCAGTGCAGATGGTATCTGCTATTGCCCGCAGGACCTGGTCATGGCGCCAGCGGTATCTGCCATCTCCCAGGGCCTTTGGGCAGCAGCTTAGGATGTGCTCAAGAGACCCTTTCCTCTGGCAGAGCTGACACGCAGGTGATTCTATCAGGCCCCAGGTGAACAAGTTAGTGGGGCTTGGGAGGACATCATACACCGCTTGGACGAGGAACCTGAAATGATGTGGCTCCGCCCTCCATACATCAGTCCAGGTGATCTTACGGCTGGAAACATGCTCCCACTTGGTCCAGGCCATGAATGAATAAATGAAAATCAGATATTGCTTTTCAATCATGCTTCAATATAATCCTTAAAAAAAATAAACTCATGAAACAGACCTGGACAAAATTGATGGTACCCTTAACTCCATATCTTTGGATGCGATTACTGCATCTGTCTATGGCACTTCTGCACCTACACTCCAAAAAATGGAAATTTAAATAAGTAATTTTTGCTCAAATTTAGTGCATTTTTTCTTGAATTGAGGAGTTAAGTGAGACACTTTGCCAATGGAACATGACAATTTACATTTAAGAGAAGAAAAAAACAATTGCTTTGTCTTATTTCAAGCGTATATTATCTAATTATCTTATTTTAGGAGTAATTATACTAATTCCATTGGCAGATCATCTTATTTACGTGCTCAAATTAAGGGTAAATACACTTAATTTAAGACATTTTTTACTAATTTCAGGATGTTTTTTTGCAGTGTATCAGCAGGTGTTATGTTTCACCCCACATAAGTAAACTGCTCCAATTGTCTGATGTTTGAAGGGTGCCTTTTCCAATTGACATGTTTTATCTTCTTCTAAAGATGCTCGAATTGGGTCAGGGCTCATAGAAGACAACTTAGTAATGGTCCAATGTTTTCCTCTTAGCCATTCTTGGGTGTTTTTACCTGTGTGTTGTTGATCTTTAAAATAAATCTTTTTAAAATAAAGATTTCATTGAATATTACATGAATTCAAGATACCCTGTGCCAGATAAAGCAAAGCAGCTCCAGAACGTCACGGAGCCCCCTCAATTTTTCACAGTAGGGACTGATATGCTTCATTTTTCCATCTGTGAGCATAGAGCTGATGTGACTTGTCAAAAAGTTTCATTTATCTCTTGTATGTCCATAGGACATTCTCCCAGAATATCCTGGTCTGTTTTTTTTTTTATGATTTGTTTTTTTTACAATTGTGTCATCCTTGGTCATCTCCTATTAAGTTCACTTTGGCTCAAACAACGATGGATACTGCAATCTGAGACCAATGTTCCTTGAGCTTGAATTGAACACCTTTCATCTGTTTATAAGTTTTTCTGGGCTCTTTTGTCACCAGTCGTATTATTATTATTGTACTTGATTTGTGATCAGTCTTCCGCCTGCGGCCACGTACATGGAGGTTGGCGTCAGTCCTCTAGAATTAAAATATCTGAATAATATGTCCAACTCTAATCAAAGTAACATCAAGCTGCTTGGAGATGGTCTTATAACCTTTATCTTTAACATGTTTGTTAATAATGTTTTTTATATTCTCCTGACATAACTATTTCCTCAGCTTTCTGTGGTCCATGTTCAGTGTGGTACACACATCTCCAAACAATTTAGTGACTGTCTGTAGCCACATATATAGGCCCACCGACTGATTACAAGATTGTAGACACCTCTAATGCTAATTAGTGGACACACATTGATTTAACATGTCCCTTTGGACACATAAATTTTAGCCTTTTCTAGGGAGCAGAGGACAAAGTAGCTTGCCAAGCTGATGATCCAGCTGATTAAAGGTGTTGCTAAGGCATGTAAACATTAATTACACCTAAACCTTCTACTTGCAATAAAATATGGAATTCTTTGCTTTCTATTATAGTGGACGTTCGGGCCTATATTTCTGGTTGCAGAACCTTTTAAAGTCACCATACGATGCGTACAGTTAACTGAACACAGAACTGATCAAAGTGGATCAGTGGGCTGGTAGTTTTTTAATACTTTGTTCAGCTGTGGTCTGAAAACTCACATGATAAATACATTTTTGTTTTCCTTTTCAAAATAAAAAAAAAAAGTTTTGCCGGTGTGAATTCAGCAAGGAACCCCTTCTGCAGGAAAGTGACTAATCACATATGACTGAGTTCAGTTTCCCTGTTTGATGTTGGACTAATATTTGTAATCCTGCTGAGGAAGCAAATCTCAGCCTTGTTTATACGGTATACCCCAGCGCGATGCGTCAGTGTGTAAACACTGTTGATCAACATCAGCTCCGGAAAGCATAAAGCTCTCTTAGTGGACACCTTTCCCAAGGCTATAGATTATTGGAATGAAAGGAGGAAAATCAAACAGAAGTTGTGACTTAATGAATATTTACCTCGCATGACTGATCAGCTCTTTCTATCACCACTAGTTTCCTGAATGCACCATTAGAATCACCTTTTTCTCACAATGTCTCAGGATGGCATGAACCATTGCTAATACTAGCTAACATGATAAAGCAAAAACTATCATATTACATCACATTTATTAAAATCTCTGCCCATTGCAGATCTGGTCCCTTTTAGCTTGCTTACTCTACTTCCTGTTTACTACAGCCAAGCATAGCATCAATCTAATATATAACAGCAATAGGCTTTGGATACCCTCGTTAGTTCACTCCAATGGATGAAAAAAAGTCTATTTGACATTTTGTTTTATTGGACTTTTTAATAAAAGTTTTATCTTTGCTTGATATTATAATGAAAAGGTGTTTCCTACAAAACCTTCTCAATTTAAAGCATATAATGCTGTTATGTCTTTAGCACTTCAATTTAGCTACCTATCCAGCCATTCTACGACTAGCATATGGAGAGTAGGGATGAGACGGTTTATGAAAACCGTCCGAACCGTTCGGTTCGACTGTCTCGGTTCGGTTCGCGTGTGTTGCGTTCAGTTCATGCGCTGCTCCATTTTCTCATAGGCGAAGCGTTTACACTCCAGAGCAGAAGGTGGCGGTACTGCGACCAAAGCCAACCACCAGTAGTAAACAAGAAGAAGAAGAAGCAAAGCAGCGTAGCCGGGTGTAGCAGAAAAAAATCAGTTGTTGTGGAGAATTGTGTGGGTATGGCGAGTGGGAAAGAACAGGAGTTGGAAGACGCGCCAGCAGCACTTTATAGGTATGCTGTATGGGACCACTTTGCATTTAGAGTGACCTACGATGACGGCGGAAAGAAAGTTGTGGATAAAAGTGCAACAGTGTGCAAGCATTGTGCAACACGTTTTGTTTATGCTTACAGCAACACGACCAACATGTCATGCTAACTCCGAAATCCCACATACTCCGTCAGCGCTCCGCCCCGCTGCGCTCCAGACCGGCTGCTCAAAGCAAAGCCTACAGCCTCCACTGTGGCTCCCGTCCGCTCCCCTCTGAGTTCCTTGGAGATGGTAGAGGGCATGCGCGAGATGATTAAATTCAAAGCAGCAAAACATGCGGAAATGATCCAGGGTTTCCGTGGATCATTAAAAATAATTACAATCCATTAATTTTTTTGATATCCTTTCATTAATTTTATTAATTTTTATGGGATTTCAGTGTAACAATCAACATATACCGAACCGAACCAAAAACAATGACCACGAAACCGTGAATCGAACCGAACCGTGGATTTTATGAACCGTTCCACCCCTAAAGAACAGTATAAAATATTCACTCTGAGGTTTTCATTTAACAATAAATCAATTATGAACATGAGAGGTTTTTGAGGACTCACTGTAGGTTTAGGCGGTTTCTATTATTTTCATAGGATGTAATGTTTGACAACCTTTTGAGTTAGTTTAGCCTTTAAACTGTAGGATAAAAACTTCTTGCCTCTTTTATTCTCTCAACTGAAAAACACATCTTAAAGAGGCGTTTGCACCCCTCTAAACAGTTTGGACTTCCACTCCAGAGGCTTTATAGAGCTTATGTTTTGTTTATTGCAGGTAAATATTAGCTGAAGTTAGAGCAACAGTGAGTTGGAAAATACAAGGCAGCCATACTGCCAATTTACCTTAATCAGCCAGTAACTTGACTCTAATGAAGCTTCAAAAAGCTCAACACAAGTGATTGCAGAAGAAAAATTTTGCCAGAACAGTCCAATAACTTTAAGTTTTTTTTTTCATTTGCTCTGCTGAAAATCAGAATGCATTAACATGAGCTTGCAAAGACCCCCCATGCCCAGCTTACATTTTAAAGTTGTGCAGTCTCAGTATTTTGAAGTCTGTCTAAGAGCTTTGAGTGGAAGGTTTCAGTTTACTGCTATAGAAAATATGAATGGTAGATGGTCTGAAGTTTGAAACTCCAACACATGCCTTAACTTACAGTAAGTGCTGATTGACATCAGCAATATAAGCAAAGCTTTTCTGCTTCAAATTCTACAAAAGCAGCTATTTAGAACATTTCATTGCTATGTGAAAAAAAAAAAAACGATTGGGAAAACAACACAATCACAAAAAAAGCTTAAATCTGAGGCAACTGGACCTTTGCTCAGTTTTTCTCGAGGTGTTTTGACTCCTACCCTGGAGTCTTTGTCAATTCTGTCAGCTCGCACAAGAGCACTCTGTAGTTGGAGAGCAAATTTTTTTCTTTCTGTTTTCCTCTCTGTTAGATGCAATGTTCTTCCAGCTAGTTCTTTCTGGCCGAATTAACAAATGCCCAGTTTAGATAACCACGTGCTTCGACTGATTTCCTGACACGTTTGTGTTGTTTTGTTTCTTCTCTGTAATTAGGGAATACATCACAAAAGCACAAACATTTCAGGAAATCACTCAAAGCACCAGATTTCGCACACTGGGGATTCATTAAGTTGGTCGAAAAAACTAGCAGGAAAAATAAAACTGCATCCAACGTAGGGGAAAAAACAGATATGCAAAAACATATGTGTCAAGAGTTTGTAATAAAAACCCAAAAAGCCTTTTATCTAAACAACATACTGGTGAGTTTCAAACCCAAGAACACATTCGGCTCAAGAGTGGTACATCCAAAGAAAGAACACGCAAAGCAAAGGTGAGAAGTGATGCTTATTTTTTGTTTTTATCAGTTTTTCATTAATTGTCACAAGCACAGGGCAAGGAAATTCACTCTCTGCATTTAACCCATCCCCGTGGGAAGCAGGTGGCTGCCATTGTGTGGCGCCCAGGGAGCAGTGTGGGGTTAAGGGTCCTTTTGCTCAGGGAGCCAGAGTGGCAGTCTATGGGAGTCTGGCTTAAACTCAGAACCTCTGGATTCCAATCACAATGCTTTAACCACTAGGCCGCCACTCCCCATGCCACTCAGTGCATTGATGACTGTTCCAACTCCTATACTAGAGAAACTAAACAGCAACTACTCAAACACATGGTGCAACACAGGAGAGCCACTTGCTTTTGGAAATATTCAGCTGTACCCTTACACTTTGACAACCAAAATGTTCAGATTATGGATAGAGACAACAGATTGTTTGAAAGGCCAGCTCTGTGATTGGATGCCCTCTGGAATCAGTGCAGGAGATGGGAAGCAAAAGGATCCTAACTAAATTAATATCTCTGTTGGATAAGGTCTCCCACCACATGCATGAAGCTGTTCCAGAATTGGAGAACTGCAGCACCCTAAATGCATCACAGATCCTTCCTCCCAGAACCTGTAAGACTTTATAACCACCACTGTTCCCAACAACTTCATTAAGTTGTTACATTCATGCTGATTTTGCACAGTTTCTACCTTAGTCAGTTAAATAACACGCTGCTGTCATTTTGCACATGTCTGATGTTGATGCTATTTTCAAGTATCCATTACTGTAAAAATGTATATAGCTGCATATTGTTTTTTTTTTCCCAGGTGCACAGTTTTATATTGTTAAAAACACTTTACAGTACAGTATTGTATTTGTTTATCTTTTAACTCTTCACTATAATGTTATTCTTATACATTTTTTAAAAGGTCCATATTTGTGGGACCATTTCTTTCTATAATCTTTTTGCTGCTGTAAATAACATCATTTTCCCATTGTGGGACAATAAAGGGATTTTCTATTCTAAAGAGGTGTGAATGAAGCCATTTCTGTTGAAAGGGAAAAGCCATCACTGAAAAGAAGGCTGTATTGCACTTTCAGCTCCTAGGCATTCACAGTTCCTTCCTGGAACTTATTCCAAAGAAGTTGCTCAAGCACAAATGGCCAAACACAAAACCCATACACAACATACTTATACAACCTAAGAGAAAAAATAGTGGATCTATGATTTGTATCTGACTGTTGCTTAGGAGGATGGACCTCCATCTTCCTGAAAACATCAGCACCCCAAGTACACAGTGATGTGTAGTACAAGTCAAAAGAATTGACAAAGACTCATTGATAGGGATCGAAATGAGAAAAACTGAACGAAAGTGCGACTTTCTCCGATTTAAGCCTGGTTGGTGGTTGCCATGATCAGGATAAGGGAGAATTTATGCAGGCATGACAAAAATATAAATGTCTCTTGACTTGTGAAGCCAGTTCCCAGTCTTGAGTGACCAGTAATGTAAGTATTTATTTAATTTCTACTTTTTTGGTATGAAAATTTGCACTAAATGCTGACACTTACAGAAGTGAGACGATTGCATAGGTTTTTTACCTTTGAGAACAAATATATTGCAGCTTTAATACATCTGTTGATATACTTACAATCATTCATCAGTCATGTGAAGGGTTTTTTGGCTCAGAGATACTGTATATTCCCTTTTGGTCTGTCACCGACAAACACAAACTTAATGAAAGGAGTTGCTCCTCAGAGCAGCAGCACATCTGCTATGGTCAGATTTAATTCAGCTGTCTCATTAATTACCCAGGAAATGAGAGACATCAAGAGCTTTGTGATGGAGCAGGCAGTTTAAAAGGAAATGGCATAAAAGCGGAACCAGAACCTTTAGGGGTCAGTTTAGGGTGTTATGCAGTTTAATGTAGCAGCAAATCTAAGCGTGGGCTGCACAATGTAGCTCATAAGCCATCGGCAAGCTTTCCAATGCTTGGATCAATGAGGGACAAAGCAGTACAAGCCCATTAGTGAATCATTGCTCTTTCAAGCTATTGTGAAACTCTTTCTAAGCTTTCTCTTTCCAACACACACACACATCGCACACGCCTCCAAACTGTCCAGCTTTATTTATCTTCACCGTCACATAAATCAATAGCTGCTGATTTGATAGCAAAACTGCACTGATAATCATCCGGCCACTGCTCCCATCCAGATATGTGCTCACATCCAATCTAGCTGTTCAATTTCCAAGTAGCAGAAGAACTGAGTGTGCGAGACAATTCAGAAGAGCAGAGGATTGTTGCTGAAATCTGTTGGGATATTCTGCAGCTTTTTTAAAACCCTGTGTGATCATTGCTTGAACAAATACCGTTATCTATTTAAATTTCATCACTTTCAGGGAGGATATCTCACAAAAGCTAATAAAACACACCTTGCAGTATGAACACCAGTTCATGCAGAACAGAAACTGAATACAAAATGCTATTACATGAAGAGCCTTTTGTGTTTGATGACACGTTATGACAGAATTTCATTACAGCCCGCTAGAAGAGATATGGAGTCAGACCTTGCTAACCTCTGTTATCCCCTGTCTTCTCAGATATCTTTGTGATACACCTACACTCTTATCATCTTGATGGTCATAGTCATCTTTTCCATTAAATTAACCCTTTCTCTTTTCAAAGCTAATTTAAAGTACCAGATTTAATTGCGCTGTTACTTTACTATTCTTTTTTTGTTTTAGAGTTTAATTTTTTTGGACTCCACTTTGGGATTGAGTTGTCGTGAATTATTTAATATGGAATGAAGTGGTCTTGAATTCCAGATTTTGAATGACGGCTAGTTTTGTTTGCTTAAAAAAATGGTAAACATAGGAATTCCAGTAATGATTCTTATCTGTTCTACGTAATTATTAGCCTGACGTAGTCCTACTCAATTCTAGTCAGAATATGAGTCTGATACTGCTCCATAGAGCTGTGATTATGGGGCGTGTTTCGAACGAACAAGGGAAAAAAATGCCTCTGCACTCAATTGGATAGACCTACAACCAATAAGAGCAACGGAGTGCGTGACGTGTGTTAAGCGACGCATAGTTGTTGTCAACAAAAATCAAAGCACACCTAGAATAAGAAGATGAGCCTTGATCGCGTTTCTCTGTTCCTCTTTTAAAATTAATTTGCTGTCGATATCTTCTAGAACAGACCTAATAGCAGAATCTACTCACCTCAACTCTCCAGCGGCAGCCATTGTTGTTGTCACCCAAGCGCGCTTTGGTCACGTGGTTGATTACGTTACTGTTGATCATCTGTCCATCATCGTATAAAGCCCGCCCTGACAATTTGATTGGCCCGCCAGATATTGTGCGAGCATACTCGCGCTACTATTGAGCAATGCCAGACTGAACTTCCCGACCTCAAACGTTGTGGGCGGGACTAAGTTTGGAATGGCACCCAGGCTACGCAATTATATAAGTTAAAATTTGTTTTTTTCCCTCTCAAAATGTTAATCATTTATACATTTTTTGGTTTTGTTTGTTGGTGGTATTGAAATGGAAGATGGCCGACTCATTGTTTATTAAGGGCAAATCTCCAATGGGGATGGTTTTTACCCAGATGTTATAAAAATATGTGTATAGATATGTATATTGAGAGAGAGAAAGCTTCAAGCTGCAGACACAAAGCTTTCCTTTATCAACATGATCAACTCAAGTCCTGCATTTGCATTTGTATGGACTTCAAGTTTTATTTGAGTAAAGCGTTTTTCTCCAGTGAACCCAGAATCTGGATCACAGCGACCCACATTTTCCAGACAAAAGCTTAATTTGAACAGCATGTATTTGGCAGTCAAAACTGTGCTGAGTGGGGCAACATTTAGAGGTTACACCAAAACAAAGGAAGGGGATCATTACTAATTCTTTTGATTGTTTCTTTTAGCATCCTTTAATTTGAGCTTTTATATCCTCAAACTCATGTATTCTCCGGTTAGCTTGAATTATACATATGTATAACAAATTAAGGATACAGGTATACCTCTCATGGTTTACCATGGCGTTTAAAAAATATATATAATTACTGCATATATGACTGTTTAATAGGACTAAACTGGAAAAATAGCAATTATAGTCAGTTAGCTTGTTTGGATCATTCCTCATGAAATACAAGGCATTATCTTGCTGAAATTAAGCTAATAGTTATTTTTCCTTTTTGCTTCATAAAAAAATAATACAGTAAATTGCAACAAAGCAAGGAATGATATAAACCTGCAGGGCTTTTGTATAGTTTTCAAGCTGTTATTGCTGTTTTAAATATTTTCAGACTACATTCCAATTAACTAATTTCATTTTTGTTTGCCCCTAAATTCAATTCAAAAAAGTATTAATGCTTTTGCCGAAGATTCTTGGATAAAATAGAAATGTAAAAACATGCAAAGAGTAAGGTGTTATGTTCTCAAATCTTTAACAGAAGGTAGAGTGAAAATGCCAACATTTAAATGTATTATTATTCAACAGGAGCTTGTAGTTATTGCTCTTTTAACCCTTTAGTGTAATCTGTTTTTCTTTCTTTTTATCCGTTGTTAATTATCATCCAACATGAAAATGGATATGAATTGAATATTAATTTTTCTTATAGATAACATGTCACATCAGACATGTCTACAGGGTTTACAGGGAACCCAGAATAGAATCCTGAATACGGCATGAAGATCATTTAACATAACAAACATACCAAGTCTGTGAGAAAGTATGACTTTCTGTGTAAAGTTTAGATATCGAACCAGGTGGAAGGATATAAACCTGAGCTATTTTTTCAGTGACAATTATATTAGACTTTGTATTTGTCACTGAAAGATTGTTTTTAAACCCTCTGCCTAAAATTAGTTTGCAAAAATGAAAAAGTCCCTTTATGTCTCCTGGTTTTTGTTTCCGATCCTCAACTGCTCTATTTCATACTGCAGTGATTAATGTTTACCTTTGTTTCCATCATTAATAATCGGCCTTTCTTCATACAGAAGAAGCAAAATAAGGTAATGTCCGTAAGGCTGTCATGCCAATCAACTCAAACTGTCCCACAGCTTCAAATCAAGAACCCTTTTTACTCTCTCTAGATAAACCCAGCATGCATGAACCATTTGGAGGGCCTGTTTTAGTTGCAAATCCCTGTATTTTACATTTTATGTGTATTTTCTTACCTTCCTGTCACTGTTGCTCTCAGCTTCTCGGCTCTTTTTAGCAACTCTTTCACTTCTCTTGGGCTTTGAGTTCATAAAAGCTCTCCTCACTTCCTGACATGCAGAGAAAAAGTTAAGGGGGGGCAGAGATGCGGTCTTCACGTTGAGCAGCAAACCCAAGAAGTAAAGTGATTAGATCCTAAAAACCAAACTGAAATGTATCCTACCAGGGGCAATAAAGTTGTCTAAATGAACTGAAGTAAAACTGCAACAAGAAACTAACACCAAACAATTATGGTAAAACATAAATATTTTCAGAGGCATAAGATTCAACAATTTAGACCAGAAAATAGGGCTCTCTCTTTAATGAGCTGCCCGTCCTAGGCTTATTAAATGTAATTATTTACCAAATCTTGCATCATCTCTCTATTTACTGTGTTTGCTCTTTAGTGAGATTGACTGGAAGGACAGAAGGTCCATATGAGAAATCTAGGCTTCCCTCTTTCCATCCACAATGTCCAGTTCAATCTGTTTGGGGAAAATCATAGACCAGAAGGTCTAATGGGCTCTCCTGTTTGCAGGATATGCCTTCAAACCCCCAGAAAAAGTCACCCAGGTGACATTTTGATCAGTTACACTGCAAAAAAAGAAATCTAAGTAATTCAATTTTTCTTGAAATAAGTTATTTTTTTCTTGAATTAAGCAGGTAAGTGTGAAACGTCGCCAATGGAATAAGACAATTTACATTTAGAATAAAAACAAATGCATTGTCTTATTTCAAGTTCAAAATATCTAATTATCATATGTCAAGAATGAAAATATTTATTCCATTGACAGATCATCTTTTTTACCTACTCAAATGAAAGGTAAATATATTTTTTAATGCTTTTTAGATAGTTTTTGCAATTTATCTGAAAGAAAAAAACCCATTCACATTGTATTTTATTTTATGTAAGCAAATATTTTGTATTTTAACCAAACAAAAAAAAAAGTTATATAATCATTTGCCATCTATGTTATTTATATATAAAATAGCCTTTTAATTTAGTGCACATTTTACAAAAAAGTAAATAAAAAACTTTATTTTTAGTTTCTGCACAAGCATCTGTGTTCTAGACTTAGACAACTTTTATTATCATTTTGTATACCCATAGTGTAAAATTAACAGAAAATTTTCTGGGTTTTTCCATAGCTTATTCCAGGCATCACCAAACTCGGTCCTAAAGGCCCCCTGTCCTGCAGGTTTTAGAGGTTTCATTGCTCCAGCACAGCTGATTTCAATTGAAAGCTGATTAACAGGCTTTTGGTCTACTGCAATCATTATAACCAGCTGTGCTGAAGCAGGGAAACCTCTAAAACTTACTTGGCCTTCAAAGAGTATTTATTAAATGCATGGGTAAGCTCACAGTGTTTGTTTCTTTTATTACTTAAAGTGTGAAGAAAATAGATTTTATTTTTTATGAGCAATCCTAGCAAAAAAAAAAGTGAAACCTTCAATAAAACCTGATGCCGTCTTGACTGATGTGTCTGAATGAGGCAAGGCAACATTACTGGTGTCAAGGTATTTAAAGGTTTAAAAAATTGAGTTATATAACAGATTTCTTTTGATTTAAAGTTATTTCTAATAAGATTTCAAAGAAAGTGCTGGAATGCCTGGAGTATGTTTTCTTACACTAGGGTGAACAATGTAATTCATCCTTGACGCTCACTCACTCACTATAGTGTCAGCTCACTGATAGTTACCTAAAAAAACAATCAACCAATAACTTTATTTCTCCCCAATGAGGCAAAAGATGGTGCCGCAGAGGGAGCAACAAAAAATATACATATAAAATATGGATTAAATTGCATAATATAAAAACATACATGTATACTGTAAAGGAAAAGACTAAAATCAATCAATCGATCTAAACACTACAGGTAAGCTACCTTATCCTCTTGGAGTTGAGTACTGTAGGTAAATTGCAGAAGGAACAAAGGAATTATAGTATGGGTTAGTTTTTTTTTTTTTTCTCTAGTGGAGTCTGAGCAATAAACCAGATGGAAAAAAATACAATTGATCATGTAAAAAAAAAAAAAAAAATGGCTGTTGTGGTTAATGGTACATTGACTTTACTTATATTGCATGTGGGACAGTCTGAGGACTCGGGCGCTTCACACTAAACTATCATGCATCCATTTACACTCACCTTCACATTCTGATACATGTTGATTTATCTGGTTTTAAATATTCATAAAAATAAACCTGAGCCTTCTTGGTTCAAAACTAAAGTAGCACCGCAAAGCAATTTTACTGAATCGCTAGTAAACTAGTCAGCAAGCTAAGTGCTGGTCACTAATAGCCTGATGTAGTCCTACTCAATTCTAGTCAGAATATGAGTCTGATGCTGCTCCATAGAGCTGTGATTATGAGGCGTGTTTTGAACGAACCAGGAAAAAAAATGCCTCTGCACTCAATTGGATAGACCTACAACCAATAAGAGCAACGGAGTGCATGACGTACAGTATGTTAAGCGACGCATAGTTGTTGTCAACAAAAATCAAAACGTGCAGTTGCACGTCTAGAATAAGAAGATGAGCCTTGATCGCGTTTCTCTGTTCCTCTTTTAAAATTAATTTGCTGTCGATATTTTCTAGAACAGACCCGAATCTACACACCTCAACTCTCCAGCGGCAGCCATTGTTGTTGTCACCCAAGCGCGCTTTGGTCACATGGTTGATTATGTTACTGTTGATCATCTGTCCATCATCGTATAAAGCCCGCCCTGACAATTTGATTGGCCCGCCGGATATTGCGCTAGCATACTCGCGCTACTGTTGAGCAATGCCAGACCGACCTTCCCGTCCGCAAACGTTGTGGGCGGGACTAAGTTCGGAATGGCACCCAGGCTAGGTCACTAAGCTGCTTATAGTCAAATAAAATCAACCTCATGTTTTTAAAAAAAATTCTGCATCTCTGTAAAACAAAAAAAAATTACATTATTTTACATCTTTGTGTATACCAAGTTCCAGTATTCTTCAGTAGATTTAGTTTTCATGTTGAGAACCATACTTTTATCAAGTCCAGTCATACTCTGTGTTACTCTTTGGTAACATCTTCTATAGTGGTCTCCCTCTTTAGCATTTTACTTCTGTTTCAGGTATGGTGATGCTACACATCACATCAGTGTCTCCATCTGTCAAGGCAAACGAGGCGCGGCTGTAAATGCACGCCAGACTCATGTCTACCTCTCACTCTTTCACCCAAAACCCCATCCTCCACATATGCAACAGTCAGGATCAATATTTTTCCATTAGCTACAGCTCGGAGATTGGATGGCAGTAGTGTCACAGATGGCAGAGCTGTAAAACAGTGGGCAGTAGTGGCCGCCACTTAGTTAATTACAAGATATCTGGTTTAATTCTCCCCTGAGGAAAATGGAAAAAGAAAAAGGGTGATGCAGCATGTCCATATAGAAGCTTTACTCTCTATATTTCAACCAGAAGAAAACTGTTTCCCTTAAATGATTCACTGCATTTCTGTATAATAATAATTCCAACGTCAAAGCATCCTTAAAGAGGGATAGAGAAATATCTTTCAGTTGATCGATTTAACCAATAAAGCTTTAGAAAAATTGTATTCTGTATAAGAGTAGCATTTGCAGCTGAACTTGTGCAGCCAGATCAAAATCTCGGAGTTGCACCCAGACATTATCCTCTGACACATATTTTTTTATCAAGCATAAATTCAACATTTTAGAGTTCAGAACAGGGGTATCTTTCTGTGCAGACAAATGATAGACGTGTTTTTCGGTTCAGGGCTCATTTTAAGTCTCCCTCTGTTGCTGTGTTGATAACCTGGCCTTTATGAGCTGCACAGATGACTCAGGATTTGGTCGGATTTTCAATTTTCTGCCGATGCTTTTGAATACACCTACTGTAAAATAAGCGTTTAAGCACACAGAAGAAAAGGTCCAATCAGCATGTAATTTGGCACACATCCATCCCAACAATGGGTTTAAAAAATGGTTCGTTTTGGAAAGAGCTGACAGATCTACAATAGGTGCTAGAGCAGGGATGTCAAATGCAAGTCTTTGAGGGCTGGTATCCTGCAACATATATATCGCCCTGGTCCAACACACCTGAAGCGAATGGCTTAATTATCTCCTCAGTTAAAGTCAAGCTGTCCAAAGACCTAAAGGGCCAAATTATTTGTTTCAGATATGTTAAAACAGAGACCCATCTAAAAGGTGAAGGAGGACATTCCAAGGAGTGGATTCTGACCCAGTTTTTATTGCAGCATCATAACTTCAAACTGAAATAAAAAAATATAAAAATATATATATATACATATATATACTTGAATGCATTACATTCAGTGGCTCCTATACTTTTATTTTTGGACAATATGTTCTATATTTAAAGAAAAATAAACAGCAGGAAACCGCATTGCTATAAAATAGGTCACAATCACCATTTAATCACAAAATACTTCTTTTTGTGTAATTATTCTAAGTATAAAAATGTATCTTAGTGTGTAACGGAATTGAACATTGCCATTAATTATATTTTAAATTACCTATGAAAATTGGTCAAACAACTAGTGGATTTCTACCATGCCCCTCTCCAATTACACTGACCCCCCCAACCCCCTCACCTTAATTCATTAAGTTAATCAGACAAGAAATAATCCACATCCCAGATGCTTTTGAATGTAACCTTTTCTCTCTCTCTCTCTGCTTTTTTTTCCTCCCATACTGTATATTTGACTTTAGTTTTAATGAAACAATTATCAGCTAAGGTTACATAACATGATTAAAGTAAAAGAAATAATGCTTTTAGAACAGTTGTTTATGAAGGCAACAACATACAGTAGGCTCTAAAAATGCTTTTTACTGATCATTGCGATTGTTTAGCCTTATGATTAATGCTTTAATATGTGAAAGAAGTTCAAATCCAGCTGAAAAATGACCTTGATGTGAGTAGAGGCTTTTCAGTGAGGGGTCAGGCTAGGTCCCAAACCTTAACCACGTTTTTCTTTCTTTGCTGTGAAATACATTTTTCAGACATTGTTCCAAAATTCTGCTTTTCTATATCAGACTTTTATTATTATTATTATTATTATTATTATTATTATTGTTATTATTATTATTATTATTATTATTATTATTATTATTATTATTATTATTTTAAGTCTCTTTTATATCCACCTCTATTTTCCCTGGCATTTGATCCAGTGTTAGTTGTTTCTATTAGTTTGCTCTGTTTTATGGTAAGTTCTCTCTCAGAAACTGAATTTGAATTCCCTTGCATCTGGTATGCAAAATTAAATGTATATGATTTAAAGTGAAATACCCCAAATTGAAACTAAGTATTTTAATTTGACACTAAATGAAAGCTGTATCTAATTATTTAAAAATAAATCAATTTGTTTTGTATTTATAGTTTAAGTTTAGTTCTACAATTCAGTGGTAAAATTCAGATTTGTTTTTTCTTGCAACACATCGAGGTCCTTGAGAAAGGCTTAGGTAATATAAAACACTGATTCGCACTGTGCATATGTTGTAGCTTGATATTTTGGCTGTTTTTTGATCTGGATAAGTGGATCACACAGCAGCTTGGCAGATGTCTTGCATCATGTCAAATGACCACCAGAAAACTCCAAGGTAGGCCTGTCACCATAACAAATTTAGCTAGAAAAGACCCAGAAACAATGGCAAAAAATGATAATTATATCATTTGGTTTGGATCCAAAGTGTGTTCCCACACTGCAGCTGTCGTCTTCAACCTCATCTCTGTTTTTTCTCCGCTGTTATTTTTTGATTTTTCTACTCCTCAGTCATTAGGGAATCCTATTTGCATCTCGCCTCTGAAGTTGAAAGAGAAAAGGATGCAAGGAAAGCAAGCATGGAAGCTTAAATTTGATCATGCTCATTTGAATTTATCATGCAGTTAATTGATTTAATGTTGACTGTGTTTATACTACTTGTTGCTCTTAGCTTAAGATGTTTAGCACAGTGCCATACTAAAGTATAGCATGACATTAGACAACCCCTATTTTCCTGAATAGACGGTGACATACGGTGACATTTGTTTATTTGATGCTTGTGATGTTTGTAGTGAATTTAAAACAAACCTGAGAGTTTTGCATTTAACATACTGTGAAGCCGTCTTTAGTTCCTCAGGTATTTCTCATTGACCTGGATGTGTGGGGGGAAAAAAATTAAATATTAGAATTAAAGATGAATTGTAGAAGTGAGAGTGAAATATAACTTTTTTAATTGACTAAAACATAAATGTATTAGATAAATTAATGTTTTAAAGCAAATTAGTTCAGTTCTCATTATAAAAGACAACTTTTATTCACACTATTAAATACAGTAAAAATTTTACGGAGCCCCTAAAGGGACATGGAGGGAAAAAATATACTTTTGAGAGATCCCGCTGTACTTTTGCGAGATCCTGCAATACTTTTGCAAGATCTCGCAAAACTATTGCGGGATGTCGCAAAAGTATTGCGAGATCCTGCAAAAGTATTGCAGGATCTCTCAGGCAAATACATGAATACAGGAATACTTTATTGTTTATTAAATTTTTATTATTTTTATTATTTGTGAATATGATGACGTAGACCAGAACAACATAATATACCCTTAATCTATTTACTGTTTCCATCTACAGAGGATAGAGATACCAAACAAACATAAAATATTGTATTATAACAGAAATACTGTTAATCTTTTACATTTTCTGACATGTTAAGATCATGATTAAAGTCGTCATTTGAGGAAAAATCATGAACTGTTTCACTGACTTCTTTACAATGTGTCTGATTCACTGCACTTCTGTCTGAAGAGAACCCTAGTTAAGCAATTTTAACATGACATATTTAATATGCTTTACATAAGGTTTACATAAATGTTTCTAATCTAATTCTTTGTATTTACTGTCTGCTGCAGCTTTTAATTCATTTAACAATATTAAAAAGATATTATTTCACCCATGAACCTTAATTTAGGGTATTAAGCGCTTAATAAAGACAATAGACTGACATTTGTAGCAAAAATGTCCTTGATAAGAATAAGTGTTTAAACTAATTTTTATTAGAGAACCAGCAATTACCCAAAAAATAAAATATACAAAATATATTTTTAAGTAAGCTTTTATTGAAGAAGACTTTTCTAAAGTGGAGATAATCTGATTAGTGATGCATTTCACTACGTTAGGAAAGAGAAGAAAAGAAACTGGTGCACATATCCCTCCACGTCTGGAAAAAGCAGGGCATGCCATTTAGACTGTGAATGGCAGCATTGTGGGAATGATAATGACACTGGATGCTTCTATTTTTGTTCTGAAGTTAGTATGTCATTTCTATCCCTGGGATAACTGGGTGGGTAGGCCCTTCAGCTGCTCCTCTGTCTTTAGATGAATAATGATGGCAGACACATCATCCATTATCAGTCTTCTAAATCATATCAGCACATAATACAGCAGAGAAAATATTATGAAATCTTGGACGTCTACATCTACAGTGTACTTGTAGGTAGACGTATCAAAACGTATTCATCTACTTTGCGTATTTTATCAGCTTTGTTCAGTGTACAACAACTGGCAGGCGGAACCGCACTCTAATCATACCCAGTGGGAATGAACAAGTTGCAGCTCAGACCTTCTGCATGCAAACCATCTTTGTTAAGGATGTTATCAGCTCGCTGCACCGGGCTTCTGTCCTGTTAGTTCTGCTGAGGCTTATCTGTAGAGATGATTCAGTGATGGTGGTAGCGTTCCAGATATCATACTGGAACAGCAGCGGTACCACATTCTGGTGGCGTCAAAGTTTTGCTGCTATGATCTGCCACAAACGCCAGCAACAGTCTGGTCAAAACTTACTAGTAAAACATTTTAAAGGATATTAATTTGACTGACAAATACATGAAATGCATATTTGGTAACATCTTTACTGCATCTTTTTATTGTTCTTCTTGTTTTGCTGTAGTTTTTTTTTTCTTTTGTTTCAGTTTGTTTTGTTTTTCACATTCAGATGTTGCATTAGATCATGCAAAGCCGGAGACAAAGATAAGCTGAGCAAATACTGGAAGAAATTTGCAGATAATTTTATTTTTAATGGAAAACAAAGCCATCAAATGGCTTTAAAGGATTTCTTTTACTCCCTATGTCATCACCATGGAGGAATTTTGACCACCTACTCTTTATAATATTATTAAAATTTGCCATATTGGTAGTTTTTCAATCATAATCATGTTTAAGAGGTAAAGAAAACACTTCCAGATTGAAATATATCGATTAACTGTTTCTCATCTGTTCTAGATTTTCTTACGGATTGCTGAAATAATTCTTTTTATATTGCAAACCCTTCTTCATAGAGTTAGCTTCTGTTCTGATTGTGCCCTTTGTAGACTGTGGTTTGAGTTTATTTTTAAGTTCTCAGTTACACTTTTATTTATGTTATCCTGAGTTTTCTTTATCATTGGTTTCTTTTTCACTTGTTTTATATTTATGCAGTGTTGTATTTTTTAATTTACTCTGTTTCCCCCTTGTGCTAGTCTGCTTTCCCTTAGCTCCTTCTAGTTACTTCTGCATACGCCTGCTCCCTATCAGCTAATTAGTCCTCCCATTGTTTCTGTTTCCCATATATACACCTCCTGTTCAGTTAGGAACCCTGTCACAACTTGTCGTTTGAGCCAGCGTATGCCTCACATCCCGGAATCTTCTAAAACGCTGGCATACGCTGAACTTTCTTTGCATTTATTCTATTTTGGCCATATATATATAGAGTATTCATAACGAGTCCAGAACTTATGTCTAAGGACAGCCTAACTTATGCATAACGCATAATAGCGTAATGCCCCTGAAATGTCACAAGCCAGTGTCCTGAGGGGAGCGGTGGTGCGCCCGGTCTGCATAAAAAGATGTTTTTGATTTATTGCCTTAAATTCTTATTGTTAATATTTTGCACATAGGCCTTAAAATCTGAAAAACTCCACAGCTCAAGCTGAGTGTGCTTTTTGTTCCAGGGTTGGTTCCACAAAGAAAACGGTTTCAACATCATACCTCATATGAAAACTTGAACAAAATATTGTCTCTGTGCTAGACTGCAGGACAAAAAAAAACAATTATAAAAAGGAATGTAGACAGGAGCTACGGGGCAAGAGCAGAGAAAGTATGATACAAGGTTTTTTTCAGTTGAAACAACTTTGTTTTTAGAATAACTTTGAATTATTAAAACCCGCTCGCAATATTGGTTGCACTAAGTAACTTTGGCTTGTCAGCATTGAAACCTTCAAAAGGTTTAGTACATGAAATGAAACCCTTCAGTATAAGAAAAAATAACCTGGACTGGTCACAATAGCTTTGCTGCATTTGTAAATGTCCAAGTGCTCAAGTTTATAAATTGATAAAAGCATTTCTCTCTGCATTCTGCTCAACAATGCAGGTTTTAAAGTCTTTCCAGCTTTGCAAAGAGCAACAAATATTTTATCAATACGATGCAAATAAATGGCAAGGCCAAATGATCTGCCATGAAACTGTACTCTTAACTTTTCTAATCTCATAATGTGAGCTCTCTCAAACTGACAACTAATAACTTAAAGATGTGCATAGTTTGTCATTTGCAAGAATACATCTTTTTGTTTTTAAGATTTCCTTGCTAAGTGTAATTTCTTTCTCTGTATGTACAGTAGCAGGCATTCAAAATGATCCCACTTAGTCAAACAGCAGCCGAATGGTAGCCCACTTCCCTGCAACTCTTAGCAGAATCCCCTTCAACTTCCAGACACAGGAGTGACCCGCTCCTTCTCCTGGGGCGTGCATATTCTTTTATCCGACTCCACCCTTTCACTGAATTAAAGGGTCTTACCAGGAGAAGCGCTTCTCTTTAGATATTAATATCCTCAAATCATGACAGAATATTTTAGTTCAAAGATTGATGTTTTAAAAGGAATTGTAGGGGACCAGCCAAGGACCTTTTAAGGAAAGTGGGGAAATTTTGAATGGCTACTACTGCATATGTTATGTATGTAGAATAAATAATCATTAATGGTAACCTAAATAAATACAAAAAGAAATCTTTAGGTTGTTCTTTTATATTTCAAGGAGTAAAAATGCTATCTTATACAACCCGGCCCTATTTGTATAAAGGACAGAATGCACTGAATCCGATTTTGCGTCAAATCCGACAGAAAATGGATGAGGTTGTACTGTAGCATTTAGCTCTCATTAAAAGACAGTGGGGATGATCACACCCAGCATGATTTTATGCCGGGGGCTTGCACAGGTCCAACTCAGATAGACTCCAGGTCTATTTTAGGTAGACTATGCAGCAATTCAGCATAATTTCATGGGTCTGACAGGAAGAGAGACGTGGTCTGGATATAGTAAAATAGTGATCCTTTTTCATTCTCACAAAAAACAAAATCAAACAAAAACACCGCTGCCATTTTCTGCTCAAAACCAGAACCAACAGTAACAGAAGCTCGTTACATGAGAGTAAAACTAGTGCTATGGATCGGAATTACCTGAACTCAGATGAGCCGTTTGCTCAGACAAAAATAAGTAGGCGATAAACAGGCTGACTAGAAAATAGTCATCAACAAAACTGTCTGTCAAGGAGTTTTCATTGTCGACTACTAATAAAAGCACTAGTCCAGTCCCCGAGGGGAAAACATTCCTGATTTCGTAATTCGGCCCATTCTTTCATCATCAGCTTTGCTCAGCCCTACATCTTCTGCCGGGGTCTGACCAACAAAATATTTATATTTATTCACTTCAGTAGAATTTAATTGCTTCCTTGTCTCCTATTAAGTCTCTCCAGGTTGAAGTACATGTTGACATAGATAACGATGTAAGAAAAAATAAAAATCAGCTTCCAATGTTGGTTTGATGAGCTGCAGTGGGAATAAAGGGGTGAACACACAGGCTAAAAGCTTTGACTGAGTTCTGTCCCTGTTGATCACCCCAGGAAATCATGATGATTACCCAACGTTCCCTTCACCCAGAGGTCCTAATTAAACTGTTGCTGAAACAGCAGAGCCTGATCTCACCAGCTCCACCAAGATTTGGCTGTAGGAATCTGTTTGAAAATAAGGTGACGTGTTCTTTCCCCAGGGCTCTGTCTTTCAGAGTTTTCTATTAGCCTCTTAACTTTTAACTGGTGAGGGGACTGGGATCTGTTGGAGTGCAGCAGAAGCTTCTTAAGCATTGCTTTGACTCTGTGGTGTCATAAGCCAACTTCCATGGTGTTTTTATTTTATTTTTTTTTTAGCAGAATGTTTTCTATTGCTGAGGGTAGGAGTCTTAAGCCTCATTCACACAGACTCCCTAATCCATTTCATTAATTCTCCATTCCAAATAGAAACCATTACAGTCAACATGGAAATTCTCACTGCCTGTGAGCTGCTCTGGCATGATGGAAAGCCCTCCTCATTGGTCTCTCAGAAATAGGGACCAAGAGCATGAACTTCTCCTGCAGGCATCCAATCTGGATTGCTGCATGGTGCAATTTTTGCTAGATGAGAGAGAAGAAATGAAATGTATTTGGTATAAATGAAAGTTTTGATAAGATCACCGGGAAGGCCAACTCTGCCCTAGTATCCCCACTCAACGCAGTGTGGGTGGTGGGTAGGGCTGGGTACCGAACATCGGTTCTTTTATGGTACCGAACGAAATGCTTCGGTTTTACAGAGTATCAAAACATGCCTCGTCTTTCGGTGCCAAGTTTCGGTGATTGGCACTTAACGTGATTACGTCATCCAGGAAAAATACATAGGTGGTCACGCCTACAGCCAGGGTTCATGTGTATCTGTTGTGAACTGGTTGCGAGCGTCGTGGAACCCCTTTAAAATGCCCCCCCAGGTCAAAAGTGTGTCTTCACTTTATTAAGACTGATGCCAATAGTGCGCAATGCAACACATCGTGCACGGAAACAATTTAAGAGCAGAAAGTTGCTCGGTGTTTGACTGCAAGAAGAGTGGACCGCAGCCGGCGCGACCATGCTCCACTCAGCAGCCCGTGGGAAGTGCAAAGCCAGAGCGGAGTGAATCATGCTGCGTTCACACCGGACGCTAACCTGACTCCGCCAGATGGATTTGCTCCGCATATCCATCTGAAAACCTTCCGTAGAAGTAATTTTGGGAAGGGGCGAAAATACTGGTTAGCTGATTGGCCTATGTTGGTGATAGACGGGCCAAATAAACCAATCAGATCAACGAAGCATATGACGTACTAACAGAGCGACAACGAAGAGGAGCCAATTGATAGATCAAACTCTTGCCGAAACCAGTCGGGAGAAGAGCAAAAATATCTTTTCCTCTGAGAAAAGCCTCCAGAGCAGTGTTTTGCTCTTCTTTCAGTGAAGAAATACTCTGTAATTCCGATAAAACTTGCTCTATAGCCACGCTAACGCTAGTTTCATCGGCTGAAGCCGCCATGTTCTTTAGACTGAACTGTCGCGCTTCTCGTTGCGTCACACCTCAACCCGCCTCAAAGCCAACGCTGATTGGACGTTCGTTTGGTGAACGGCTCCAAATTTTCTTCAAAGGAGAGTCTCCAGACTGATTGGCAAGTGAAACCTTGAAAACTTGCGAGATCAGGATGGTCTCACGAGGCTAACCGGACGCAGCAAGAGCAGCAAAATCGCGTCTGCTTCTTCCTTTTAGCTACCCATTCAACGGGCTTGTTTGTCTCTTGAGAAAGCAGATATGTTAATCTTTCTAAGAAGAAAAACTGCTAAGTAAAGAGGTCCTCACAATGTAACAGTGAATATTAGACACTGACTTGTTTGCAACTGTTCTTCTTCACTAAAAAACATTTTTTTATGTAAGAGGAAAAATGTAAATGGAAAAATCAGAGCTTAAAATAAAACTCAAGATTTGTACTTTATTATGTTGTGTACTTTTCTTTGTTTTCTAATTGATATTATAAAACTGGTATCGAAAAAAGTATCGTTCAGGAACCCGTATCGAAGTGAAGGTATCTGTATTGGTACCGGCACCGAAAATTTTTGAATGATACCCAGCCCTAGTGGTGGGAGCCAGAAGCATTATATAAAAAAATAACATTTCCGTTGGACAATGTCTCCTTCGCCATAAGGGGAGCTGTTACAGAACTATAGAGCCATTTTAATAAAAGACTGGTCCACCCTACATACACCAAGGTGTCATAGCATTATCACTACCAGCCTCTGCCAGGCTGTAATTTTGTTGTTGGCTGTTAGACAAACCTGATCAATTTTCTACATTTCTGTTGATAATTACAGTTTTTTTTTTAGTGTTAAGGTCTGTTCCTGATTATAAGGCAAATTATGAAAGTGCCTTTCTTGTTTTTTAATCCATCCAAATTGGTTGCACATTTTATTTAAACAGTGTATTATTTTGATAACTGTGGAATATTTTATCTTCTGTTGTAATTGTTTCCTTTGCTTCCTGCTGAAAGACCATAATTTCACCCACTGTTGGACATTTTTTTTTTTATTCTTACGCTTTTATCTCCCTGCCTGTAATTCTCTCTAAAGTTTTTTTCAGTTCCAATCATTAATAACAAAATATACTGAGTAAAGAGTACAGATTTTTCAATAAACCAAAAAATGTACCAAAATCTATTTAGATAAAATAAAAGCCTTTATTTTACTGGAAAAACTATCAAGAAATCTGTAAAAATGTATAAAATTAAGTGCATTTACCCATCATTTGAGTCGGTAAATGAGATAGTTTGCCAATGGAATTAGTATTTTTACTCTTAAAATAAGATAATTGGATAATATGCACTTGAAATAAGACAATTCAATTGTGTTTTCTTATTTTTAGTGTAAATTGTCTCGTTCCATTGGCAAAATGTCTGTTTTACCTCCTTAATCCAAGAACAAAAGCGCTTATTTCAAGAAAAAATGACTCATCTAGATTTTAGTTTTTTCCAGTGTTCTGCATGCTTACTAAAAGCTCATCCTGCTTACTAGGCTCTCATGTACATTCTAAACATGTCAGATAACAGCTACTATTCCTAAAAATGGTTTTAGTATTTTGTCTGCGCATCAAAAAAATTTTAATATTATACATTTTTTTATAATTCATAAAACCTGATCAGTCCAAAAACTTCTTTTGATAACGAAACAGTCTTGGATTAGAATGAAATTTTCCAAAATACTTTATTAAAATTTAGCATTCTGCAAAATCCTTTTTGCAGAAGTATTGAAACAACATTTCGATCCTTTGTTTTTTTACATGAATCATAAAGAAAACTTCTTGAAATCGTCCTGCGACCTTAGTGAGAGAGACCCACCCTGGTGTATATGTAGAAACCTTGCTGGAACGTCAATGTGTGGGTTATGTTTATATGTGCCTCCTGGCTCCATTTATTTTCAAAGTGGGTTGGTCCGTCTTTATTTCCTGCTGTCAGGGACACATGTGAGGTCTGTTTGTTTGCCTTCTCTGCACTCTTTAAAGTTCGACAGGGTTCTTTGTGTTGGTCACAGGTTTCTTGGTTCAATCTTTGGTCATTTTCTCTCTGGAACGGCTTCTGTTGCAGCTTTTGACTCATGAACAAACACATCTGCCTTTAAGAATTAGTGTGGGGACTTCCAGGTGAGATGATGTGGATGTTATTTGGGTTAAATCTGCTGAAAGGCTGCGAGCTAAGGTTACACCGTTTGTTTATCTTCACTCTAAAAATATGTAGATGGAAATATGTGCTACATCCATATACTTAATTTGATACCTTTTGTCTAAACAGGTTACAGGATATTGTGATGTAACCAGAGATTGTAAAAAAATGAAAATAATTAGACTTTTTGATTAAAATCCTTCCTAAATGGATTGATTACAGTCATGTATAGGGCCTGAGTGATTCTAGTTACTTCTGTTGGATAGATCTGCTACTACTTGCTTGTGTAAGGAGGGAGCTGATGTTGAGCAGGAACATCTGCAAAAGGAAATGAAGGTAGTGAAGGAGGTGAAAGGATATGACATTAGGAAGTATCATTTTACAGATTTTCCTTCCATTATATCTCCCCAAGACCCATTTCATGATGGAAACCCAACAACTGCATTTAGCTGCTTTTTATGCTCACATATCAAAAGAAGAGCTAAAATTCACACCGTCACAGAAGTATTTTGGTGATCGATGGACTCAGCCACATTTTTCAGCATGTCCACCAATAAATAAACTCATCTTTTATTAGGCAGCATAGTGTTACATCAACTGTGTTTAAGTTTTCCTTCTAACCTAGCTGGCCTCTACTCTGCCTGATGAAAAGACAAACATTGGTTATTGTACATCGTTATTTAACCATTTATCTAAAGGAAATCATTAGGATAGGAGTTGTCTTGTTTTAAAGATAAACAAAATAATATATTTTGTCATTTTATCTTCACCCAAAGGAAGCTGGAAGTTTTAGTGCATGATTTAGAAACTCTATTCGATCTAAACAAAATATACATTAATTCAAATTTAATTCAATTCAGTTTATTTCTATAGCGCCAATTCACAACAAATGTCATCTCAAGGCACAGTTCACCAGATCATCCAGTCAGATTGATTCAAATTTTCTATCTAAGGAAAACCAGTTGATTGCATCAAGTCATTCACTCGAATGCAATCCCTCACACTAGGCATGCTTGTAGCGACAGTGGAGAGGAAAAACTCCCTTTTAACAGGAAGAAACCTCCAGCAGAACCAGGCTGGTTCAAGGCTTACGTTGGATTTATTTTATAGGAATTGTTAAAACAAAAATTTAATACTGTTAGTTTTGTACAAAAAAAAAAAAAAAAACGTTCCTGATGTAGGATCATTGTAGCACCTGAATGAAAGTACTCGGATTAAGATCTGGGATTTTAGTATAAGATGGTATTACTTTAATCCAAGCCACATTTAAGGCTTTTTACAAATCTTAAACAGGAGTGAAATTAAATTAGGAGTAACCTCAATTTTCAAAGGCTTTCCAAAACCTAAAAATACAAAAAAAAAGATTAGTTTCTTCTTTCCATTCCTCTTTTCTTTTCTTTTTTTTTCTGTTATACTATTGTACCAAACTAGCCTTGTCAACTAAAACAGTGCAGGTCAAGTTTATGAGCATGTCAAGTAAATTGTTTAAAGAAAAAGTGAGAGAGACCTTTGGAGAATAGCCCCAGGAGATCGCTTGTCTGGAAGTTATAAACCAAACTTACATTTATTATAAACATTTGAAAGACTAGAGTGCTGTCATTTTATCCGTCAGTGTAGTCAAAAAAAAAAAACATCCCCTCACAAGTTTAGTCCACAACATACTTCTGTCCTAATAACACAATTAAAGTCCACTTTATCACAATATTGAGTCTCTTAGCTCCAATGTCTCAACAAAACTTCAGTGTAATTAATACAGTTTAAATTTGGAGAGGGAAAGACAAAACAGGAAAGACAAAGACAAATAAACCTCTAAAGTTTCAGAACAGTTCAGGGTTGCTGTCATAATATTGCAGGACCAAGTTTAAATCCAGTTATCAGGAAATTAGGAGAAGACTTGAAAGATTGGTGTATTTTACTTTCTGTGGTTGTTACCCGAGGGTTTCTGAGAACTGGCATAAGAAATCCCAGAGAGATCTATGCCTCCAAAGCCAGGATATTAATGTGATTCATACCGTCTTTTTAGATTTGCCTTGGCACACATATATTGAACTTTCTTGACAATAACCAATTTGAGTAAGAGAGAAAGACGTCAGCCGTTTGAAGCTTCAGGATACCAATAAACTTGTCTGCAGTAAAAGAAGCAGAAAAATAATGCTGGAATGCCTCATTCATGCTTACAATTTCAATTTACTGCAGTTAAATGTGTGTGCTTTTCCAGACATAAGTGCAATATTATCTTAAGCTTGATATCTCAGGATTTGTTGTCCCACCATTCAGTTTACATTAAAACAGGATAAAAAAGGAAGGGGATTTGCACATGGTGGGATGGTGACTGGCACTGAAATGGCAGGAATTTAAGGCAAGGCAAGTTTATTTATGTCGCAGATTTCAGTAGCAAGAAACTGCAAAGTACTGTACATGAAGAAAAAAAGATTAAGAAACCTATATTCTAGTAGCATAAACGTTACAAATAATTGAAGATAATGAAAAAGAATAACTGAAATATAATTACTATACCAAAGGAATGATAGAATAATTGATTTAAGGCAGGAAACCCCCAAATTGGAGAAGCAGAACCAACAGATACCTTAAGTAACATCTGACATCTAATTCCAGAGTATGGCAGTTATGGAACAGCTAAGCAAATACAAAGATCACTCAAAGTCCCTCAGTTATACCCATTTCACACTGGCCAAAAAATACTTTTAACCCTGGGAACAGTTGGCTCATGATGACAATGGAAACAGCTCACTGACCTGTGTCAATCCAGGTCAAGCGACTCGGCAAGCGGCTCAGCTCTCATTGCCATAAGGTGGGAACATCTGATCCGGGTCGACCCCTTAATTTACTTGGTACCATATAGTGCAATATACGGGCGTCAACACAACGCGGCAGTCACATCTGATCTAACAAGTGGAAACATCTATGCTTATATTTGATAAAAACAGCGCAGCAGTTTCGGAGGGACGAGACAATGAAGCGATAAAGCACACTTACTGGCTCCCTTCCATGTTGCTTTCAATTGTTTACTTACCTTATTTCTTTTTTTTTTTTTTTACAGTGTCCTGTCTGGCAATGTGGCAATAAGAATAATTGTTTTGATGCCAAAAATAGCCCAACAGATTTTACTTTCACAAGTGTAGCAGTATGGAAATTGCCATACTGCTCCACTTGTTTCATGCATATAAATTGCTTTATTATAATTATGCAGGGAGTTTTACAGTTTATATGGACACTGCAATGTAAATAGAGCAGAAAAACAGAAGAAGAAAGAGGAAAAAAGAGAAGAAAAAAAAGAGAAAAGATGAAAGAAAGAAGAGATAGAAAGGAGACAATGACAAAACATTTTCAGTCTGCTTCATCGCCTGTAACGAGATGAAAAAAGAACAGCACAACCGAAAGACATGGTACGAGACATACAATAAAGCAACACCTTGAAACTATCGCTAAAGTAATATTATTAAGTCTGACATGTACTCTGTGTTACCTGAAGATATGAATGTGGGGTTTCTGTATGGAAGTTTCCTTATTTCTGTCGCACTGGTGACATCATCAGCGCTACCCAGTGTGATGATGTCACCATACACGGAGTAGAATCAGAAATACCAGAGGGAAATTACTTTTGTTACACATAAGTTTGTGGGAGGGACAGAGTCCATGCAGCTTGCCAGCGGTGCATTAACTCACTAATTTCCGTGTGAAAGAGGGTTTAAAGACCCAAGCTTCAGACAAAGAGCCACCCACTCTACCCAGGAGTACAAGGGGTTTATAATAGAGCTTTTTTTTAAGGTGCATACATAAAGAGAGATATATATGCAAATATATCTCCCTAAAAATCTATTTGTACTTAATGGGAAATAGATATATGCTTTGTAGGGTTGCTTTCCTTTCACACAGAAGCTTTTCTGCTTACAGCTGCTGGAGATCAAACATGTTTTGCCCTATTATCTAACTGAGCCACACAGGGGCTTGGTCACCACTTTTGTGCAAAATTGTATGCCAACCTAATAAGTGCAGCACACTCTGTTCAGGGCAAATTTCCCAGTAGCCCATCTGAAACTCAATTATGTGACTTTCGTTTTTATATTAAATATGCAAGAACCTAATGGGGCGAAAATAAGGCCACGGTCTAAAGAATGTTGCCATCACGGAAATGGTTACAAAACTTTTGCACATCTCTTGCATTCATTAGGCAGGCTCACTATCAGCTTCCTATTTAGAGCATATTTATTTCACCACCAAATAACTAACCAGGCCGGCACCTCCCATCATAAAACAAGCTATTTCATTAGGCTACATTTACACACACAAATAAAGCTAAACTATGAATGGAATGAGGCAAGAATTCAGCCACTCAGCTGGTTACACAATTCACTCATGAGAAGCGAACTTTTGCAAGATGTTTTAAACGAGATCTCATGAACTCTTCCTTTTTAAAGCTGTTTGAAGAGTACATTTTGTTGTACTTTACTGAGTATTCCATTCATGTGCACTTTCTCACACCTTCCCGTGTTACAACCCCAGCTGTTACTACTGTGTTTAATGGGTTATTATGTGATAAACAAAGTACTGCATTCATATGAATGGAGGGAAAACTCTGAAAGTAGGGTGTACATTTTGCTCGGTGCCTTAAGCTCCTGAAGTGTTACAGTCTTGTAATTTTTTTAAATACATTTTGTACCAAATGTTTTTAATCTAACTTGAGTTTAAGATGAGAAGCAAGTTAGGTGATGCCAATCAAAGATTAATCGTTAAAATAGTAATGGAACCGTGCAAAAAGCTAGTCAGGGTTTTTAATCCAGAATTCACTGCTTTTACATTATTCAACTTTTTTTTGTTGTTGTTCATTATCGAGAAGAGTGGAATACAGTACTTATGATCTGTAATTATTAAATAGAATACAAATGATAAGCATTTATTTACTGATTTTATAGTTTTATAATTTAAGAACTTCCTCTTTAATTTTCAATTAAAATTTAAATTATTTGTCTAGATCAGGCATCCCCAAACTCGGTCCTCAAGGCCCCCTGTCCTGCAGGTTTTAGAGGTTTCCTTGCTCCAGCACAGCTGATTATAATTGAAAGCTGATTAACAGGCTTTTGGTCCAATGCAATCATTATAACCAGCTGTGCTGAAGCAGAGAAACCTCTAAAACCTGCAGGACAGGGGGCCTTGAGGACCGAGTTTGGGGATGCCTGGTCTAGATAAAAAATTGGATCTGAATTTGCCATGGATAACAATAGCTTTTAATGTGTCACACCCTTCGAAAAACGTCAGAATCCCTAATTTATAATCCTACTTACACAACGGTGGTTCCTCTGTTTTATTTTCCAGATTAGAATTACTCATATTTGTACTTCCATCTGCAATCTGTCTGCCATCATTTATCTATTGCTTGTGTCAGCGACTAACACTGCTGCATGTACATTTCAACATATCGCCTTGACAACATCATGCAAGTAATATATCACACTGTCACTGATGGAGTCTGTTACTCCCAGCTTTACTTTGTCCTTGATGGCAGCACTCTTTCCTAAACTGTAATTTATCTGCTGTTCGCTTGTCACTTTTGTTTATTATCAGACTTGAATTTCTCCCATAGCAATAGCTGACCTGTTTAACATGAACTAAATAGGAAAGATGTTGGCTTGGCAGAGTAATCCCCCTTGTGCATGATGAAATGATATCCAGATAGAAAAGGCAGAGAGTTGCTATTAAATTAACTAATTAGTGAAGAATTTTCAGCGGTGTGAGCAATATACTGAAATGCGAGGAGGATTTCTGTATTTCTACCACACTTTGCTCACTTTTAAAGGAACCAAAATGGTCACAGCAGTAATTTTTCATAGATTCGAGTTTCCTGCAGTTTCCAGTGACCATATGCTAACCTTATGGTTTAGTGATTAATAATGCTTTAAAAGTGTTTGTTTATATATCACTAATTCACAAGACTAACGTTAAAGATTCTAGTCTTTAATACTTTATGTCCTAATCCAAATGCAAACAAATTGAATAGGAATTCTAACTGCTTAATGGTAAAAAGTAATCAAACCAGGGAGTTACATTAAATTAAGTTTTCCATTTTTCTCCAAATCCTTCTTCGGAATAAGCACGCAAATATTGGTAGCTTTTTCTATGACTAAACACTGTAAATCAGCCAAAGATTTGTGGTTTAATAAACAGACCCGTACAATAAGGCATGCCTGGCAGCATGTGATCAGCAAATATAAAGATTACAGACTTTATTGTACATATTTTTGGATTCGTGGAAATAAATTTCAGAATATGGATGCTTAAAAATGCTGAGACACAGTTAAATTTAATGTCAAGTTCGAGTGCGAGCCACGCAAACGAGCTGAAGAGTGCTGCAGTTCTGTGTTTTGGCCACAGGGGGCACCATCATTAGAAAACGTGGTCGTGCTTCTTTAATTAAAATGAATTCAAATGCACAGCCTTCGTATTTTTAGGAGAATTGACCTTTGCCGTTTCCATAGTTATGAGTATACAAAAAAAATAAAAAAATGAAATATGTGTTTGTGTCTTTTAAGGAACCCATAAAAAACCACTTATGGAGATGAAATATTAATCAAAATCTTTTTTACACTGCAAATAGAGATGCACACTTTTAGACTTGTATAAAGGAATTTCAAACTGTTGCTTGATTCCTTTGGGGGGGAGAGGCTGTGAGAAAATCTATTAAAAAAAATACCCACCTAACTTGACAAAACAAAAATAAGTGCTTAAATCGAAGGATCCGGTACTAAAGTGAAGCAGGCCCAAAGGCTTTTCTGCCTAAAAACCTCTTCTGAGAAAAAGAAAAGAATAAGTTGCTCTCACTGCTTTTTGCTGAATGATTGATGTGATGCTATTGTGGTAAGGAAATACATTTCTACTGACGTAAAAACTGTGGATTATTGAAACGTTTCTGTTTCCTAAAGCCTTTTGATATTTTTGTTCTATTTTCTGTTTTTCTTATTTTCTGTGTTACTCTGGTTTCTCTTAAAAAGACAATGCTCTCATTAAAAGGAAAAAGTGGCACTATTTTTTATTTTATTTTTCTTACAAAGCAGTAGCTAAATAAAATGCCAGATTGGAGTATTCTCAGAGTATTCTTTTTTTTTTTTATTGAATCATTAGAATGACAAATTATTTTCTGCTGAGTCATCCATTGGAAATAAATTGTGGTGGAAGATGACATGCACAAAAAAAAATATTATTTTACCAATGTATATATGTACTCAAAAATATATATTTTAAACAGTAAAAAAAATTATGGAAACAATTATTGCTTTCTACAGTAGCAGCAATTCAAAATGTCCCTTCCCAGTGAAATGGCAGCTGAATGGCAGCCCACTTCCCAGCAGCTCCCAGCAAAATCCCCTCCAAATTCCAGACACTGGCCTTTTCTTGGGCGTACATGTTTTTTTACTCTGACTCCACCCTATTTCTGAATGACTGGGTCTAACCAGGAGATGACACTTTTCTTTAGATCTTAATGTCCACTAATCATGACAGAAAATAGTATTTTTGTACTAAGATTAATGTTTAGAAAGGAACTATAGGGACCAGCCAAGGTCCCATCAAGGAAAGTGACGAAATTTTGAAAGGCCACTACTGTATGTGTATGTTCACGGTAGCTGAAATGGTAGTCCCAAAAATCTCATTGTATCCGTTGTAGAATATGATGACAATAAAGGCTTTTTAACTTTAACTTTAACTGTATGTACATAATACTTGATTGTTGCTTGAATTAGTACATCAGTGTAACATGCCATGGAGGTGATCTGCTTGTGGTTCTGCCGAGGTATTTAGGAACCACAGGTTGCTTTGTTAGCAGCTTTCAGCCATCTTATTTCTCTTATCTTTTCATTACTTCATAAATTGTCACTGAGGTTTAAGTCAGGTCACTTGGCTAGTCAATGGAATCAGCTTTAAGTATCATAGAAGTGTGAAGGTGCCAATTCTTCCTGGAATAGAATAGTAGTATGTATAATAAGCTTGTTGGAAAAAGGAAGCATGAAGTGCTCTAAAATTTCCTGGTACATGAATACACTTCCACTGAAGTCCACTGACACTAGCAGATGGCATGGCATCCCTGGCACACACATGTTCACTATGGATCTCAAACATCTTGGGTCCCTTCTTTCTCCAGACTCTCGGACCTTGAATAGTCATTCTAAACCAGAATAGGGCAACAGTTAAAGTGAGACACTCCCTTTTAACCAGAAAAAACATCCTTGGTATATTTGGCCAATCTGCCTTGACTGGCCATAAAGGCGCTATATAAGTACATGCCATTTACCATAAAGGGAGCATGTAGACACATGAGCATTGATGAATGCCAGCATCGTCTTTGATAATACAGTAGATTACGTGTTGAGACCTCGGGTTGGGTTGGAAAACTTTTTTAAGCCAGTGTGTCAATGTCACAATCAAAGGAAGAATTCCAAATATGTTGATTATGAATCTATTAAAAACACTGTGCTGAAATTTGAAGACATATTTGGGAGAATGCCAAATATGACTCTATATTTATGCTGTCTGAAAGCCCATAAAAGATGCTTTGTTTAAAGATCAACTGGGATTCATTCACATTCGGCTTATGATTCATCCAGATTGGTGCACATTTGTAATATGAGGTATTGGGCTGCTTGAAATAAAATTCCCCTTTGTTTAGCTAAGTTTGTGTCAACATAGTGTCTACCCTGGGGCATTGTGTTAACAGCAATTAGAAAGTGACCAAAGCCCAGTAAACATCTGCGGTAAAATAGCTAAACACAAAGGCACAAAGCAAGGTGAAATGTTCTGTGGTGTATTCTTTTGCTCTTTTGCATTTGACTTCTTCAATTTACACATCACCCTTACACTAGCTACATGCAACATTAATGTGGTGTTGTTCTTGAGGTAGCATATCCAGATAGAAGTTTTTTTTTTTTTCATCCAAGTATTCATATTTCATAAGATGCTCAACTGCAGTAACTATCATCCACTGTTATACCCACAAAGGAAAACAAAAGAGCAACACAATGACAAAAGAAGCATATTTTAGATCGATAAGAAAAAGGGGTAGGGCAATATGCTTTACTTTACTTAGAAGACGTGTTATACAGATCTCTCATATGCATCTTCTTACCGCCTTTTCCAGCCAACCCTTAAACTATCCATCAAATAGCTGTACAGATTTCCAAACCGAAAATTAAAGGGGGGGATATCCAACCCCGAAAAAAGGGCAAATGGTTCAGCTTTTCCTACTTACCATCGCCCATCCAAATTCTGACAAACTGCAGAACTGTTCTTGGAAACAACTGTGAGGAAATAGAAGTTCTGCCTAGGCATTTTGTCGAGAAAGCTACAAGAACACATACATACAGCACAGCCATCATCCCCCCAATACCCTCCGGTAAAGCTGTTTGCATAAAAAAATACAATGCTTACTGGTTGTGGGACCAGAATAATGAATTACATCTAAAGTACCATTCAGAAACAAAGGATGGTTTTTGATTTGTATTGTATGCTTCTTCAAAATGTTGCTTTATAACCTTGGTATTACAGTAGGTTTTAAAAAAAGTAGTCTAACAATCAAAGCAATATAGTAAAAGAGATTTAAGTTAAATTCTAAGAAAAACAAAGAACAAAAGATTGAAAGAGCTGTCTATTCTTTACGATGAAGATCTGCCTCTATTGTGTTGTACCACACAGATTAATTGATTAGTTAACATTTAAGTCTCACCCCAACTCGACATTTAGGAACTGCTGATTTCCTGTTATTACACAACAGCTATTAACTCCGAGCAAAACATTACTCACGTCTAAGTGAGAAATTCTAAAGAATCGAAACATCCAGTAGCTACAATATACACTCACCGGCCACTTTATTAGGTACCCCATGCTAGTAACGGGTTGGACCCCCTTTTGCCTTCAGAACTGCTTCAATTCTTCATGGCATAGATTCAACAAGGTGCTGGAAGCATTCCTCAGGGCGTTTGGTCCATATTGACATGATGGCATCACACAGTTGCCGCAGATTTGTCGGCTGCACATCCATGATGACAATCTCCCGTTCCACCACATCCCAAAGATGCTCTATTGGATTGAGATCTGGTGACTGTGGAGGCCATTTGAGTACAGTAAACTCATTGTCATGTTCAAGAAACCAGTCTGAGATGATTCCAGCTTTATGACATGGCGCATTATCCTGCTGAAAGTAGGCATCAGAAGTTGGGTACATTGTGGTCATAAAGGGATGGACATGGTCAGCAACAATACTCAGGTAGGCTGTGGCATTGCAACAATGCTCAATTGGTACCAAGGGGCCCAAAGAGTGCCAAGAAAATATTCCCCACACCATGACACCACCACCACCAGCCTGAACCGTTGATACAAGGCAGGATGGATCCATGCTTTCATGTTGTAGACGCCAAATTCTGACCCTACCATCCGAATGTCGCAGCAGAAATCGAGACTCATCAAACCAGGCAACGTTTTTCCAATCTTCTATTGTCCAATTTCGATGAGCTTGTGCAAATTGTAGCCTCAGTTTCCTGTTATTAGCTGAAAGGAGTGGCACCCGGTGTGGTCTTCTGCTGCTGTAGCCCATCTGCCTCAAAGTTCGATGTACTGTGCGTTCAGAGATGCTCTTCTGCCCACCTTGGTTGTAACGGGTGGTTATTGGAGTCACTGTTGTCCTTCTATCAGCTCGAACCAGTCTGGCCATTCTCCTCTGACCTCTGGTATCAACAAGGCATTTCCGCCCACAGAACTGCCTCTCACTGGATGTTTTTTCTTTTACGGACCATTCTCTGTAAACCCTAGAGATGGTTGAGTGTGAAAATCCCAGTAGATCAGCAGTTTCTGAAATACTCAGACCAGCCCTTCTGGCACCAACAATCATGCCACGTTCAAAGTCACTCAAATCACCTTTCTTCTCCATACTGATGCTCGGTTTGAACTGCAGGAGATTGTCTTGACCATGTCCAATGCCTAAATGCACTGAGTTGATGCCATGTATTTGGCTGCTTAGAAATAAAGTGTTAACGAGCAGTTGGACAGGTGTACCTAATAAAGTGGCCGGTGAGTGTAGATTGAAAGCTTTCCCCTGGGTTTGGGTCTTTAGGCGGTTATCAACATTTAGCATTTGAGCCTTAGGCCAAACCAGCAGTACAATGTTCACACACTATTATTACGTCTAGTAATGAGTTTATTTTGTTCATCCTTCTCCCTGCCCTTGGGTTATGTGCTTATACTTGAACCTAATCTCATTCTAATACATGAAGTATTTTGCTTCAACATTTAGCTGACATATCCATTTATCACTGTAACTGACTGAGATGGCCTGGAAGGAAGTGATAAAACTTGGCCCAAGTTTGACAGCATCCAGGGGTGAATAACGTGCTCTGTGTTCGACAGGAAGCTACCAGCTTTTCTTTTTTTTCTCCCCAAAAGTTGGGGCCCTGCTGGGTAAAAAAACAGTGAAGGACTCTAAATTTTCACATGTGATGTTTGTTTAAACTTAGCAAAAGTAGACCTGTCATCTATGTCACAACCACCCTAGACTGATGGTTTGAAAAGTCACATTAATAAGATTAAAATATTATACAAGTTTAGCTTCTGTATTCTACATTAACATTTAAGTAAGAAAACCTGAGAATTCCTGTTAATCCATATAGATATGTTAGCTGTTCTGCTATCTACATTACTAGGGAAAAGTTAGATGGATTTCTGTAATTATGCAGTTTTAAGCAGTTTTTCTGTATTATGCAATTTCATGCTGTCTAGAACTAATGCTAAGTTGCAAAATAATGATTTTTTTTTTTCTGGTTCTAAACCCAATGATCTATGGAAAGAAAAATTATAATTCAATCCGGATATAGGTTTTTGCTAACCTGTCTCCGCCAAATGGATTTGCTCCGCATATCCATCTGGAAACCTTCCGTTGAAGTAATTTTGGGAAGGGGCGAAAATACTGGTTAGCTGATTGGCCTATGTTGGTGATAGACGGGCAAAATAAACCAATCAGATCAACGAAGCATATGACGTACTAACAGACCGATGACGAAGAGGAGCCAATTGATAGATCAGACTCTTGCCGAAACCAGTCGGGAGAAGAGCAAAAACATCTTTTCCTCTGAGAAAAGCCTCCAGAGCAGTGTTTTGTTCTTCTTTCAGTGAAGAAATACTAACGCTAGTTTCATCGGCTGAAGCCGCCATGTTCTTTAGACTGAACTGTCGCGCTTCTCGTTGCGTCACACCTCAACCCGCCTCAAAGCCAACGCTGATTGGACATTCGTTTGGTGAACGGCTCCAAATTTTCTTCAACGGAGAGTCTCCAGACTGATTAGCGAGTGAAATCTTGAAAGCTCGCGAGATCAGGATGGTCTCATGAGGCTAGTTTTTGGCATTCCTTCAGTAGAAATTTTAAAAGGATGATTTGCATCATCTCATGGTAGCCAAAAGAAATGACAACCTCAAAGTGTGATGAAAAAAATGTTCACGATTGGCTGGTGGCATGTTAATTAACACTTCATCAAGTCCGGAGCATAGTCACCCAAGCTTAATACTGGGGCCATGTGCAAAGAGCAAGCTGAGCCGGTCGGAGAAGCGTTAGTGTAGTTGGAGTTAGAGCACCCCAGATGCTTATTGACTGCATTCTCCATTTGGTTACTATGCACTTAAGACGGGAGCACAAAAAATACAGCATGTTATAGTAGACAGGAGGTCTCGCCTTTTCCTCTACCAAATTTTTTTATAACCTCTGCATACTGGTGTACTTTCACCTATGTTGATATATCACAGTTATTATGAAGACTCCAACTCTAGTACAAGCGCAGAAATATAAAAGTATGTATTTGTTTTATTTAGTAATGAGCTGGACATCAGGTAAAACATTTATAAGATTTTAAATCATTGGTAGTTTCAGTGTACCTGAAAATAATGACAGCAGTGAAAAGCAAAATAGAAGGCAGGCTCTCTGGAAGCATAAAGAATTGTAACATATGTTTGATCACAACCTAGCTACAGTAGTGGTCTTGCTCAGAGACACAGAGTGTTGGCCTTTGGGATTCAAACCAAGGAACTTGCAGCCTTTCTATTCACAAACACCCTGCTCTAAACACTAGGCCACTATGTCCCATGGCTTATAGCTGATCAACTTGGTAGACCTGCAGGTTGAATACTTAGAGAGAGCAGTGATGTGATTCATGAAAACCAGCTAATGTTTTCTATTGACAGAACCAAAAATGTAAATAGTGTTGTCAAGCAATGCACCGATTTCAGATGTTTTTTTAAAAACAACTCTTGCCTCAATGGCCTGGCTGCTGATTCACTGTTTGAACTTTCTGTTGATGTGCTGGCTTAAACCTGTGGGTCTTGCTTTATCCTCAGCCTTGGTTTCTTCCTTCCTTTGAAGCATAAGTTTAGTAGTTCCAAAACCCTGGACCATTTTGACTGTTTAAGGCATTAGTATTTTATTTTAAAGACACCAATGCAAGTATTCTTTTAGATCCTGTCTAGAGAATATTTAGGATAAAAAAATTAAAAAAATTCTATGGAAAATTTTAATGTGTCTATCAAAGCCAAAATTGGCCTCGAAGAGCCATGCAATCATTGATATTTGTGATGTTTAGCTGTGTGGGTTTTGTTCCTCTAAGCTATAATAAAAAGTCTCTTTAGATATTAGAATTCCAGTCATCCTTTCTTGACAAGGCCATTAAACCAATTCCTGTTTGATATAAATAAAAAAAGGCGTTCAAAAAAGCCAGATCTTAATTTAGATGTGATTTACATCCTGGGGATTTTTTCTGACCTGCTCCAAACACCTACAATGACTGATTATAAAATGACTTTTTTTTAGCCTGAGCATTTAATTCTGAGGCAATTTTTTCTTTCAATCTTAAATGAAAAAAACATTAGTACAGTATGTTGCCTGGAATTTAGTAATGAATCGAAATAAATACAAAATAAAATCATCTAAACCTGTATTTATAAAACTGGAGCTACTCTGAGTAATTACCTTATAATCACATTTAAATTTGATGAATTGGGAACAAATACAGATGAAAATTATAGTCAGACTGACTTAAATTCTTCTACTTGGTTTTCATCAAGCCAGCTGAGCTGCTTTGATGAGCTCAGTGCGAAAAACAGCAGATCTCAGGCTGTTCTTTGCTTCCAGGATGTTCTTCTGCGTGGTTTTGGTGAACTTCCATGTACCTCTTGCGATGCACTTGCTGACCACTAGGGGTACGCGTACCCCCGGTTAGGAGTATCTGTCTTAGAGGATTTCCATGCATGTTGATGGTAACTGGAAAAAGAAAGTTGAAGTTGATGTGAGACTATAGCCTAAACAATAATGATAATAATCTTTAAG